>NC_092166.1:33471580-33782830 GCF_045791955.1 Oncorhynchus clarkii lewisi | reverse complement strand
ACAACCAGCGCCAGGAAGTTGGCCCGCGAAAAGAAAGAGAGAGACTTACAGATGAGTGAGAGAGAAGGACAGATAGACACACACACCAGAGACAAAACAATGGGACACACTAGAGCCGACCCAATCTCGTTAGTCATCGACCTAAAGGTCTAGCAATGACACTGGGCTAATGACCATCAGACAACAGATCAGCTTCTGGAAGGTTGTCTTGCTAGCAGGGTCTCTTTGGCAGGAGTTTGCCAGTCACGCAGAGTTCTAATTACTAATTATATATGCAGAACATTTACAAAGATAGAACACACAGACTCGAACCCAGACGGAACGCTCAGACAGACAAAACACTCAACAGACAGAACACTGAGGGGGAACACTCGGACCCGAAACGTGTAGGGAACACTGAGGGGGAAAAAACACTCAGGACGGAACACTCAGACAGACATAACTCTCAGAACAATCCCGAGACAGAAAACGGAGAAAGAGCACACGGACGGAACAGACGGAAAGACGGAACGCTCAGATGGAGGAGCACTCGGATGGAACGCAAACAGAATTGAACACTCAAACAAAACCTTCAGAATCGAACACTCAGGTAGTAAGGGAAACTGTGCTGTAGGATTGAGGCCAGTCATAGTACGCTGTGGAGCTAGCCTCAAAGGACCACTATTCCTACACAGTACACTACTACTAGCCATGCTTCCAAGTCTCGTTCCTCACTCGGTTAGTCAGGAGCAAAGCGAGAAACGTGGGTCAGTGCCTAAGACACTGGCCTCCTTATACGCTCAACAGTTCATTTTGCAATATAGACTGAAAAGACGGAAGGTTTCAGATCATAAAATGACTGATTGGGTTTCCAGAGGCATCGACATTTCCAGGGACTGCGTTGGAATTTGTAGCCATTAGACTGTTCGGCATGTGTGGGTTTTATGGTAGGAAGAGGATTAGGCCTCTCACTGGTCAGCTCAGAAGATGGCCGACTGATGGCGTGTGTTATTGAGACGTAAACAAGAGTTGTGTAAGACTGTCTAATAGCACAACACTGCCGACTAGGGGATAGAGCTGTTACTTGCAAGCGTGCACCCACGCGCACGTGCACACGATGCTGTACACACAAGTGTGCTCCCAGGCACACACACACATCCCTAATTTCCAACGTAGGAGATTTGAGACAATTTCCCTCAGGCTTGAGCAGGTGCAGTTTTGGGCTGGTGCAACACTTAGTAAGAGAAATCAGACTGCTCAGATAGCAATGTAAACTGAGTATACAAAACCTTAAAAACACCTGCTCTTTCCATGACAGACTGACCAGGTGAATCCAGGTGAAAGCTCTGATGCCTTATTGATGTCACTTGTTAAATCCACTTCAATCAGTGTAGATGAAGGGGAGGAGACAGGTTAAAGAAGGATATTTAAGCCTTGAGACAATTGAGACATTGATTGTGTATGTGTGCTATTCAGAGGGTGAATGGGCAAGACAAAAGATTGAAGTGCCTTTGAACAGGGTTTGGTAGTAGGTGCGAGGCGCACCGGTTTGTGTCAAGAACTGCAACGCCTCTGGGTTTTTCACGCTCAACAGTTTCCTGTGTGTATCAAGAATGGTCCACCACCCAAAGGACATCGAGCCAACTTGAAATAGAAGAGAGAGGAAGAGAGGGGCTAGAGGTCTGCTGGATGAGAATTGTACCAGATGCCAGTCTCTAGCGCCATCACTAGTCTAAGTGCTGCTGATAAGCAGATTACAGCAGATAATGGTCTGCTACTCTGTGTGTGTGTGTGTGTGTGTGTGTGTGTGTGTGTGTGTGTGTGTGTGTGTGTGTGTGTGTGTGTGTGTGTGTGTGTGTGTGTGTGTGTGTGTGTGCGTGTGCGTTGGGGGAGTTGCTGCTTCTCTACAGATGGGAAACTGTAAAAATTCAATAGGGAAATGACTGCAAGAAGAGCTGCTAAGAAAACCAGTCAATTATGTTGTACAAATCAAATGTGTGTGTCAACTACGAACACAAACACCCCTGTAGCCCATTCAATTTCCATTTACTCCATGTGCAATAGGGAATCTGCCATGGTATTGAAATTCACTGTTCATTCATTCCTACTCCGTACTGTTCATTCCCTCATACTTGGTTTGACAAAGGAGGAAAGCACAAGTGTGTGTATGTGCAGTGTTTAACTCTGCTTGAACAGCTTCGCTGACAGGAAGCACAGAAGATGGAGTACAGCTTGATGGTTTGGTTTAACATGAACCAAACCATCCATCTGTAACACATACACACATACTGCTTCCAGTTCACCTCGGACTCTTGTCTTATCATCTATAAATAAAGGCCGCTTACATTATACTGCTGTTATACCAGAGTAATAGCAGTGGAACTATGCAATAGTCTATTGTGACAGAATCAAAAACTGAGTAGCTGGCCAGCGCACGTGAGAGATTTGGTTCTGGGTTCTGTAATAGACATCCTGTAACAGACTAGAATACAATGAAGGACTAAGACAGTATTCTGTTTTTCCATTACAATTGCGCGTTCGATTACACACATATCTGGTACATGGTGTTCTTCCTATATTCAAGGATTATTGTAATATAGGCTAAACGGTGGCGCTGTTGCCTATACACTCTATATAGTCTGTTCTCCTGGTCATTCAGTGTACACTCAGGTAAAGCTGAGGCAGAGCGGCTCAGGGCATTTTTGTTCATTTATAATTCAACGCCATGTATTAAGTTTCTATCTGCTTCCTGGTGTTTCATCTTTAATTGTAACACTTTTATGTGACAAAGACATTGGCCTAGTTTGATCTCTAAAGGGAAAAGGGGGAATACCTAGTCAGTTGTACTACTGAATGCATCCAACTGAAATGTGTCTTCCGCGGTGAGGCGGGCTGCCTTAATCGACATCCCACGATTAAATAAGATAGTGGAGATGACGATCAAAGAATCATATAGATAGTCTGTTACACAGACAGACAGACAGACAGACAGACAGACAGACAGACAGACAGACAGACAGACAGACAGACACTCTCTCCCTCTCTGCAAATCACAAACTTATACAATCATGAGCTTGACGGTGGAGGCCCGATTCCCTCTCCTTTTGATAGAAATTGACCATGATCTGATGCCACAGACTGGCAGACATGACCTTTAATTGGGTTCCGAACTAGACAGTTTGTCTTGACCTGTTTCACATAGTCAGGGCCTGGACATTGCCTGCCAACTAATGCATGCTGTACATTTCAATCAGGACTAGGTCAGCTTCTGAATGCTCAATGTCTGCATTCATTAATTAGGCTTTTGCTTTTGGTGGTTGCTGGCAGCTTGTCCTTGTCTTTAGAAATAGCAGGATGACCATCTTGGTTAGTTATAAGCCTATTACCATAAATCATTTCTTAGGCCTGGAAACTGACAGATAATTTAGTCTACTGAGACAGACCATAATTGACAGCTGGACCAAAACCTGAATGAACCCTTATACTCCCCGTCGAACGTTGCCAGCGCTCTCCTGACAGTTTAGCTCATCTGAACAATCTCTCATGCAAATGTATTTAGTCAATTAAACTAGTGTCATAATAAAGC
This sequence comes from Oncorhynchus clarkii lewisi, assembly GCF_045791955.1. NCBI lineage: Eukaryota > Metazoa > Chordata > Actinopteri > Salmoniformes > Salmonidae > Oncorhynchus > Oncorhynchus clarkii. The sequence continues at coordinate 33,779,265 of NC_092166.1, read as the reverse complement.
CCAGACATACGAACCCATGTCTCCAGAATGCAGCTTGAGAGAGAGGCCGGCCGTATCCATCTGGTCCGATCTACCCGCCCCCGATGTGGGCATGCCTCCCCCGGCCTCCCCCGCTGGCGCAGTCTCATCCATTTACAATTCCAGGATAAGCGTCTCGATATAATGTCCTTTGTTGATGCAAGGGCAAATGCGAAATGTATCCTACAGGACACTCTGACATCACGTTGAATAGGCTAAATACGTGGCCTCATCGGCATTTCTTCAACACCACTCTTATTTTCATCGTGGTAATTGTACGCCCATGAATACAAACAATAGCCTATTGGTGTTGCCTTGTCGGATATCCTACCGCTATAACCTAGGCAACTGCTCGCCTCGCTCCTTATAAACCTAGCAGCGTTGCATGACAGCGGCGGCTGCGTCATTCCCGTAGGAGAGTCTGTCATGCATGTCATTGGAGCATCCTTCTCTCTTTCTCTCTCTCTCTCTCTCCTCTTGCGGTTGACATGCTCATGTAGAATGACAGAAATCCAGTCTATGCGAAATCAACTCGTAATTTAATTGGGCATGTTTGTCCACTAAATGTTGTCGGGATGGGTAGCCTACTGAGGAGCAAGAAGGATTTCCGTTCCGAATGGGAAAATAAAGATACATTCTGTTACACACAGAGTAAAGATCTTGCAGCAACACTGTCATAAAATAGGGGGGGGGGGGGGGGGGGGGGGCAGTCATTCTCATCTTGATTGGGGTGGGTTTTGACAAGGGGTTCAGTGTGTTAGCAGCTACATCAGCTGTGTGTGTTAGGGACGCGCATCTTTCCCTTCCAAGACGATTGGATATTCGGTGCAACTCGGTTTGATTAGAGAACAAACCGATGTGATTCGGTTCGATGCACTAAAACGTTCACTGTCCATATTCATCTGCTGCTGATGGAGCTCGTGGGCTGGGCCTCTCTGAGGTGGATCTGTCTGAGCTGACTTCTTGTATCACCCCCTTTTGAACTTCCTCCTTTTCCGCAGCAACCAGTTATCCGGGTCAATAGCATCAATGTAACAGTTTTTCTTCCGTCCCTCTCCTCGCCCCTACCTATTATTTAGTATATGTAAAGACAGGATTAAATCAAGAATAGTGTGATGGGTGACTATATTAGCCTATCACTCGTGAATGATATATTATCACATGTGAATGATGCCCAGCTTGTTGGCAGTAAGGCAAGAAACAGTGCAAGTCTTTTTTTTTGCGACTTTTTCAAATTATAGTCGCACACCTAATGTAGCGTATCCCATAGGCCTATATGTTTTGGCAAGGTTTGTTTCACTAAATTTGCCAAATAACTTCTTAAAATTAAGCACATTAATTCACTTTACAACAGGTGTAGAGCCTAACTGGTATACGCAGCGCATGTGTAGTTTGGGGAAGCTCATTTTCACCATAAATATGCACCATTATAATGAAAGCATTGCAGGCATAAACGCATTTGCAGTCATTTTTGAGAATGGTGTTTTCCCGTTAATTGATTGTATTTTGGAACATTTGTGTCATAGTCTACTGTCGTGTGAGCATTGCTGCGCTTATAATGTGAAGAAATAGCCTAAGAGTTCATCAACAATTTAAACTAAACGTTCTGATCTGTTGCATCAGCCTCATTGCTTTTAAATTGTTTTTTTATGTGAGTGGTCGTATTAATTTGGCATCCCACGACTGTCCCAGACTATGTTTGGAACATTTATTTCATGCACAGAATAGGTCAACCTTTGTACTACGGGGGATAGTAGATTGACATAGGCTAGTGGTTTTTGTTGTTTATTAGGCCTACTCTTTTTGGCTGACATAAAGTAAATGTGGACAGTTCTTCCAATATCTTCAATATATGCCTCAGAATTGGATAAGGACACACTCAGTTGCATCCCCGATGTGTCTGTCTTCACTTGTAGCCTGTGTAAAAGACAGGCATTGGCTAATAAGAATTGAGCTAGCTGAGGGAGCCATGTGAGTGAGATGTGCTTCTGAGCACGCAGCCGGAAGAAGGGAATTATAATTATTATATTCAGGGCACAACGACCACTGGTCGCAAAAGGCATGGATTTTCTTTAGGGGGCGTTACGGCCACACAAAGGGGATGCCGCCGGGAAATTCAAGGCATTATCAAGTGCTTGTCAAATTGTGAATGAGAGACTGATGAAGTTTGTGCAGTCTGCAGAAAAAACTAAGTAGAGCTCATGTATTTCATGCAACTTAAAAAAAAATCATCATCAATGTCACATCATGCAGCCTTAGAATGTATTAAAAATCCAAACATATAGCCAGCCCACTGTTTGTATCACAATGAAAGATACATAAATAACTAAATGAAGCATATAGGAGGACCTGTTCCTTTGTTAACCGCTCAACACTGAACAGCCATATGAGCACACTCCTTCATGTCGTTTTAAGAAAATATCCTTTCTATTTCATTCAGCGGTGTTCAGTTGCATTCTTCATACTATAAAGTAATGCCACGGATTTCTAAGCAAATCTTGTCTGCTAAATAAACTGGTGTAGCCCACAGCAATATGGCATAGCCAGATCAGGGGCTAACATTAGGACAATTCTGAATTTCTGAAATAAACGAAATTTTCTTCAAATCATGTTTCTTTGGACCTGTCTAAATCCATTCTTTAAAAATAAAGAATGGATTTATTGTGATGGTGTAGGCTATATTACATGGATTTATTCGACTTTTTAAAATATAGATGTTCCAAAGGTTTGCATCAGTGGCTTGTAGGCCATGCGTGGAAGCCAGGAGATGGTAAACATGTTTGCGTTAATTAACGGTAATTTACCGTGAGACCGGCAGTTTTTTGCTTGACAATCACCGACTGATAAAATTACATGACTGCCACAGCCCTAGTCACACTCTTCTTCATTTTCTGCAAAACAGTTTTACGAAAGTAAATAGTAAATATAGTGAGAAAAAAAACCAAATGATTCAAAGGAGATCATGATTATTAAACCTGATGTGATCTTCCGTTTCACCAGTTTGAATGTACTGTATACCAGTCCTCTTTTGGATTCGGTTTTTGAAAGTTGTCGCTGTGGGGCGTGTGGCCGTGAGAGGAGCAAATGGCACGAATGACTTGCTATCACATCTTTTGTCCCCCAGCACTTGCGCAGTATGTCACAGAAGCAAATGGCGATTCAAATACCGAATTCAAATTGTAATATATTCACTTGTTAATATTGTGCACCCATATGAATACAGGCAAATTTGTTTAAAAAAAAAAGAAAAGATGAATATTTTGTTGTGGATATTTCCATACAGCCACTATAATTTTAAATATTCAATTTATGATTATTTTCGTGGATTTCATAGTACAGCTAGCCAGCAGTCAGGCTGATCTTCAGCTAAATTTGGACCAATATGGACGGACTAAACATTTTGGAACTACTATTTGGAACTACTATTTTTGTAGTAATTCCACTGTCCATAGACATCTCGTGCTGAGTAGGAAGCATCAAACATCATGTCACAAGAATAAGACCCTTGATATTAATAGGAAAGTAGCATCAAGCTCATCGCGTGCACTTTCACCACCCTGTGAAGTTCAGCATAATTCATTTCATCTGCAGCCTAATAAACTGCATGCTTTCCCAAGACGTAGTGAGAGGAACACATAAGATTTCGTGTGACTCCAGGTTTATTTCGATATGATGGTTATTATATCAATATTTGTGCATAAAGGCATTTCCACCGCCATTTCTCGCATAGTACATTTTACCCACACAGAGATCCCACCATGTCGAACAAAGAATTTGTCTGTCAGCATTTATATATTTGTACCGGCATGTCCTGTTTCCATCCATGAAATGTGGATGGAGGAAACCTGGTTAGTGTCATGTAGCCACAATGTTTGAGCTGATACAGTGTTATCAACATGCACAAGGGTTAGGTTAGGTACCACAATTTAGCTAAGCTAACTTCCATAACTAAAACTCTTCTTTAGCAACGTTTAGTATGACTTCAGGGAGGGTTTACAACAAGGATGGGCCCCCCTTTTGTAGGCCTACGGATACATTTCTAAAAAATAACAAATACATTTATTTTTTCTATTTGTGCAATTTCTAAATTTAGTTGTGCATCAGCAGTTTTTCTCTTGTTATGCCAGCCATTGACAGTCACTCAATTAGCCCATGTAAGCTAACATTTTTTAGATTGGTAAATTAGTCTAGCCAGCTATCTAAACATGTAGTAATAATGGTCGAATTACGGACCGGGAGGCCCCCAATGATTTTGCAAGTGACTCTCACTCAGATATAATATTAACATGGCATAAGTCAGGGCAAAATGTGTAGAATTGCAGGAAATTAGCTGTAAAACTGCACATTTCTCTCTCCGCCACATGGCAAAATTTGTAGAATTGCATGAATTTACATAAACAATTTCAACATTTTCTCTAAGCCCATTTTTTACATTTAGCATACGCTCTTATCCAGAATGGCTTACAGCAGCAATTTGGGTTAAGTGCCTTGCTCAAGGGCACATTGTCAGATTTTTCACCTAGTCAGTTCGGGGTTCGAACCAGCGACCATTCGGTTACTAGGCTACCTACCACCCCTCAACGCGACATGCCATTCCATAATGCCGCTTGGCTAAACTTGTATAATTACAAACTCTAAAACTAAAATGCTTTGCTAGCAATGCAGGGGTACCCCCAGCAAGATGTTACTTAGGGCCGGCTTAAGGCATCCGCATGCTTCGCATCCAAAGCAGTGTGGAACAGTTTGTGCATATACACTGCTCAACAAAAATAAAGGGAACACTAAAATAACACATCCTAGATCTGAACGAATGAAATATTCTTATTAAATACTTTTTTCTTTACATAGTTGAATGTGCTGACAACAAAATCACACAAAAATGATCAATGGAAATCAAACTTATCAACCCATGGAGGTCTGGATTTGGAGTCACACTCAAAATTAAAGTGGAAAACCACACTACAGGCTGATCCAACTTTGATGTAATGTCCTTAAAACAAGTCAAAATAAGGCTCAGTAGTGTGTGTGGCCTCCACGTGCCTGTATGACCTCCCTACAACGCCTGGGCATGCTCCTGATGAGGTGGCGGATGGTCTCCTGAGGGATCTCCTCCCAGACCTGGACTAAAGCATCCGCCAACTCCTGGACAGTCTGTGGTGCAACGTGGCGTTGGTGGATGGAGCGAGACTTGATGTCCCAGATGTGCTCAATTGGATTCAGGTCTGGGGAACGGGTGGGCCAGTCCATAGCATCAATGCCTTCACACTCCAGCCACATGAGGTCTAGCATTGTCTTGCATTAGGAGGAACCCAGGGCCAACCACACCAGCATATGGTCTCACAGGGGAATCTCACAGAGGATCTTATCTCGGTACCTAATGGCAGTCAGGCTACCTCTGGCGAGCACATGGAGGGCTGTGCGGCCCCCCAAAGAAATGCCACCCCACACCATGACTGACCCACAGCCAAACCGGTCATGCTGGAGGATGTTGCAGGCAGCAGAACGTTCTCCACGGCGTCTCCAGACTGTCACATGTGCTCAGTGTGAACCTGCTTTCATCTGTGAAGAGCACAGGGCGCCAGTGGCGAATTTGCCAATCTTGGTGTTCTCTGGCAAATGTCAAACGTCCTGCACGGTGTTGGGCTGTAAGCACAACCCCCACCTGTGGACGTCATAACACCCTCATGGAGTTTGTTTCTGACCGTTTGAGCAGACACATGCACATTTGTGACCTGCTGGGGGTCATTTTGCAGCACTCAGGCAGTGCTCCTCCTGCTCCTCCTTGCACAAAGGCGGAGGTAGCGGTCCTGCTGCTGGGTTGTTGCCCTCCTACGGCCTCCTCCATGTCTCCTGATGTACTGGCCTGTCTCCTGGTAGCGCCTCCATGCTCTGGACACAACGCTGACAGACACAGCAAACCTTTTGCCACATCTCGCATTGATGTGCCATCCTGGATGAGCTGCACTACCTGAGCCACTTGTGTGGGTTGTAGACTCCGTCTCATGCTACCACTAGAGTGAAAGCACCGCCAGCATTCAAAAGTGATCAAAACATCAGCCAGGAAGCATAGGAACTGAGAAGTGGTCTGTGGTCACCACCTGCAGAACCAATCCTTTATTGGGGGTGTCTTGCTAAATGCCTATAATTTCCACCTGTTTTCTATTCCATTTGCACAACAGCATGTGAAATTTATTGTCAATCAGTGTTGCTTCCTAAGTGGACAGTTTGATTTCACAGAAGTGTGATTGACTTGGAGTTACATTGTGTTGTTTAAGTGTTCCCTTTATTTTTTTGAGCAGTGTATTATGATGACACTGTGGGACATTTTTTTTAGTTTTGGTCTTCGGCAAGGGTTTTTTTCCCACTGTTGTGCACACTATATTTTTTCGAGGCATGCCGAAATTTATGATCCAAATTAATCCCGCTCCAGAATACATGCCTCGGTGTAATGCTCATTCCTTCGACGATAAACGTGATCCTGAAAAAGGGACGTTTCTTTTATATGCATAATCAGGTGCTCGTCTTTACTCAACATTGACGGGAGAATAAATTGACAAAACTCGTAAATGGAATGAAATAAACCAAAACATGTTTCTCAGAAATGTAGCATAGGTTGAGAGCTCTGCAAACAACGTGTCCATTCCGACAATGAGAACGGTAAACTAATGCGATGATATATATTGAATGCATTAATAAAAATGACCGTAAGCAAACAAACATTGTATATTCGTAGGCCAGCATCCCGGAGTCGCCTCTTCACTGTTGACATTAAGACTGGTGTTTTGCGTGTACTATTTAATGAAGCTGCCAGTTGAGGACTGTAGTGGAAATTTCCTGTATTTACCAAATCATGAGAGCAAACCACACACAAGTCAGAGTTATCATAAAGTAATCTTTAATTATATGAGCTCCATCACAACCCTGTGACTCTCAGATCAATTCAGTGTCTATAAATGAATTCTCTGAGAGTCCTTACACATTGCAACTGAGATCCTTTATAGCAAAGACACACATAGCCAGACAGCATTGGCTATAAATTATCATTCAGCTTTGTCACCTAAACTATGTTCTTATCTCGCTCTCAGGACCATAAAACAAAACCTCATCAACAGGCATATATCAAATACACCCCTCCTTGACAAGATCACAGAGTCACAGTGACTGGCACACAGACATTGTGGAGCCAAGAGATAATTGGTTTAAAAGATATGTTTACATATGAAGACAAGCTTGACCCCTCCCCTCTCTGCGGACCAAGTAACTGACCCCATGACAGAGAACAGATAACTGCAACCGGCCAAAACAGTATTATCCAAAAATAGACATTCTAATGACATATCTCACATAAGCATATAATGAAAATAAAACATCTTATCTATGTTACCCAACTATTCTGATTATTCCCCAACAGGACTCGTGAGACGTCTGTTTCTCAAACTAGACACTCTAATGTACTTGTCTTCTTGCTCAGTTGTGCACCGGGGCCTCCCACTCCTCTTTCTATTCTGGTTAGATCCAGTTTGCGCTGTTCTGTGAAGGGAGTAGTACACAGCATTGTACAAGATCTTAAGTTTCTTGGCAATTTCTCACATGTCATAGCCTTCATTTCTCAGAACAAGACTGACGAGTTTCAGAAGAAAGTGCTTTGTTTCTGGCCATTTTGAGCCTGTAATCGAACCCACAAATGTTAATGCTAATGCCAGTAATATTGCTTCTTTAATCAGGACAACAGTTTTCAGCTGTGTTAACATAACTGCAAAGGGTTTTCTAATGATCAATTAGCCTTTTAAAATGCTAAACTTGGATTAGCTAACACAAAGTGCCATTGGAACACAGGCGTGATGGTTGCTGATAATGGGCCTATGTAGATATTCCACAAACAATCTGCCGTTTCCAGCTCCAATAGTCATTTACAACATTAACAATGTCTACACTCCTATTACTGATCAATTTGATGTTATTTTAATGGACAAAAATGTGCTTTTCATTGTAATATGGTTAACCTTAAAAAGAGAGCACCCTTAGATCAAAGGAAACGGCTGCACTTGACCATTGCACAATGCCCCCGGTGAATGACAAGGCCCGCTACGCTATGAAACCACACACTATTGCGGAGACTTTGATATTACCGGCCACAATTGATATGGTGAAAACAAGGTGTGGGGAGGCAGGAGCACAGCCACTCACATCAATACCTCTGTCAGATAACACTGTTAAACAAATAATGTATGCTATTGCTAGCAATCTTATGCTCACGAAATAGACGTTAGCTGTGAGAGCCGAGATGCCCATGCATTGACTTTTGTTCACTATACATGTTGGGGGGACGCTATTCACAAGGACATATTGTTCTGTCTCACAATTCCCGAGCATGAAACGGCACAGGGGATGTTCAGTGTGCTGCATGGCTATACTGAGGAAAAACAGAATCCATGGGATTGAATGGCGGGCTTTTGCACAGATGGGGCTCCATCTATCACGGGACGGCAGACAGGCCTCTGCACTCTAGTTATGAATGTGTCTCCCTCTGCCATATGGACGCATTGTATGATACACCCACTGAGCTATAATGGATACACCCGAGAGCAACTGGGCACAGAACTCCGAGCACAGAACTCGGAGATATACCGCAGCATTGATGTGGGTTTGAGTAATGTTTTACGACACTCTTTTCCTATACCTGTTGTGTATGTGTGGCAACTGTCGGAACAACATCAAAATAAAAAAACGTGTTAACGTGTTAGTCAGGTTTGTAGGCCTCCTTGCTCGCACACACTTTTTCAGTTCTGCCCACAAATTTTCTATGGGATTTCTATAGGGTCAGTGCTTTGTGATGGCCACTTCAATACATTGACTTTGTTGTCCTTAAGCCATTTTGCAACAACTTTGGAAGTATGCTTGTGATCATTGTCTATTTGGAAGACCCATTTGCGACCAAGCTTTAACTTCCTGACCGATGTCTTGAGATGTTGCTTCAATATATCCACATAATTTTCCTCCTCATGATGTCATCTATTTTGTGAAGTGCACCAGTCCCTCCTGCAGCAAAGCACCCCCATAGCATGATGCTGCCACCCCTGTGCTTCACGGTTGGGAAGGTGTTCTTCGGCTTGCAAGCCTCCCCCTTTTTCCTCCAAACATAATGATGGTCATTATGGCCAAAAGGTTCTATCAGACCCGAGGACATTTCTCCAAAAAGTATGATCTTTGTCCCATGTGCAGTTGCAAACCGTAGTCTGGCTTTTTATGGCGGTTTTGGAGCAGTGGCTTCTTCCTTGCTGAGCGGCCTTTCAGGTTATATCGATTTTGGACTTGTTTTACTGTGGATACAGATACTTTTGTACCCGTTTCCTCCAGCATCTTTACATCTCCAGTCCTTTGCTGTTGTTCTGGGATTGATTTGCTCGCACCAAAGTATGTTCATCTCTAGGAGACTGAATGCTTCTCCTTCCTGAGTGGTATGACGGCTGTGTGGTCCCATGGTGTTTATACTTGCGTACTATTGTTTGTACAGATGAATGTGGTACCTTCAGGCATTTGGAAATTGCTCTCAACGATGAACCAGACTTGTGGAGGTCTACAATTTTATTTCTGAGGTCTTGCCTGATTTCTTTTGATTTTCCCATGATGTCTAGCAAAGAGGCACTGAGTTTGAAGGTAGGCCTTGAAATACATCCACAGGTACACCTCCAATTGACTCAAATGATGTCAATTAGCCTATCAGAAGCTTCTAAAGCCATGACATAATTTTCTGGAATTTTCCAAGCTGTTTAAATGGCACAGTCAACTTAGTGTATGTAAACTTCTGACCCACTGGAATTGTGATACAGTGAATTATAAGTGAAATAATCTGTCTGTAAACAATTGCTGGAAAAATGACTTGTGTCATGCACAAAGTAGATGTCCTAACCGACTTGCCAAAACTATAGTTTGTTAACAAGAAATGTGTGGAGTGGTTGAAAAACAAGTTTTACTGACTCCAACCTAAGTGTATGTAAACTTCTGACTTCAACTGTATGTCCGTAAAAGGAATGGAGATCTGAGAGTCTGTATGGAATCCAAGGACCTTAAAAAATGTATCAAAAGGGAGCATTTTCAGATTCCTAAGAGGGAGGAATCTATATGGTATGTGAAATGGCTGGTGCACACTAATTCTCCAAGTTGGATGCTTCAAATGGATTCTGGAAGGTGAGGTTGGATGTAGCCAGCACCAAACATTGTACAGTCAATAACCCATTTGGAAGATATTCCTTTAAGACGTTACCTTTGGGCATAAGCTCTACCCCTGAGCTCTTTCACAAGGCCAAGGAAAGTGTGAGGGATTAGAGGGAGTCCGAGTGTATATGGATGATTTTGTGGTCTGGGGTCCTCCATTCAGAAACACATTGAGCGGCTGGAAAATACTCTGCTCGGGGTTCAGGAGCATGGTTTGAAGCTAAACCAGGCTAAATGCCAGTTCTGTGTGAAGGAGATTACATTTCATGGGGATAAGCTGTCCTCTGAGGGTGTGCAGCCTGATAATACCAATGTCAAAGCTGTGAGGGAGATGGCAAACCCCACTGATAGGAAAAGCAGTCAGTGTGTTTTGGGCATGGTCAATTATTTGGTTGTTGGCTGTGAGAAGTTTTACCTTCACATTCATGGCTTACCAAAGCTGATTCTACAAACAGACCACAAACCACTTATTCCAATCCCTTTAAAGAATCTGAATGACATGCCTCCTCATATTCAAAGGATGATGATGAGGTTGCAATGCTATGATTTTGTTCGAACCTATGTGCCGGGATCAGCTTTGGTGTTAGCAGATGCCCTCTCAAGGGCTCCACCAGTGGTGACCCAAATCAGCATCAGTCCGGAAGTCTATGGAGGAGGTTGCCTTGCAGGTGGATATGGTCATGGTCATTTCCTGTTTCTGAGCGGGACTGAAGAGACCACAAAAGATCCCAATCTTTGCAAGGTGACCCAGAATCTGGAAAATGGCTGGCAAAAAGTATCTTGTAAGCAGTACTTCCCACTAAGTGCAGAGCTGTCAGTGGTCGACAGTGTGCTGTTGAAGACAAACAGAATGGTGATTCCCACTTCAATGCATCAGGACATGCTACAGAGATTGCATGAAGGACATCTGGGAGCTAAAAAATGTAAGATAAGGGCCAGATTTCCTTTATTGGCCAATATAAATTTGGACATAGAGCAAATGGTGGGAAATTGTGACAAGTCTCAAATGTAATTATAGTCAGCCCGAGGAACCCATGGTTATGGGAGAGGTACTCAATACAGCCTGGGAGAAGGTTGGAGTTGACCTGTTTCACTGCAATGATAAGGACTATTTGTTAACTATCGACAACTTCTCAAATTACCCTGAAATTGCACTCCTGTCCAGCACGACAGCAACGACTGTCATTTTACATTTGAAATAATGTTTTGCTAGGCATGGGCTCACCCTAGTGGTGGTTTCCGATAATGCACCACAATTTGCTTGCAGCGAGTTTAAGATTTTTGCAGAGCATTATGAGATCAGACATATATCCTCTAGTTCACTATATCCTAAAAGTAATGATACGGCTGAAAAGGGTGTGAAAATCGTGAAAAGACTCTTTAAAAAGGCAGCAGATAGTGGGACTGATCTAAACTTGAATGTATTATCTTAAGGAGCTGCGACCTTGGAGTATGTCTGGTCACCTATAGAAATCCTAATGGGATGCAAGTTGCGTTCCAGGTTGCCTATTCTCTGCAGGAATGACTGCCCATCAGCTGTGCAGGTCAGGGCCCTGCAGTTGAAGGAAAGACAAAAACTCTACTTTGACAAAACTGGTAGTGTTGCCACCATTGGCAGCTCAGGATGTAGTTCAAATTCGGGGTCCGGATTCATGGGATAGAAAGGCTACTGTCTTGGAGTCATATACAGTCAGGACAGAAGATGGGGCTGTGTATCGACGCAATAGACAAAACCTTTTGAAAACACAGGAGACATTTGAAGATGCTCCGGACACAGGCATACTGCCACTGGGCACACAGGAAACAGAAACAAGTGGGGATGTTTCTGTGACAGCAGGTACTGGGAGTGTGACAGTAGTGGGGATGTTTATTTGATACCAGGTACTGGGAGTGTGACAGTAGTGGGGATGTTTCTGTGACAGCAGGTACTGGGAGTGTGACAGTAGTGGGGATGTTTCTGGGACAGCAGGTACTGGGAGTGTGACAGTAGTGGGGATGTTTCTGTGACAGCAGGTACTGGGAGTGTGACAGTAGTGGGGATGTTTATTTGATACCAGGTACTGGGAGTGTGACAGTAGTGGGGATGTTTCTGTGACAAAAGGTACTGGGAGTGTGACAGTAGTGGGGATGTTTATTTGATACCAGGTACTGTGAGTGTGACAGTAGTGGGGATGTTTATTTGATACCAGGTACTGGGAGTGTGACAGTAGTGGGGATGTTTATTTGATACCAGGTACTGGGAGTGTGACAGTAGTGGGGATGTTTATTTGATACCAGGTACTGGGAGTGTGACAGTAGTGGGGATGTTGATTTGATACCAGGTACTGGGAGTGTGACAGTAGTGGGGATGTTTATTTGACACCAGGTACTGGGAGTGTGACAGTAGAGGGGATGTTTATTTGATACCAGGTACTGGGAGTGTGACAGTAGTGGGGATGTTTATTTGATACCAGGTACTGGGAGTGTGACAGTAGTGGGGATGTTTATTTGATACCAGGTACTGGGAGTGTGACAGTAGTGGGGATGTTGATTTGATACCAGGTACTGGGAGTGTGACAGTAGTGGGGATGTTTATTTGATACCAGGTACTGTGAGTGTGACAGTAGTGGGGATGTTTATTTGATACCAGGTACTGTGAGTGTGACAGTAGTGGGGATGTTTATTTGATACCAGGTACTCAGAGTGTGACAGTAGTGGGGATGTTTATTTGATACCAGGTACTGGGAGTGTGACAGTAGTGGGGATGTTTCTGGGACACCAGGTACTGGGAGTGTGACAGTAGTGGGGATGTTTCTGGGACACCAGGTACTGGGAGTGTGACAGTAGTGGGGATGTTTCTGGGACACCAGGTACTGGAAGTGTGACAGTAGTGGGGATGTTTATTTGATACCAGGTACTGGGAGTGTGACAGTAGTGGGGATGTTTATTTGATACCAGGTACTGTGAGTGTGACAGTAGTGGGGATGTTTATTTGATACCAGGTACTCGGAGTGTGACAGTAGTGGGGATGTTTCTGGGACACCAGGTACTGGGAGTGTGACAGTAGTGGGGATGTTTCTGGGACACCAGGTACTGGGAGTGTGACAGTAGTGGGAATGTTTCTGGGACACCAGGTACTGGGAGTGTGACAGTAGTGGGGATGTTTATTTGATACCAGGTACTGGGAGTGTGACAGTAGTGGGGATGTTTATTTGATACCAGGTACTGGGAGTGTGACAGTAGTGGGGATGTTGATTTGATACCAGGTACTGGGAGTGTGACAGTAGTGGGGATGTTTATTTGATACCAGGTACTGGGAGTGTGACAGTAGTGGGGATGTTTATTTGATACCAGGTACTGGGAGTGTGACAGTAGTGGGGATGTTTATTTGATACCAGGTACTGGGAGTGTGACAGTAGCTAATGACACAGTGCAGGCCTCCAGAAAGACGGACTATTCAGAGGTGATGTTCAATGGACCAAAGACAGGGGCTGAGTTCTTGGTGTTGTTTTGATATTTCACTATTGACCAGATTGGAACAGGGATGAATTCGTGAATTGACATTACTTGTTGATGAAATGTGTATATGTTTGTGGGAAAAAAAGCAAGATGCACTGATATGGGTTTGAGTAATGTTTACAACACTCTTTTACTAATACCTTTGGTATTACAGTGAGGATGGCGATGAGGAAGCAGAGACTGATATTTTCGTGGAGGTGGAGCATCAGCGTAGCCAGGGAGTGAAGCAGTGACAGGACTTTGATACAGCTCACTTCACTACCAGAGATTACCCGGTTAAATTAGACTTAGGTTGGAGTCATAAAAACTTGTTTTTCAACCACTCCACAAATTTCTTGTTAACAAACTATAGTTTTGGCAAGTCGGTTAGGACATCTACTTTGTGCATGACACAAGTAATTTTTCCAACAATTGTTTACAGACAGATTATTTCACTTATAATTCACTGTATCACAATTCCAGTGGGTCAGAAGTGGACATACACTAAGTTGACTGTGCCATTTAAACAGCTTGGAAAATTCCAGAAAATTATGTCATGGCTTTAGAAGTTTCTGTTAGGCTAATTGACATAATTTGAGTCAATTGGAGGTGTACCTGTTGATGTATTTCAAGGCCTACCTTCAAACTCAGTGCCTCTTTGCTTGACATCATGGGAAAATCAAAAGAAATCAGCCAAGACCTCAGAAAAATAATTGCAGACCTCCACAAGTCTGGTTCATCGTTGAGAGCAATTTCCAAACGTCGGAAGGTACCAGGTTCATCTGTACAAACAATAGTACGCAAGTATAAACACCATGGGACCACGCAGCCATCATAACACTCAGGAAGGAGACGCGTTCTGTCTCCTAGAGATGAATGTACTTTGGTGCGAAAAGTGCAAATCATTCACAGAACTACAGCAAAGGACCTTGTGTAGATTCTGGAGGAAACAGGTACAAAAGTATCTGTATGCACAGTAAAACGAGTCCAATATCGACATAACCTGAAAGGCCGCTCAGCAAGGAAAAAGCCACTGCTCCAAAACCGCCATAAAGCCAGACTATGGTTTGCAACTGCACATGGGGACAAAGATCGTACTTTTTGGAGAAATGTCCTCTGGTCTGATGAAACAAAAATAGAACTGTTTGGCCATAATGACCATCGTTATGTTTGGAGGAAAAGGGGGAGGCTTGCTAGCCGAAGAACACCATCCCAACCGTGAAGCACAGGGGTGGCAGCATCATGTTGTGGGGGTGCTTTGCTATAGGAGGGACTGGTGCACTTCCCAAAATAGATGGCGTCATGTGGAGGGAAATTATGTGGATATATTGAAGCAACATCTCAAGATATCAGTCAGGAAGTTATGGCTTAAGGACCACACAGTCACGGTATTGGACTGGCCATCCCAAAGCCCTGACCTCAATACCATAGAAAATTTGTGGGCAGAACTGAAAAAGTGTGCGCGAGCAAGGATGGCCAACAAACCTGATTCAGTTACACCAGCTCTGTCAGGAGGAATGGGCCAAAATTCACCCAACTTATTGTGGGAAGCTTTTTGGAAGGCTACCCAAAACATTTGACCCAAGTTAAACAATTGAAAGGCAATGCTACCAAATACTAATTGAGTGTATGTAAACTTCTGACCCACTGGGAATGTGATGAAAGAAATCAAATCTGATATAAATCATTCTCTATACTAATTATTCTGACATTTCACATTCTTAAAATAAAGTGGTGCTACTAACTGACCTAAGACAGTAAATTTTTACGCAGCGGTCTAAGGCACTGTATTGCAATGCTAGAGCCGCCACTACACACCCAGGTAAGATCCCAGGCTGTGTCGCAGCCAACCACAACCGGGAGACCCATGTTGCTGTGCACAATTGGCCCAGCATTGTCTGGGTTAGGGGAGGGTTTGGCCGACCGGGATGTCCTTGTCCCATCACGCTCTAGCGACTCCTGTGGCAGGCCGGGTGCATGGACCCTGACTTCGGTCGCCAGCTGTACATACGGGTTCCGGGTTAAGTGAGCAGTGTGTCAAGAAGCAATGCAGCTTAGCGGGTCGTGTTTCAGAGGATGCATGACACTTGACCTTGGCCTCTCCCGAGTTCGTAAGGGAGTTGCAGCGATTGGATAAGATTGTAACTACCAAGTGGATATCATAAAATTGGGGAGAAAAGGGGTACAAAGTTTTAAATAACAGCATCGGTAAGTGTCCCACACCAATGGTGATTGCTCACTTCTAACGCTTAGAAGACCACTTTGGGAACTACTTCCCAATCTGTTTGAAGGGGATCCTGGCTCAGTTGACATACCGGTAAGTGAAATTGAACAGATGATCGAGCTGTCATGTGACCGAATGCTGCAGACAAGCATTCATGAGTCACTATGGAGGAGTTTTGGTTCCTGACACAAAAGGAATAAATAAACAACTGGGAACTTGGAATTCAGAAATCTCAGACTTCCGACTTCAGCGCATTGAAGACAACTGGGGACTCGAAAAAATACTAGCACTGACTGGAAAAAAATGCTTTTTTCACAGTCATCCAACTCGGAATTGCGACTCTGGAACTCAAGCCTCTTTCTGGAACTATGACTTTCCAACCTTAAGACCACTGACGTCATGATTTGACCTCGTATTTTTCAGAGTTCCCAGTTGTCTTGAAAGCACCATACAACTCATGGTACCCTTCAACAGCTCATATGTGTGAAGCTGGATTCATTTCTCTCGTTTGCATTCAAACCAAATATCGCTCCAGGTTGGATGTGACAGCAGAGATGAGGACCAGATAAGAGACATTATGCCAGACTAATTTGCAATTGACAGTCATAGCCCCACATTAAAAGTATGTAATGGTGAGTTGAGAAGACAATCAGAAATACTATTACAATGTTTTTTAATTGACTGCCATAGCCCCAAATAAAAAGTTAACATTGGCTGTTAGTTTAATAATTTTAGACCAAGGTGCAGCGTGGTGAGCGTACATTTTCTTTTATTTATATAAAACGTCACCAACAAAACAAGAAATAACAAAACAACCGTGAAGCTTAACAGGGCTAAGTGCCATAAACAAAGTTAACTACCCACAATGAAAGGAGGGAAAAAGGGCTACCTAAGTATGATTCCTAATCAGAGATAACGATAGACAGCTGTCCCTGATTGAGAACCATACCCGACCAACACCTCATTGCGGGCACACAAATCATAGAAATAAAGGATATAGAATGCACACCCAAATCACACCCTGACCAAACCAAAAAGAGACATAAAAAAGGCTCTCTAAGGTCAGGGCGTGACAGTAGTCCCCCCCCAAAGGTGCGGACTCCGGACGCAAAACCTGAACCTATAGGGGAGGGTCCGGGTGGGCATCTATCCACGGTGGCGGCTCTGGTGCGGGACGTAGACCCCGCTCCACCTCTGGCTCACCCCGCTTTGGTGGCGCCTCTGGTGTGAGGACCCTTGCCACCGACCCCGGACTGGGGACCCTCTCTGCGGGCCCCGGACTGGGGACCCTCGTTGCTGGCCCTGGACTGGGGACCCTCGCTGCGGGCCCCGGACTGGGGACCCTCGCTGCGGGCCCCGGACTGGGGACCCTCGCTGCGGGCCCCGGACTGGGCACCCTCGTTACGGGCCCTGGACTGGGCACCCTCGTTGCTGGCCCCGGACTGGGCACCCTCGCTGTGGGCCCCGAGCTGGGCACCCTCGCTGTGGGCCCCGAGCTGGGCACCCTCGCTGCGGGCCCCGAGCTGGGCACCCTCGCTGCGGGCCCCGGACTGGGCACCCTCATTGCGGGCCCCGGACTGGGCACCCTCATTGCGGGCCCCGGACTGGGCACCCTCGCTGGAGGCTCCGGACTGGAGGCCGTCGCTGGAGGCTCCAGACTGGAGACCGTCGCTGGAGGCTCCGGACTGGAGGCCGTCGTTGGAGGCTTCGTGCCATGACTCCTCACTGGAGGATTCTTGCCATGGATCATCACTGGAGGCTTCGTGCCATGGATCAACACTGGAGGCTTCTTTCCATGGATCATCACTGGAGGCTTCGTGCCATGGATCATCACTGGAGGCTTCTTGTCATGGATCATCACTGGAGGCTTCGTGCCATGGATCATCACTGGAGGCTTCTTTCCATGGATCATCACTGGAGGCTTCTTGCCATGAATCATCACTGGAGGCTTTGTGCCATGGATCATCATTGGAGGCACATTGGACAGAGTTGACCGTTGTACCTATCAATGACGTTGTGTAAAAATAGCAGTCCAGGATTTGACCTAGCTACCTTTGGTTAATTGAATTTACCAAAACACACACATTACATGTCTCAGCACACCAAAAATCCTTACCATTGCTCTATTAAATCCTATTGATGTTACGTTTGATACCGGAGCGCCAAGGCATGCATCCAAATCTTGAAGCAGCTAACTTTGAAGGAGTGTGCCGATGCGTGTATTACTTTATTAGAATATGTCATCAATGATGACCAAAGCTTTGTTTGATCATCTGCTTTTTCAAACTGTGTGTTGCAAAAATGCGAGATCCCACTGATTACTAAGGGATTATAATGATGACAGAACAACTGTATGAGAGTTTGGATTTTATCATAGACAGACCTCTTCCCGTTGAGTCTATATGTTTGACCATGACAGCTTGCTATCTAGGGTAACACCCAGCAGTTTAGTCTCCTCAACTTGCTCAATTGCCAAATGATTCTGTAATAGATCTAGATGAGGTTTAGGGTTGAGTGAGTGATTTGTACCAAAACCAATGCTTTCAGTTTTTCAGATATTTAGCACCAGCCTATTGCTAGATACCATTCTAAAACTGACTGGAGCTCTATGTTAAGTGTATCAGTTATTTATTTTACTGTCGTAGCTGATGTGTACACGGTTGAGTCGTCAGTGTACATAGACACACAGGCTTTACTCAAGGTCAATGGAAGGTCATTGGTAAAAACAGAAAACAATAATGGCCCAAGCTGGCTGCCCTGCGGTACACCACAATCAAACAAATTTGCATTAGAGAGGCTTCCATTAAACAAAACCCTGTGTGTTCTATTAGAAGGTAACTTTCCATCCATAAAAAAATAATAATACTTCTGTCTTTCAGCTGTTCTTGTCTATTAATGTTCTCTATTATGTCATGTTTTGTGTGAACCCCAGGAAGAGTAGCTGCTGCTTTTGCAACAGCTAATGTGGATGCTAATAAAATACCTATGTTTCTTCAGCAATAGGTTATGATCAATGATATCAAAAACTGAAATCTAACAAAACATCTCCCAAAATCTTCTTATTAATTTCTTTCAGCCAATCATCAGTCATTTGTGTCAGTTCCGAGCATGTTGAGTGCCCTTCCCTATAAGCATGCTGAAAGTTTGTTAATTTAGTTTTCTATAAAATAATTGGTCAAAATAATTGGTCAAATCGAACGTATTTGGTCAAACACCATTTTTTCCAAAAGTTTGCTAAGCACCGGTAACGAGCTGATTGGTTGGCTGTTTGAACCATTAAAGGGTGCTTTGCTATTCTTGGGTAGTGGAATGACCTTTGCCTTTGTCTGTACTCCGCTACCAACTTCAGCAATTTCTGCTGTTTTATCAGACTTATTTGCTATTCCTTTTGCCTCTCCCCTCAGCCATACAGTTTCAATTCATCAACTCTCCATGGGGATTTGGCGGTTCTAACGGTCAGTTTCTTGATGGGCGCATGCCTATCAGTAACAGGAAGGAGCAATTTCATAAATGCTTCAAGTTTGTTGAAGTTTCAAGTCATAGACTGTTCTCTCTGTTAAGTCTAGGTCCAAAAGGCTCCTTAACAGCTTCTACCTCCCAAGCCATAAGACTGCTGAACAATCAATGAAATGGCCACCCAGACTATTTGCCTATACCTTGCTGTTTATTATCTATGCATAGTCACTTTACCCCTATCTACATGTACAAATTACCTCAATTAACCGCACTTTGACTCACTACCAGTACGCCCTGTATATAGCCTCGTTATTTTATTGTATTACTTTATTTATTTAGTGAATATTTTCTGTACTCTATTTTCTTAAAACTGCATTGCTGGCATTTCACTGTTGTATTCGGAGCATGTAACAAAAAACACTTTATTTGGATACTGCTTTAGAGAAGATTTACACATGCATGATTTATTTCCTGTTCTGTTTGTAAAAACCCTGGTTGGTTGACTGATAACCTGAACCAGATTGCAGGCATCAGTTACTGTAATGAATACTCAGGGAGAAAAAGGTGTAGATTCACGCGCAGTGCGCGGCAGATGTTTATTCAACCTTCACAGAATGGCAGGAATTGTGGTCACAGGCAGGCAATGGTCAAACACAGGTAGACAGGCAAAAACAAACAATACCTCACAACCATACTAACAGAAAGAACTGAACTAAATAGGGAGCTGATGAGACCAGGTGAAAAACAAACGTGAAATCAACGAACAAAAATGAAAGACAGGGCTACGTTCCAGAACACACAAAGACAGGGCTACGTTCAAGAACACAAAGAAAAAGAACACAAGGTTGACTAAGAAAAGAAAAGCAGAACCTTACAGTTAGAGCTTAAAGCTTTTTTTGGAGTGGACAGCTTGATGACAACCAGTCAATTTTTATGTCACCCAGAATATATACCTCTGTTGATATCACATACATTTCACACATATAGTCCAAATACTGACTTTTAGCAACTTCTTACGAGAATAGGCTTCACGTAAAGCAGATTAACCTGTAGCCATCATGTGAAGAGATTGTCTCTGAGCCTAAAAGGAATATGACTCTGGACATACACTGAAAAAAAGAACAGGTAAAGTCTTGGTCCCGTGTTTCATGAACTGTAATAACAGATCCCAGAAATGTTCCATACGCACAAAAAGCTTATTTCTCTCAAATGTTCTGCACAAATTTGATTACATCCTTGTTAGTTAGCATTTCACCTTTGCCAAGATAATCCATCCACCTGACAGGTGTGGCAAATGAAGAAGCTGATTAAACAGCATGATCATTACACACTTGCACCTTGTGCCGGGGACAATAAACAGGCCACTCTAAAATGTGCAGTTGTCACACAACACAATGCCACAGATGTCTCAAGTTTTGAGGGAGCGTGTAATTGCTATGCTGACTGCAGGAATGTCCACCAGAGCTGTTGCCAGAGAATTTAATGTTAATTTTTCTACCATAAGCCACCTCCGTCGTCATTTTAGAGAATTTGGCAGTACGTCGAACCTGCCTCACAACCGCAGACCATGTGTAACCATGCCAGCCCAGGACCTCCACATCTGGCTTCTTAACCTGAGGGATCGTCTGAGACCAGCCACCCAGACAGCTAATGAAACTGTAGGTTTGCACAACTGAAGAATTTCTGCACAAACTGTCAGAAACTGTCTCAGGGAAGCTCATCTGCATGCTTGTCATCCTCACCAGGGTCTTGACCTGACCGCAGTTCGGTGTCGTAACCGACTTCAGTGTGCAAATGCTCACCTTTGATGGCCACTGGCACAGTGGAGAAGTATGCTCTTCACAGATTAATCCTGGTTTCAACTGTACCGGTCAGATGGCAGACGTGTGGGCGAGGGGTTTGCTGATGTCAACGTTGTGAACAGAGTGGTGTCGGTGGGTTTATGGTATTGGCAGGCATAAGCCATAGACAACTAACACAATTGCATTTTATCGACGACAATTTGAATGCACAGAGATACCGAGATGAGATCCTGAGGCCCATTGTCGTACCATTTATCCGCTGCCATCGCCTCATGTTTCAGCATGATAATGCACGGCCCCATGTCACAAGGATCTGTACACAATTCCTGGAAGCTGAAATAGTCTGCACACCCAGTTCTTCCATTTCCTGCATACTCACCAGACATTGAGCATGTTAGGGATCCTCTGGCTCAACGTGTATGACAGCATGTTCCAGTTCCCTCCAATATCAAGCAACTTCGCACAGCCATTGAATAGGAATGGGACAACATTCCACAGGCCATAATCAACAGCCTGATCAACTCTATGCGAAGGAGATGTGTCACGCTGCATGAGGAAAATGGTGGTCACACCAGATACTGACTGCTTTTCTGATCTACACCACTACTTTTTTTTTTTAAAGATATCTATTCCCAGTCATGTGAAATCATGTGAAATCCATAGATTAGGGCCTAATGTATGTATTTCAGTTGACTGATTTCCTTATATGAACTGTAACTCTGTCAAATCTTTATAATTGTTACATGTTGTGTTTATATTTTTGTTCAGTGTATATAGAAACACCTCATTCATTTGCATTTTTATCTTTCCTGTATAACCATGTATAGCTACTACTGCATTAAAATAATTATGTGTGTTTCAGAGATGGCTAGAATATAAAAATATTCTGATGTTAGTAAATTGACAATTTCATGAACCTTGTTTTGCAGGCTACATATGTTAATATGGGTTATTTTTTGTTCATTTATTTAGTTTTTAGCACTATTCTGAAAGGCTGATCTGAGGTAGACATGGGTTGTCTTGCTGGAAGATCCACTTGCGGCCCACTTTCAGCCTCCTGGCAGAGGCATCTAGGTTTTTGGCTAAATGTCCTGGTACTTGGTAATGTTCATGATGCTGTTGACCTTAGCAAGTGCCCCAGGACCAGTTGTAGCAAAATAGCCCCATAACATCAAAGCTCCACCACCATATTTATAGTAGGGTTGAGGTATTTTCTGCCTATGCATTGTTATTTTGAATGACAAACTCACCGCTGGTGTGTGTGGCCAAAGACCTCTATTTTCATGTAATTTGATCATAGAACTGGTTCTAAACCAAGTGCCAAAGCCATTTAGCAAACTTCAGGCGGTGCTATGGTCAGATGAGATGAAAATAGAGCTTGTAACGGGTTTACTAACGTGTTAGTTCTGCTAGCTATGTTGACTATGACATTACTTTAGCTAATATGGTGACAATGATGTAGGCTGTGGGTAGCGGTTATGATATGACTTAACTTGGAAAGGTTTTTTCACCTGGTCATATACAGCTGTGTTGTGCATTGAAGTCCACAAGCAAAGGGAAAAGGTGAGAGGAGGAGAGCATGTAGATGCGAGACGGAATACGTGGCTGCTATGAAAGGAAACTGTTTTTACCTGTGATCAGGGATGTATTCATTCCGCCGATTGTTGAAAAACGTTTATTAAATAGAAGCAAACGGAAGGGGATAAACATACCTGAATTTGTCCTATAGAAACTCTCGTTTGCAACTGTTGGACTAAGGATTACACCCTAGATCAGCTAGATGCAGGCACGAGTTTGCATGGCGGTATTGAATGCGTCACAGTCTGTCCATGTGTCACTGTCCATCGCCTCAAATGTTTCTCTCGACCTGTGTGCACCCACGTTGTAAACTTTCATTCATAGGCTAGGTTGTAGCAACCTCATGATGGGTATAGGGAAGATTACAATGAACTGGGTGAATGGAATATGAAGGGTCCTCCCTCATCTTAAACGGCACCAACCGCCACTGCACTGTATATATTAGTCCTAAAAATGCACTCTCCAAAGCCACGCTTTTTCATTTTTCTTCTTTAATACATTAAATGTATCACACCAATGTGAACTTGAAAACAAGATGTACACACATGTAGATAATTCCAAGAGTCGTAGATGCTTTTCTGCAAAGTAACTTACAGTGTACAGTGACTTGACATAATATGTGAGTATTATAAACATGCTATAAAAGTGGATAATAATGATATAGAGAGGGACAGAAAGGAGAAAGGAGAGATATATAGTTGTTACATTTTGACGTAAAGTAAAAACAAAAACAAACAAACAAAAAAAGGAATGTCACTTTAGCTCAGTCGAGAGCCAACCAAGAGTCGCTTCAGCCCGGTCCAGTGGCAACCCATAGCTTTTATCCAAAGTGTATAGTGACAATACATAATAAGTATTATAATCATGTTATAAAAGTGGATAATGATAAAGACCGGCAGAGAAAGGGGAAAAGATGGGATATAGTTGTCACATTTTGACAAAGTAAAAACAAATGTCACCAGCTCAGTCCAGAGCCAGCCAAGAGTTTGCATTCCGGGTGGCACAGAACTCACTCTGCCCTAACTTGGATTGCAGTTGGCTCTAGCAGGCTACTAGGAGGCGAATGTAGTGTTTGTGAAACTAGCTGGCTGGAACTAGTAGCCATCATGCAGTGAAGTCACCCTCAATAAGTCGCTTTGGATAAAAGCATTTGCTAAATGGATATTATTATTATCTTAGGTCAATTGTTTCTCACAGTCACAAGCTTGGTCTGCCAGTACAGTTGACTTCAGAGCCAAGTGTTGTGTACGGAGGGTGGCGATGGAATTCTGTACAGCGACATCTTGATGCTTCATTTGCCTTCTAAAGTTTATCTTAGAGGATGAGTGCTGATCTAGGATTAGGTCCTCCCTATTTGATTTATTATGATCTGAAAGGCTAAACTGATCATAGATCAACACTCCTACTCTTGAGAATAGGGGGCCCAGGTTTAGGAGAGCTACAGCCCTATTCCTATTCCTACACATTGTTACGAACGATTAACTAGCCTACTGATTTTGCTACACTCATGATGTCCAGAGGTCCTTGACCTACTTACTTATTAACTACCAAACATATTCCAGAACACCTGCCCCAACAAGAAAATAAAACCTCAGTTACCCCTATCTATTTTCCTGAGTTTTTTCAAACTTTTAATCTTTATTTTAATAAAACGTCCTTAACTAAGATACCAATATGTACACTAGTGCTGAGGGATTAGCCGAAATGTTGGTTTATTTTCAGTTTTAAAAAACTGATTCAATTATTTAAATTCCATTTTTTGTGAGCTCAAAGCGGAGTTTTTAGAGAGAAATCAAATCAAGCAGCACAAAGAGTGGGACTTAGTAGGAAGTTGTGGTTTTCAACAGGCAAATATTCAACAGTTTACCACAGAAAAACGTGGGAATTAACTAGTAATTAACTCAACAGAAAATGTTCCGGCAAAACACTCATCAGCCCTACAGTAGATAACGAATACCAGCTGGAAACAATTGGACTAACCTCTTGGCTGACAGCCCAAAGTGTTTTGTTGACCAATAATATCAGCTATCTTGCTAACTAACAAACTGAAAACCACACTAGTGCTGCTGGAAACCTCTCCTAGCAGGCGAGCTCGACACAAACACTTGCTACAAACTTTCTCAACAAATGCACCACCACAATACCAAACCGGTTCAAATCCCCCCAGACTTAACACCTGCCCCACATAAGCACCCAAATGCCAACATTTATGCCTGGACAAGCTCCAATTATATTATGAAACCGATTAACTACCCTACTGACTTTGCTACACTCATTATGTCTAGGGCTCCTAGGCCTAGCTAAATAATCTGTAACCTGATGTAATGTGTGCATTTATGTAATAAGTAAGAGTATGCAAACTGTGTTGTTTGCATGTGCCCCCTAGAGACAGCAACCTTACCTTGGTCCAGCTCAGTAATGATTCCTTGGGTCGGCAGCCCAAGCTGATTCTTGACTTGTCCAGTTCATGGTGACAAAATAAATATATACAAAAACGATAGTACAATAAGGCATGCCCAAAACGAAAAAGGTAACTCAAACAAAAAATGGCAGGCTACTAGCCTCCTGATTACCTGCACCTGTGGGCTTATCAAAGCCTTGCTCAGCACCTGGACCCAGTTGCTGCTGCCCCCTGGGGATGGAGTGTGGAAATGCCAGTGTAGTGTCCAGGTGTGTTCATGCTTACTTAAATAACAAACACCTTCCCCATAACACATCCTCCAAAAACGAAAATATATATTTTTTTAACTCACATAGTCACGACTATGTATTTCCAGAATTTTTCCAAACTTTACTTTACTTACCCCCCCTTTTTATGTTGTGTTCCTACAACTAAACTACCTAACCTATACTATAACAACATCTAAAAAAGAACAAAGACATATAGGGAAGTTGTTTCTGTAAAAAAAAAAAATATGTCAAACTCAAATGATTGTGCCTTTAGTTACTAACTACTACTACCGTAGTTACTGGTATCAGCAGCCTGGTCTCATAGACTAGACATAACATACTAAATGTAAATCTGTGACCCTGAAATTAAGGTTTTGGCATGGTTACGTAAGATAGAAGATTACTTGAAGAAAAAAATGGAAGGAGGGTGGTTGGATGGGCGTATAACGCAAACGTCTAGCAACCCAAAGATTGCATGTTTGAATATCATCATGGATAAGTTTAGCATTGTGCCAACTTTTCATCTACTTACTACTTTTTAGCTACTTGGCATGTTAGCTAAACCTAAACTTAACCCTTTAACCTTACTCCTAAACCTAAAGCTTAGCCTAGCTAACGTTTTCCAGCTAGCAAACATTAGCATTAGCCACCTAGCTAATGTCAGCCACAACAAATTGGAATTCGTAAAATATCATCTGTTTTGCAAATTCGTAACATATTGTACATTTTGCAAATGTGTTACATATATTTTAAGGTTTGCAAATCCATAACATATACAAATTGTTATTTGTAACATTTCATATGAAATGGATGACGGACATTCACAAATACAGTCGGAAGTTTACATACACCTCAGCCATACAGTTTTTCACAATTCCTGACATATAATCCTAGTAAAAAGTCACTGTCTTAGGTCAGTTAGGATCACCTCTTTATTTTAAGAATGTGAAGTGTCAGAATAATAGTAGAGAGAATTATTTTTTTCAGATTTGATTTCTTTCATCACATTCCCAGTGGGTCAGAAGTTTACATACACTCAATTAGTATTTGGTAGCATTGCCTTTTAAAATGTTTAACTAGGGTCAAACGTTTTGGGTAGCCTTCCACAAGCTTCCCTCAATAAGTTGGCTGAATTTCGGCCCATTCCTCCTGACAGAGCTGGTGAAACTGAGTTAGGTTTGTAGGCTTCCTTGCTTGCACACGCTTTTTCAGTTCTGGCCACAAATTTTCTATAGGATTGAGGTTAGGGCTTTGTGATGGCCACTCCAATACCTTGACTTTGTTGTCCTTAAGCTATTTTGCCACAACTTTGGAAGTATGCTTGGGGTCATTGTCCATTTGGAAGACCCATTTGCGACCAAGCTTTATCTTCCTGACTGATATCTTGAGATGTTGCTTCAATGTATCCACGTAATTTTCCTTTCTCATTATGCTATTTTTTTTGTGTGAAGTGCACCAGTCCCTCCTGCAGCAAAACACCCCCACAACATGATGCTGCCACCCCTGTGCTTCACGGTTGGGATGTTATGCTTCATAGTTGGGATAGTGTTCTTCGGCTTGCAAGCCTACCCCTTTTTCCTCCAAACATAACAATGGTCATTATGGCCAAACAGTTCTATTTTTGTTTCATCGGACCAGAGGACATTTCTCCAAAAAGTACGATCTTTGTCCCCATGTGCAGTTGCAAACCGTAGTCTGGCTTTTTTATGGCAATTTTGGAGCAGTGGCTTCTTCCTTGTTGAGCGGCCTTTCAGGTTATGTCGATATAGGACTCGTTTTACTGTGGATATAGATACTTTTGTACCCGTTTCCTCCAGCATCTGCACATGGTCCTTTCCTGTTGTTCTGTGATTGATTTGCACTTTTCGCACCAAAGTACATTCATCTCTAGGAGAGAGAACGTGTCTCCTTCCTGAGCGGTATGACGGCTGTATGGTCCCATGGTGTTTATACTTGCGTACTATTGTTTGTACAGATGAACGTGGTACCTTCAGGCATTTGGAAATTGCTCCCAAACATGAACCCGACTTGTGGAGGTCTACAATTTTATCTTGGCTGATTTCTTTTGATTTTCCCATGATGTCAAGCAAAGAGGCACTGAGTTTGAAGGTAGGCCTTGAAATACATTCACAGGTACACCTTCAATTGACACAAATGATGTCAATTAGTCTATCAGAAGCTTCTATGACATCATTTTCTGGAATTTTCCAAGCTGTTTAAAGGCACAGTCAACTTAGTGTGTGTAAACTTCTGACCCACTGGAATTGTAATACAATGAATTATAAGTGAAATAATCTGTCTCTGTAAACCATTGTTGGAAAAATTACTTGTGTCATGCACAAAGTAGATGTCCTAACCGACTTGCCAAAACTATAGTTTGTTAACAAGAAATTATGGAGTGGTTGAAAAACTAGTTTTAATGACTCCAACCTAAGTGTATGTAAACTTCCGACTTCAACTGTAAATACCATTCAAAATGTAACATATCATACTAAATGGGGTGTATCGAATTTACGTAAAGAATAATACGAAATACTGAGACCAGGTTGGTATCACCTGTATCTCATTGTTCTCTCAGATTGAATCCTGGAGAGTGCTTGGGTCAGTGTTTCCCTGTTAAGCCTTTGGTCGAGTTTGGTTCTTTGTCATTGTGTCACAGGTGTGACGAATGCCCTATACTGTGCATGCTTTGGCCCAGGTGCTCCTAATTTAGTATTTGTTAACTCCGTGATTAAATGAAAGATGTCTCCCTGTGTTTCCCCGCCCCATTATAACCCTTTCTGTTTGGGGTCGCCTTGGGGGAGATGCAGGTGCGAGGGAAGCTGTGTTTGCGTTGAAGCTTTGGCAGAGCTCCTTCGGGAAGCTTTGGTTTTACTAAGAGAAGTATCACCTTGTTGCAATGCTTTACTTCCACCTGAACTGACACCTGTTTTTGTTATGTGATGGTGTTACTTGTTTTATGGTGTATCCTCCATCTTCTGCCGAACAAAAGCTTACGCTAATGTGGTTCACGGAAACTGAGATTGACCACTCTTCCATGTTCTTCTACTTAAACCCAAACTAAAAGAACCGGTGTTGTCTAATGGTAGAACTGTTCTTCAGAGCTCCCTATTCTTAGTGTAAACATAGGGTGGTGTCGTCTGATCTATGATACTGACTGGGTTTAGTCACAGCCCCTCTCGTCCAGGGTGTGACAATTGGGCATCTCATTCCCCCCTGAATCTTCCAAAGACTTATCGTCCTCATCTGCGTCAATGTCCTTAATGTGTTGGCATTGACTGATCTCATCACAGTAGTCTTCGCGGAGGCTATTCAGGTCAACATCCTTCATGGGTTGGTATTGACTGATCTCATCACTGTAGTCTTCGTGGAGGCTATAGAGGTTCACACCACTACTCATGCTCTTATCTGAGTCACGAGGGAGCTCTTCAAATAACTCTTCATAGCTCTTCAAACTGTTTGATTGTTGGCACCTTGCCATGACTCCTGTTTCACTGACGTTTTTCCTACATCTACCATCGACTGTAGACAGTAGTTCCTTTACCAACACATCAGAACATTTCTCCCTACAAAGTCTTTTCGTTTTCAGGTGCTTCTTCAAATCAGTATGGAACATAAAACTCTTCGGACACACCGGGCACTTGATGGGGCCATCGTAGTGTTTTAACATGTGCCTTCGCATGTCACATGTCTTCAAAGTAGTTTTCCCACAAACATGGCACTTTCTGGAACAGTCTTTTGTGTGTCCTTTCAGATCATGTGGGAACTGGAAAGTGTCCCCACAGTGAGGACACTTGTATTCACCCGGGTTGGATTGATTAATCTCCTTCATGGGTTGGTATTGACTGACCTCCTGACTGTAGTCTTCATGGAGGCTATTCAGGTTAACATCGCTGCTCATGCTGATATCGGAGTCATGAGAGAGCTCTTCAAAGAACTCTTCAAAGCTCTTCAAGCCCAACACAGGCCCGATCGTTGAAGGCCCACCTGTGTTGCTCGAGCTTGGTTGTTGGCACCTTGTCATGACACCTGTTTCATGGAAAAAACGACTAGATCTACCATCTACGGAAGACAGTAACTCCTTCGCCATCACATCAGAACATTTCTGCCGACAAAGTATTTTTATTTTTAGGTGCATCTTCAAATCAGTATGGGATATAAAAGTCCTTGGACACACCGGGCACTTGTATGGGCCATTGTTGTTGTGTTTTAACATGTGCCTTCGCATATCCAGCATTTGAGCAGTAGTTTTCCCACACACATGGCACTTTCTGGAACAGTCTTTTGTGTGTCCTCTCAGATCATCTGGGAGCTGGAAAGTGTCCCCACAGTAAGGACACTTGTACTCACCAGGGACAGATTTGAGGTGGAGCCCGGTAGTAATTACTTCATCAGAACATTTCTCCCTGCAAGATCTTTTTGATCTCAGGTGCGATCTCAAATCAGCATTTGATATAAAAGTCTTTGGACACGCAGAGCACTTGTATGCTCCATTGTTGAAGTGAATTAGAAGGTGCCTTCGCAAACCCAGCATACGAGTAGTTATTTTCCCGCACACATGGCACTTTATGGAACAGTCTTGCGTGTCTCCTTTCACATGTTGTTTAAGGTCTCCTTGCAGATCACTATTTTTTTTCAATTCAGTTTTTTGCTGGACACTTTCTCCACAGTAGTCATCCCCATTGTCCTCGCCGTTCTCGTTATTGTTCCCTCCATCCTCAGTCTTCTTCTCCTCACAGCTACTCTTCTGGTGTTCCTCTAAGTCCTCACTGAATTCAAAGTCTTGCCCACACTGGGTGCATTGATGTGACATCTGCTCAATGTGAGATCGCATGTGTCTTGTCAAGCCCAGTGTGTCAGTGAAAGTCTTGCCACAGAAAGAGCATGCTTTGACGCGTTGGCTTCTTTTGTGAGAGCTGTTGGATGGCTCAGGAGTTTGAGAGTCCTGAGGTACACTCTCTGAGCGTTCTTTTCTGTTCTGCCCTTCTGCCATATGTCCTCTGTGCTCCTCTGAGTGAAAGTTCTGTATGGGCTGTTGGAATTCCTCCTCATTTTTATGAGATGATGGACACTGAGGAGAAGGACGGACTCCACCTAGTGTTGAAAAGAGAGAAGTGAGCAAGACATCTCCATATTGGCATGAACTCAAACGAAGTCAAAGAGAACAGCTTAGTGCTTGAAGCTTAATACAGTGAAGGGATACTGAACTTTCCTCAAATAAACATCAAGAAGTAAGAAAAACGTCTAAAAATTGACATGAACTCAGTCGGAAAACAAGACAGATCCAGTGCTTCATAACAATAGAATATAACACATTTGAACACATCTCAATGCAGGTACGAATAGTATAAAGTGAAGCGATGCAGAAAATTCCTCAAAAAAACATCAGTGAGCTCCAAAAGTATTGGGACAGTGACAATTTTGTTGTTGTTTTGGTTTTGTATTCCAGCACTTTGGATATGAAATGATACAACGACTATGAGGTTAAAGTGCAGACTGCCCGCTTTAATTTGAGGGTATTTTCATCCATATCGGTTGAACCGTTTAGAAATTACAGCACTTTTTGTACATAGTCCTATTTTAAGGGACCAAAAGTATTGAGACAAATTCACCTATATGTGTATTAAAGTATTAAAAAGTTAAGTATTTGGTCCCATGTTCATAACACGCATTGAGTTTATACATGCATTTGCTGTTTGTTTTGGGAAGTGTTTCAGATTATTTCGTGCCCAATTGAAATGAATGGTAAATAATGTATTGTGACATTTTGGAGTCTATTTTATTGTAAATAACAATGGAATATGTTTTGGAACACTTCTACATTAATGTGGATGCTACTAGGGTTGGGGCAGTATCCAGATGTCCACATCGTCATACCCAGTGGTGGTTCTAGCTTGTATGGCTCCCTGGGCGAACCCCCCCGTCAGCCCCCCCAACAAAAACATAAAGCACCATTCTGCACTAACTGTCATTTTTATTACGACATTTGGAACAACACAAATAAATAATAAATCATTTAAAACGATATAAATATAAAAATATATTTAAAAAATAAGACTCATAAATATCAAAAAGAAGTAACAAAGACAAATAGAAACAAATTGTAGTATATAAATACAAAAAAAATAAAAATTATTACCCCATTACCCTATTGCTAACAAAAAACACACAAATGAAACTAAATTGCACAAATCCTACATCACACAAATAGAATAACACACTTATAAAGAAGATAACCTGATTATTACACTATTGCACTTCAAACACGAAACACACAAACTAAATTGCACAACTAATTGCATTAGTACTGTACAAAGTTAGAGGTGCACTATTTGATAGATTCCCCCCCGCTCCCCCAACCTCAGGCTCTCACTGGGGAGACATTTTTATGGTGCGGGCGCCCCTTACCGCCACCGGCAAGATGCTGCCCTGGGCTGCTGCCCATGTCGCCTATGCATAAATCCGCCACTGGTCATACCATCCTTCTCTCATCCTGGATTTATATTATTATCGGTTTAGTACACAAGGGGGCGCCAAAGCATGCTAAAAAGACCATTGGGCGTCTGTTACCAGAATGCTAACAAAATTAGCACAAGTAATAGCGAATGTCCATGGAGGCTGCTAGCTAAATATGATGAGAGCAAACGAGAGACATTGCGCAAATGAACATGCTTGTCTGAAGGAAGAACTGTCTCTGAAGCAGCATGTGTACACACTGTGTCTGTTTGGAGTCTGGAGTCTCTAGGGCAATAGGCCTGCCTGCTCTGCTTGGAGAAGATGGGGGAGGAGTAGACTGGCCATGAATGGAGAGGAGAAAAAATGCAAGGAAATCAAAAGATCGCAGTGGCAACTGTACAAAGAGCTTTGACTTCTCAAACACAGCAGAAATCTTACACAATATGATTCCCCCTTAATTCAGTAACTTACTTCGATATCTATCAAGTTAAACTTAGGGGTGACGTTAATGCAGAATTCTAAATATTTCACGCAGGAAAAAAAGAACGCATAAGAAATCTCTTGCTGTGTTTTTGTAAATCAGATCTAAAATGCTTCTTATTGTAATTTCAGTCAATTTGAGATGAGAATTCACAAACGGGCATTCTATCAGCAGACAGCACTCTGACTGATGTGTAGCTATTTTTCTCTGGTACTTTTCTCTGGTAAAATGTGAGATTAACTTTAGGAAATGTAGCTGGCTACATTCTTTCTGTGATAAACATTAGAAATATGACGGCCATGCATCGTTTTTGCAAAAAATGCTTTTTAATTGTAAGCTCATTTACTCATATGGCTGCAAACCAAATAGCGTTGCACTTCTGTTGTCATACGATGAAAATGAAGCTATTTTCTGCCAAATGTGATGCACTAATATATTTTCTGTGAAGGAAAACTATAGTTGAACGTGCCTGTCAATACACAGCTGGACTCCCCAGCTCCTGCTTTCTCCCGTTGTGCTATTTACAAACAAACACGTAACTGGCTCAACTGTTCTGGGGGAACTACGGTAAGTTCCATAATGTAAAATAATGTGACCTGGGAAATGAAGAACGCAATCTGCTAACGTATTGCACGAGTTGACCTGCAGATATTGACTTAAAAAGTGTCTGCAAATATGAAAATGTATTTAAAAAAAAGTTTCAACGGTATTAAGAAAAACATCCCGTGGCTATTTCCAAATACCGCGGTAAACGCTATATATGGTATAGCGCCCAAGCCTAGCTGCCATGATTACGGATAATCTTGAATGAATCTTGAATAATGATGAGTGAGAAAGTTACAGACGCACAAATTTCATACCCCCCCAAAAAATGCTAACCTCCCCTGTTATTGTAATGGTGAGAGGCTAGCATGTCTTTGGGGTATTATATTGGTGCCTCTGTCACTTTCTCACTTCATTCAGGATTATCCGTAATCATTGGAACATCCACATTAATGTAGCGGACACTCTACACTTTAACCTCATAGTGGTACCACTGTACCATTTCAAATCCAAAATGCTGAAGTACAGAGACCAAAAAAAATACAAAAACTGTGTCACTGTCCCAATACTTTTGGAGCTCCCTGTAGATGCAGGGAAAGTGTTTACTGAACTCGCATGGGTATGATAAGCACTAGGCATGAATAGCATGGACGTTTAGGTATAGGAACCATTTTCTCCGCATCTTTAATGCTGTCATTTACAGTTTTGTTCTTTATTTCAGAAGTTCTGCACGAGGAGCTCGACGTTCAGTGTTCTAAACACTAAGGAACACTCCTTACCAGAATCATTGACAGTGGTCCTTTCATTGACAGAGGTCCAAAGTTCTTTATATGATGGTTCAGCATCTTCCCTGAGGACAGACCAAAATTAAAGTCAGGTAGGATTTTCAATGGGTAAGTTCACTGCCAAGATCCTACAGTGCAAAAAGTGAAATCTAAGCAAGCCATAATATCTTATATTGAGTGATAAGCTAAATTATATAACGTCATTGGCCAATAATTTGGCTTATGTTAACAAAAAAAAAAGGCATAATAGAAGTAATTTATCTAATTTCAATATTTTTTTTACCTTAATAACATTTACATTTTTAGCAGACGCTCTTATCCAGCAGTTGTGAGTGCATACTTTTTCAGATTTTTTCTCTTTTTCGTACGGGTCCCCCGTGGGTATTGAACCCACAAGCACCATGCTCTACCCAACTGAGCCACACAGGACCATATCTTGTATTAAGCCTTTTTTAAAAGTTAAAATAAGCAAAATGATCTGCCAATGACGTTAAATAATTTAGCTTGGTAGAGAAAAACGAATAAAAAAATGTAAGTGAATTATCCCTCAATATATTATAGCTTGCTTTCGATTTCACTTCCTGCAGCGTAGCCACCACTGTAGCGACATTCAAATCTGTTTTTCATCCTTCCCCTAATACCCCTCGAATCAGCGACCGATTCAGTCCTCTCTGTGCACTAGATGACTGTATTCTCTGCTCAATCAATTATATTCATAAATCCATTTACTACCTGGGAGAAAAGAAAACCAGCAGCACTGCAGACCTCGAGGCCTGGATTTGAATACGTCTGTTCCACAGCTGGACACTCACTCAGTCTCAGGTGAGTGCTCTCTTTTCACACCCTTTGCCTCGGTCTTCTCATTTCTGACACCACGTCCTCTCCTCTCTTTCCTCTTTCTGCCTCTTCTTTTCTGTCCTTGGGAACCCGTTGCCTCAGCCTGCAGTTTCCCTCTCTGTATACAATATATATGATAGTCATAAAAATGCACAGTCTGACTCAAAGCCATGCCTTTTCATATGTTTTCTTTAATGAATTTAAATGTACCACACCTATGTAAAACGTCAAAACAAGGCGGATATAAACATGTCGATAATACTAGATAGATAATACTAGACGGCGTAGACACTTATCCAAAAGTAACTTACAGTATACAGTGACATCACATGATATTAACGTGTTATAAAAGTGATATAAAAGTGGACACTTAATGATAGCGAGGGAGAGAAAGGGGAAAGATATAGTTGTCACATTTTTACATGAAGTAAAAACAAAAAACAAACAACAAAAGTAATGTCATTTCAGCCCAGTCCAAAGGCAACGCAGAGTTTGCCCCCCAGGTGGGGACAAAACTCACTCTGTCACAATGGTGCCGTGACTCAAGATTACAAATCGGCTGTAGCAGACTAATAGGGAGTGAGTGTAGTGGGTGTGGAACTAGCAGGCTGGAATTGGTAGCCGTCATGGGGTGATGTCACCCGCGCCGAGATCTCACGGCAACTATTTCTCATTGAGTAACAGGCTCCGTCTGTCAGCACGGTTGACTTCGGTGCCAAGGGCTGTGTACAGAGAGAGGATGAGATGGAACTCACTCGGTTACAGCAACATGTTGGTGCTCCATTTGCCTTCCAATCTGGGCCCATATTCCTAATGCTTCTCAGAGCCGGAATGCTGATCGAGGATCAGCTCCTCTTAGTTATTCTGATCTGAAAGGAAAAACTTATTCTAGATCCCTTCTACTCTGAGACACTTTGTGAATACAGCCCCAGGTTTAGGAGAGCTATGGCCATACAATACAATGAAATATAGGGAAAGTGGTAGGAAGTTGTTGCCGTCCATCATTTTCTTAAAACCTCAAATTGCAGTGCCTTTAGTATTGTCGTATCTATTGTTGATACCGGTATCACCTGTATCTCGTTCTTCACTTCTCCGCTCGTCTCTGATTGAGAATCCTGGAGAGGGCATGCCTCAGTGTGGGACACCTGCACCTCTGTTAAGCATTCGGTTGAGTTTGGTTCTTTGTCATTGGCCATCTCATTTCCCCCTGAATCATCCACAGACCTTCTGTCCTCCACTGGGTCAACGTCCTTAACGGGTTGGTATTGACTGATCTCAGCCTGACTGTAGTCTTCATGGAGGGTATTCAAGTCAACGTCCTTAACGGGTGGGTATTGACTGATCTCGTCACTGTAGTCTTCAGTGGTCATTATGGAGTCTTCGTGGAGGCAATTCAGGTCAACATCCTTCATGGGTTGGTATTGACTGATCTCGTCACTGTAGTCTTCGTCGAGGCTATTCAGGCTATTCAGGTTCACTTCACTACTTATGCTGTTATCGGACTGCTGCAAGTCATGAGAGAATTCTTCAAAGAACTCTTCAATGCTCTTCAAAGGCCTGGCTGTGTTGTTAGAGCTTGGTTGTTGGCACCTTGACATGACTCCTGCTTCATTGACATTTTCCCTACATTTACCATCTGCTGAAGAGAGTAATTCATTCATCATTACATCAGAACATTTCTCCCGACAAAGTTTTTTTGTTTTTAGGTGCATCTTCAAATCAGTATGGGATATAAAAGTCCTTGGACACACCGGGCACTTGTATGGGCCATTGTTGTTGTGCTTTAACATGTGCCTTCGCATATCCAGCATTCGAGCAGTAGTTTTCCCACACACATGGCACTTTCTGGAACAGTCTTTTGTGTGTCCTCTCAGATCATCTGGGAGCTGGAAAGTGTCCCCACAGTAAGGACACTTGTACTCACCAGGGACAGATTTGAGGTGGAGCCCGGTAGTAATTACTTCATCAGAACATTTCTCCCTGCAAGATCTTTTTGATCTCAGGTGCGATCTCAAATCAGCATTTGATATAAAAGTCTTTGGACACGCAGAGCACTTGTATGCTCCATTGTTGAAGTGAATTAGAAGGTGCCTTCGCAAACCCAGCATACGAGTAGTTATTTTCCCGCACACATGGCACTTTATGGAGCAGTCTTGCGTGTCTCCTTTCAGATCAGTTTTTTTGTCTCCTTCCTGATCAGGTTTTTTGTCTCCTTCCAGATCAGGTTTTTTGTCTCCTTTCAGATCAGGTTTTTTGTCTCCTTCCAGATCAGATTTTTTGTCCCCTTTCAGATCAGGTTTTTTGTCTCCTTCCAGATCAGGTTTTTTGTCTCCTTCCAGATCAGGTTTTTTGTCTCCTTCCAGATCAGGTTTTTTGTCTCCTTTCAGATCAGGTTTTTTGTCTCCTTTCAGATCAGGTTTTTTGTCTCCTTTCAGATCAGGTTTTTTGTCTCCTTTCAGATCAGGTTTTTTGTCTCCTTTCAGATCAGTTTTTTTGCCTCCTTTCAGATCAGGTTTTTTGCCTCCTTTCAGATCAGGTTTTTTGTCTCTTTTTAGATCAGGTTTTTTTTTCAGATCAGATTTTTGCTGTACAGTTCTCCCACAGTAGTCATCACCATTTTCCTCACTATTATCCTTTTTGTTCATCTCACAGCCATGATTCTGGTGTTCCTCTAAGTCCTCACTGAATTCAAAGTCTTGCCCACACTGGGTGCATTGATGTGACATCTGCTCAATGTGAGATCGCATGTGTCTTGTCAAGCCCAGTGTGTCAGTGAAAGTCTTGCCACAGAAAGAGCATGCTTTGACACGTTGGCTTCTTTTGTGAGAGCTGTTGGATGGCTCAGGAGTTTGAGAGTCCTGAGGTACACTCTCTGAGCGTTCTTTTCTGTTCTTCCCTTCTGCCATATGTCCTCTTTGCTCCTCTGAGCGTTGGCTTCTTTTGTGAGAGCTGTTGGATGGCTCAGGAGTTTGAGAGTCCTGAGGTACACTCTCTGAGCGTTCTTTTCTGTTCTGCCCTTCTGCCATATGTCCTCTTTGCTCCTCTGAGCGTTGGCTTCTTTTGTGAGAGCTGTTGGATGGCTCAGGAGTTTGAGTGTCCTGAGGTACACTCTCTGAGCGTTCTTTTCTGTTCTGCCCTTCTGCCATATGTCCTCTTTGCTCCTCTGAGCGTTGGCTTCTTTTGTGAGAGCTGTTGGATGGCTCAGGAGTTTGAGAGTCCTGAGGTACACTCTCTGAGCGTTCTTTTCTGTTCTTCCCTTCTGTCATATGTCCTCTGTGCTCCTCTGAGCGTTGGCTTCTTTTGTGAGAGCTGTTGGATGGCTCAGGAGTTTGAGAGTCCTGAGGTACACTCTCTGAGCGTTCTTTTCTGTTCTGCCCTTCTGCCATATGTCCTCTGTGCTCCTCTGAGCGTTGGCTTCTTTTGTGAGAGCTGTTGGATGGCTCAGGAGTTTGAGAGTCCTGAGGTACACTCTCTGAGCGTTCTTTTCTGTTCTGCCCTTCTGCCAT
This sequence comes from Oncorhynchus clarkii lewisi, assembly GCF_045791955.1. NCBI lineage: Eukaryota > Metazoa > Chordata > Actinopteri > Salmoniformes > Salmonidae > Oncorhynchus > Oncorhynchus clarkii. The sequence goes on along the minus strand of NC_092166.1, from coordinate 33,741,217 downwards.
ATGTCCTCTGTGCTGCTCTGAGCGAAAGCTTCTTTTGTGAGAGCTGTTGGATGGCTCAGGAGTTAGAGAGTCCTGAGGTACACTCTCTGACCGTTCCTCTCTGTTCTGCCCTTTGGCCATATGACCACTGTGCTCCTCTGAGTGAAAGTTCTGTATGGGCTGTTGCAATTCCTCCTCCCTCTTATGAGATGATGGACAATGAGGAGAAGGACGGACTCCACCTAGTGTTGAAAAGAGAGAAGTGAGCAAGACATCTCCATATTGACATGAACTCAATCAAAGTAAAAGAGCACAAGACAGATCTGGTGCTTGATAAAAATAGAATAGACCACAGTTGAACAAAGCTCAATAAAGTGAAGGGATACAGAACTTTCCTAAAAATAAAGAACAAGGTACTGCAGCCTTATAGATGCAGAGGAAGTGTTTACTGAACTCGCAATGGAATGATAAGCACTTAGCTACTCTCACAGCAGAATATCATGGACATTTAGGTCTAGTAACCACTTTCTTTGCATCTTTAAGCCTGTCATTTCTAGTTTCTTCATCTTTATTCAGGAGATTTGTATCTCTAAGGAGCTTGATGTTCACTGCTCTACACTCACTAAGGAACTTCTCTTACCAGACTCATCGACAGTGGCCCCTTTATTGACAGTGGTCCAAAGTTCATTATCTGATGGTTCGGCATCTTCCCTGAGAAGAGTCCAAATATTAAAGTCAGTTATGATTTTCAATCGTCGAGTTCATTGCCAAGGTCCTACCCAGCAAACTGAGAACATTCCCAGAACATAAAGCTAGGGTTTATAAATAACATTAGGTTAACATTCCAAAAACATTGAAAATAATGTTTTTCATACGTTTTTTTGTTGTTGTTCAGAAAACGTATTAAATGAAATACCCATGGAATGTTCTAACATTCACTAAAATGTTGTGCACAACATCTGTAACAACCACCACAGAACATTCCCCAAACGTTCTCCAGGTTATGTAATAACAAAATGTACCAGTAATGTTTTTCAGAACATAGTGAGGCAGCAAAATATAAGAGCAACGTTCTGGGAACGTTCTTGCAACAGCAGGCAAATATTTTATACAAACATTGTATAATCATCAGTACAACTGGACAATTTTTGTGTTATGAGAACATTTGTGGCAACCTAACAAATATTCTGGGAACTTGGGTAGCCAATACTGTAGGGGCCTTCAAATCTGGGTTTTGAGGTCTGCACCACTGTTGGCTTTCATCCTTCCCCTAATACCCCTCGAATCAGGGACCGATTCAGTCCTCTCTGTACACTAGGTGACTGTATTCTCTGATCAATCAATTATATTAATAAGTCAATTTACTACCTGGGAGAAAAGAAAACCAGCAGCACTGCAGACCTCGAGGCCTGGATTTGAATACGTCTGTTACACAGCTGGACACTCACTCAGTCTCAGGTGACCGCTCTCTTTTCACACCCTTTGCTTCAGTCTTCTCATTTCTGACACCACGTCCTCTCCTCCATTTTTTCTTTCTGCCTCTTCTTTTCTGTCCATCTTTTCTGTCCATTGCCTCGGCCTGCAGCTTCCCTCTCCTTATGATCAGCTTTAGCGAGGTCTTGGGCAATGACATATCGCTAATGTCAAGCGTATGTACTCCAACCTTTTCGATCTTTAATCTTGTGATACCAGGTCCCATTTTCTGTCCTTTCTTTCTGCCTCTCTTTTTCGGTACCTGGGAACTCGTCGCCTCAGCCTGCACTATCCCTCTCTTTAGGGTCAGTGTTAGTGATGACTTGGGTGGCGGCGTATCGCTTACGTCCAGTGTGTCTATTTCAATCTGCTCATTTGCAACGCCACGTCCTCGTCTCCGTTTTTTCTTTCTGCCTCTTCTTTTCGGTCCTGGGCGTCTCGTCGCCTCAGCCTGCAGTCTCCCCCTCCTTAGAATCAGTGTTAGCAAGGACTTGGGGAACGGCATATTGTTCATGTCAAGCCTGTTCAAACGCAGTACAGGCTGACGGCGCAGACAGGCAGCTGTCAAGCGGCTGGTTTTCAGCCCGCTGCGTGTCTGAGGGCAGAGAACAGCTTCTTCTCTCCTAGTCTCTTTGATCGACTCTTTGACGATCGTCTTGCGTTTAACCATTATATCAGTGGCGTCGTCTATAGTCTCGACCTCGACAGAAGCAGAACCAGCTGGTGGCTTTACAGTCCAGACCCTACAATCTGCCATTCGGCAGTCCCAGCTCATCTCTGGTTCATCACATGGGAAAGGGCTTTGATATCCCTGCATGGTGGGATAGGACTGTCTCTCTGGGCCAGCTTGGTAAGAGGCACTTTCTTCCTTCACAGAGGAAGGGGAAGACAGTGAAGAGAGGATGTAGTCACCACCAGTGGACCTGAGAGCTAGAAACAAGGAGAGCATCACGAGTAAACATCAGGAATAACTATTGAGATCAATGAGAACTTTTTTTCTTCATTTCCTGCATTTCCTCCGTTCTACCCATAAATATAGAAATTCAGGCAAACAGGCAAGTCAATTATTTCCAAACCCTGTACCCCACCTACCATTGGTGTCTAACTGTTTTCCATTTTTATGGTGATGGAGGAGTGCCTGTAATGGCTCAGGGTGAGCCACAGACTGCATACACTCCTCTAAGAGAGCAGGGGCCAGGTTGAGCCACGATGCAGTCTAAGAGGTGGAGAAAGTAAAAATGGCGTTTCAAGGTCTTGACGGGAATCAAAGGCACTTTGGGCCAAATAATTACTTGAGATCCGCATGCACACTGGGTATGGTGCGCAAGCACTTGATTCTAGGTTTGTATTTGATTGCTAACAATCAATGTACAAATTCTAGCAGTCTACATTAAAACCACGGACAACATTTCAAACTCCAAGACGTGTTCATTATTTGTGGGATATATGTCAAGTGCAAAATGCTACAATTAGTTTTCAGTTGTATCAGAACAACCAGAAATTGTAGCAACCGGTAGCATACCGTAAACTTTTTGCATTCATCCCACTTTCACGCTGACATGTAAGTAAGTACTTGAGTACTCAAAACACAAAAATGCACATCCGTAATGCATACCTCAAATGATGTACAGTACAATAATACCTGTTTAATGTTTGGAGTAGGAAGCAGTTTCTCCAGTCTGGACAGGAACTCCCACACCAGAATCTGCAGTGTTGAGTCATACTTGGGGCCAAACTCCTCTGGAAAAACATTCTAAAATACAGGACAAGCAGATGACAGTCAAAAGTACATACATACATCAATGTATGTCTCTATTAACACAAGCCTAGAAATATGGTTATTGGGTTGCTATTCATGGGAACGAGTTCCATTGAAATGAATGGCTCACTTGGCACCAGATTGGAATCGGAAGCAATGAAATGCAATCATTTCACTTTCCCCCAGCATATTTTGACACTGGCCGTGTCCAAAATCTGTCTCGCCTACTACTTACTAAAACAATATACTGTGTACTAATCATACTACATGCTAATTAGAACGTACTGTTACGTAAAAACGAATGCAGTAAGCAACAAATATCAACGTACCAGGCGTATTCATACTGAGAAAACCTAATCTAATGTTCGATTGAGTCGATTCCTGCAGTTGGTTCATTTTGATACAGCGCATCACCTTATCTTGATTATCTTCCTCAATCGTGTGCAGCGAATTCTACTAGACGAAAAGCCGCAATGAGTATGACATCCTGGTGTTTTAAAATATACTACATTTTTCGAACACCTGACCTAGGTTCTGGTTTCAATGGCGGACACGCCACGGCCTACGTCACAACCTTATCCGCTTCAATAAAATAGAAAACATTAACTAGCAAGATGGAGATCACAGAGGTTATTTTTAATGAGTGCATTTCGCAAGTGTAAATGTAATGTACCAAAAACACTTAGCAATGAGGCCTCCCTAGTGCACTCGCGATGGCCGATGCGTCATTTTGCACGCTTTGGATTTCAAAGCCATATCCGATATATCTTGATGGTAAAATTGTGTGCTTTGAGCTCAATAATGATCGTTGGGAAATACAGTTATACCTGCAGAAAGCCGACCATCCTCTCTTTTAATATGGACAACTAGTTGTTTCCAAAGCAGTTCTTTTACCCCAGTAATTGCATTTTGAAATGTTATACACTCACGGGGGGGGGGGGGGGTGAGAACATTACAGAACTCACTCATTACAGCAGCCGGCTCCAGAGAAACAGGAAGGTACAGCGGCAGGGCAGACCATTTTATTACAGGAATCATGTGGATTATGCAATTTACTGTTGATCAAATTCATGGTTTTATCCGCCCCAAATATAGGACGTTTTGATTGAGCTGACCAGGTAGAATGTGAAGCTCGCACCAGTTTCATTCCAAGTGCCAATGCCGTAGCAAACTCCAGGGGACTCATTTATCAATATTACGTCGTAACTATTCTAAAACAATACATACGGAAGGAATTTAGAATATTCGTCTGCATAGTGATTTATCAAACAATCCTACGAGCGTCATACACACACACACACACGGGTGGTCGATTACCATTGTTTTCAGACCCAGTGCTTGTGCACAGCCTTTGCCATTTGCATTTTGAAACTCCCATAGTTAACCATTATATGATGAAAATCATCCCTTTATAAAGCCCGTTGTGAATATACAACCCCGTACCATGAAATACAATGGCTCAACCACAAAAAGAAAATATTTTTGTTGCTGTTGATCCAAGACTGTAATAAAAGCTGCTAGTGTTAGAGGTTGAGTGCAACCAAAACATTGTACTTGGCTCGCTCAGTTTTGGCTTGACCAGGAAAAATAGAAACATAGTGTGGGAGAAAGTAGGGATTGCAGTGAATGCTGCCTCTTCAGAATGCCGGTCAGCGGTGGAGAAAAAGTAAAGTGGTTTGATCGTAAGTTACATGCCAAAAAGGCACTAATAGGCACGAGTAGTGCCTTAGGCCCAGTACATCACTGGGGCCAAGCTTCCTGCCATCCAGGACCTCTATACCAGGCAGTGTCAGAGGAAGGCCCGAAAATGTTCAAAGACTTCAGACACCCTAGTCATAGACTGTTCTCTCTGCTACTGCACGTCAAGCTGTAACGGAGCGTCAAGTCTAGGTCCAAGAGGCTTCTAAACAGCTTCTACCCCCAAGCCATAAGACTCCTGAACATCTAATCAAATGGCTACCCAGACTATTTGCATTGCTGCTACTCTCTGTTATCATCATCTATGCATAGTCACTTTAATAACTCTACCGACATGCACATATTACATCAATTACCTAGACTAACCTGTACCCCCGCACATTGACTCTGTACCGGTACCCCCTGTATATAGCCTGGCTAATGTTATTTTACTGCTGCTCTTTAATTATTTGTTACTTTTATTTCACATTTTTTGTAGGTATTTTTCTTAAAACTGCATTGTTGGATAAGGGCTTGAAAGTAAGCATTTCACTGTAAGGTCTACTACGCCTGTTGTAGTCGGCGCATGTGACAAATAAAATTTTATTTGAGTGAGATGAGCCTCTCTCCTCTAGAACTAAGAATTGCCGGCATCATACGAGATACGGCAGTGGTTCCCAACCCATTTCCGGTTACTGTACCACCAACTGAATTTTGTTCTGCCCGGTGTACCCCTGAAGTAAGTCTATGGTCACATGAATCTTCTCTAGTAACCCCCAATGGATTGATCAAGTACCCCCAGGGCTCCTAGTACCCCTGGTTAGAACCACTACTGTAAGGGATACTACTGGGGGCCATCGCAAGTTCAGGTTGAAGGTAAGGATACAGCATATCAATTTCATTCAATTCATATTTATTGATCACGATATTGAAAACAAATAGTTTTTTCGTTGTCCTGTGTTTAAAACAAATAATTGTAGGCTAATGATTCGGAACAAAATGAATCAAACAATAACACGACAATGTCATTAATACACATAAAAGAGCGTCTATTGCAGAGAGTGGCTCGCAGTGATCCAGTCCCCGTGCCACCCAGGGGGAGTTAACTGGTGACCTTGCCAACCAGGTCGAAGTCAACTCGTGCCAGTGCCACATCAAGTCGGGAACCAACGGTGCCGACTGACACGGTCCTGAAAAAAAACAATAACAATAAAAAACAATAACTCCACCCTCTAAATAAACAATAAATTGAGTGAGGCATTAAATAACATAAATGATTCACTAAAGCAACTGGTCACATGTGCAAATCCAATGTTCAATGGATAAAAAAAAAATCATCAAAAACTACCAAATGTAATTTATGCATAGGGTCGTCAGTTCAGTCCACCTGCTGTAGAGGGAGGCCAGGCTTGATGAACATATTTTGGAGCACACTACAAGCCATTACAATATGGCAAAGCTATTTCTGGTCAATATCGGGGCAGCAGGGTAGCCTAGTGGTCTGAGCGTTGGACTAGTAACCGAAAGGTTGCAAGATCGAATCCCCGAGCTGACAAGGTAAAAAAATATGTCGTTCTGCCCCTGAACAAGGCAGTTAACCCACTGTTCCTAGGCCGTCATCGACAATAAGAATTTGTTCTTAACTGACTTGCCTAAAGGTAAAATGTAAAAATATTGCAATGTGCCCCCCCCCCACAGAAGACAAGCACAGGCCCCTGAGCATGCCAATTGTGTGCTCCACCATGGACCTTGTAAGTGCATGGGACGCCATCATCAGTGGGGTAGGAAATGAACACCGCCAAATGAGGGTAGATTTTGTCTTTGGCGGTTAGAAAGTATATTTCACACACCACGTTGGCGGGTGGTCACACAGAGTTATATTATTTTTATCCAAAGCCCACATGTAGAAGGCTACTAAAGTGTGCTTTGGCTCTTGTTTCTTGGCCAGTTACATTGTTTTGTTCACATGCCAGGTTGTTTTTCAATGTTCATTTGCTGCAACTGTCTGCTGCTGGGAAGACATCTCGCAGTCTGAGATTTGTTTTTAAATCAAGTTACCCAAGTTACCACAGTAACTAGCCTGTTCCTTGAAAGGCCAGCTGAAACATTGTTGTCTCATCTAATGATTGTGCTTGACTGAGAATGGATCACTACCAAAAACTTCTATTCATTAACTTTTAGTCTAAGATTTCTACTTGGGAGCACATCATGTACTTGTGAAAAATGTCAGCATAGAGCCCTGAGCTATGATAATAAATAAGTCGTATCACTCAGCATTTTGTGGCAGGGCAGGCACTTTGTTGATTCTTGATGTTCAGTTGTAGACATTCTTGATGTTCTTGTTTTTATCATTGGATCTAAATGAGTTATTTTAAACATACATTGGTTAAAGTCCTAAAAATGAAATGAAGCAATACCCCATTACGTCTTACTAGTAGTACATGTATTGCCTTTGAAACATTAGAAAGCGTGCTCATCCATGTTTTTGTGATTTTCTTTGGTGTAATTATGGAAAAAACATATTTTGTCTGATAAAAAACATCTGAGTGGCTGGTAGATTTGTTTTCCTATACCTGCCACAGTGGCTGGTGGACCAAAAAGTTAATTTCCCACCCTTGTCATCAGCCAGGGTTTTAACAGATCTCTGTCTCCTACAAAGAGAGAGAACCATTAGGACAAATCAAGTTGCTTTAGCAATGTCAAATATACTTCATATGAGTAGGCAACACTCACCAATAAGCCATCCATCCTCAACAGCTCCCTCCTGTAAGTGAAGGCTAGCATTGCTGTTCTGCAGAATGAGCAAGTCGTGTGTTCCACCTGGCCACCACATTCAGTAGCGTCTTTTGGGCATCACATATGACATTCATTGAGCGGAAAACCTTTCTGTTCATATTTGAACTCGTTTTGGGATGGTGCTTTTATCGAGATGTGGGTATCATCTGTTGCTCTGATCGTATTTGAGAAACCGTTGATGGAAAACAAACCCCTCTTGACTTCAACCTTTTGTGCGACGGTGTATGGAAATTGGATGCAACTCTAACCCTTGCTGATGATTACATCCAAAACAGCTGGCATGAATCAGCTCATCTAGGGTTGTGAGATGCCAAACCAATGGCAAGCTCCAGCTGAAAAATGCTGTTGCCAAAAACCAGAGTGGATAGCACTTGGATGTGCACCGGAATGGCATGCGTTTTATTTGTTTGCCTTTATAAAGTAGATATTAAATCTGGGCAAAAATCCAATAATATTGGCTTTGGGAGATGAAATCTGTAATTCCTGCAACAACAAAAAAAGTCCCACCCGCCTAAAAACACGCTCTCTGTGAAATTCAGCATGTGACACATTTTCCAACAGAGCGAGATCAGCCATCTCCCATTCGATTCCCCATTATCTCAGTCTTTTATAGTATTTCAACAATGGTTTCACATGTCCCTCTAATTTGACAATTTATTGTACTTTATATAGATTACTATCGTAACAAATGTGGTCAAATTATATTAAACAAAAATATATATAGAGCACACAGATTAGTTTCCCTGAGTTTGTATCTGACACTTTGAGCAGAAATTCTTCGGATGTGCAAACCCACAGTCTAATAAGCTTTCTGGGTGGCCGGTATCAGACGATCCCGCAGGTGAAGAAGTCGGATGTGGAGTTCCTGGGATGGCGTGGTTATATGTGGTCTGCGGTTGTAAGGCCGGTTGAAGGTACTGCCAAATTCTCTAAAACGACATTGGCTTATGGTAGAGAAATTAACATAAAATGATCTGGCAACAGCTCTGGTGGACATTCATGCAGTCAATATGTCATTTGCATGCTTCCTCAAAACTTGAAACATCTGTAGCATTGTGTTGTGACAAAACTGCACATTTTTAGAGTTGCCTTGTGTCGCCAGCACAAGGTGCACCTGTGTAATGATCATGCTATTTACCCTGTAAGTAGACTATGGACAAGGTAAACCAATGTCACTATCCGTTTAATTGTTGCCCTAATAGTGGTAAGTGAACCCAATGCCTGATTTATGAAGGTCAACACCCTCTTTTTGTTTGTGAGTTCTTTGCCTTTTCCTACGGTGATGGATGACAAAGGGACTTTACCTGTTACCTCATTTTTATCCCATAGTGAAAAAAGGGAGCCATGGAAGGCCACGACTCAGTTCCTTAAGGTGAGATTAACTTTAAAAGGTAGATTGTTAATGCAGATGTTATGCACAAGCTTCTGAAGCTAAGATATGATACAGCAATATCCATTACATCCACATGTTTACGGATATCATAAATGACACTGACAAGGGAAAGAGGAAAAAAACAACACGTCTTGTAGTCGAGTCACTAAACCTCGACTCCCGAGTCCAAGTGCTCAGGTCAGTAGGTCTGAGTTTACAAGCTTCTCTTCTAGTTGTCTGTTACATATTTGACATTGCGCCACCCACTTTGCAACAGCTGCTGGAAAAACATTTCAAAGCAAAACAAATGATTCAGGGTTCTTTAGATTTGGCTCGGATTTGGTAGAATAAATCTGCCCAGCAACAACTACTGGCGGGAAGATTTTCATGTGAGTATTGAAGTAACGCAAAGATTTTCCTCCCTGCCCAATGGTCATAATTGCCTGCAATATGCAATAGCCTATGAAACTAATTAAGTCATTCAGGTTCACACACATTTTATTTTAACAATGTTGAATAGTTGTGTCAAATCAATAAGGATATTTTGAAGGGATGAATGGTCTCCATATGGAATTGGCTATTGCGCCTGTCAGATTGATGAGATTATTATTTGCAATAATTGGAACAGCTTCTCAGCTACATTTTTGTAATCGCCCACTGATATTTGTGGATGTTTTTTTGTTTATTGCAGAGTGAAAACTAAAGGGAGACTTGTCAGAAGAAACCTGGCTATGGGATGCAGGGGGGAAATTGAGAGAGTAGAGCGACATGACAAATTTAAATACTTTTTTTTTCTCTAGGAGAAACAAATAGCTAGACTGTTGTTTTACAATTAAACTCAATACTATTGTTTTCAATTTCGTAAAGCAGTTTGTGTTTCTTAACCAGGTGTGGCTACCCAATAAGCACTGGGTCCATTCCATCAGCCCCATTGTGACGAATGACGTTTGTATTGATAGCTACACTATATATACATAAGTATTAGTGGATTTGGCTATTTCAGCCACACCTATTGCTGACAGACGTATAAAATCGAGCACATGACCATGCAATCTCCATAGACAAACATTGGCTGTAGAATGGCTTTACTAAAGCACTAAGTGACTTTCAATGTGGCACCGTTATAGGATGCCACCTTTCCAACAAATCAGTTGGTACATTTTTTTACCCTGCTAGAGCTGCCCCGGTCAACTGTAAGTGCTGTTATTTTGAAGTGGAAATGTCTAGGAGCAACAACAGCTCAGCCGCAAAATAAGCCACACAAGCTCAAAGAATAGGACCGCCGATTGCTGAAGCGTGTTGCGTGTAAAAATCGTCTGTCCTCAGTTGCAACACTCACTACCGAGTTCCAAACTGCCTCTGGATGCAACATCAGCACTTACCTATTCATCAAGAGCATCATAAAAATGGGTTTCCATTGCGCAGAAGCAGCACACAAGCCAAAGATCACCATGTCCAATGCCAAGCGTCGGCTGGAGAGGTGTAAAGCTTTCTGCCATTGGACTCCGGAGCAGTAGAAACGCATTCTATGGAGTGAATGAAGTTTGGTGGAAATTGAATAATGGTCTGGGGCTGTTTTCATGGTTCAGGCAAGGCTTCTTAGTTCCAGTGAAGGGAAATCTTAATGTTACAGCATACAATGACATTCTAGACCACATATGTCAGAGTCAAGGCCCGCGGGCCACATCCGGCCCGCAAGAAGGTTTTTTACGGCCCCTGGGATGATCTTGATTTATTATTAGAACCGGCCCGCAGCAAGCCGGCAGCCCGCAGATCTTTTACACGCACCAATACTACATTTCCCACAATGCAAAGGTGACGCACCGAGCAGTAGGCTGCTTCATTTCAATATTTATTGGCACAGCAGTCGTCAGCATCACAGTAAAATTAACTTTCAGATACCCATCAAAAATGGCAAAACGGAAGGTGGATACTGAGAACCGGGGGTTTCAAACAAGGTGGGAGTCGGAGTATATGTTCACGAAGGTAGCTGGAAAACCTGTGTGTCTTCTGTGTGGAGAAAGTGTGGCGGTACTGAAAGAGTATAATCTGAGACGACATTATGAAACGAAACACGCGGACACACACGCGGACGCAACTGTCAAGGCCAGTTTTATTTTGGCAGAAGAGATCGCTAAATCAGCCCGGCCATTTACGGAGGGGGATTTCATCAAAAACTGCATGATTAAAGTTTGTGACGAAGTTTGCCCAGAAAAAAGGCAACTCTTTTTAAATGTGAGTCTGAGCAGAAACACCATTGCCGAGAGAGTAGACCAGTTGTCCATCAATCTAAAAGAGCAGCTTGTGAAAAAGGGAAAAGATTTTATTGCATATTCCTTGGCTGTGGATGAGAGCACCGACATTTCTGACATTGCCCAGTTGTCAATTTTCATCCGCGGAGTGGACTCCAACCTAAGCGTGACAGAGGAGTTTTTGGCTTTACGTCCTATGCATGGCACAACTACGGGGCATGATTTGTATGAAGAGGTGTCAAGATGTGTAAATGAGATGGAGCTGCCTTGGGAAAAACTCGTGGGTTTGACAACCGACGGAGCACCTGCGATGTGTGGACACAGGAGCGGACTGGTGGCGAAGATACGGGAAAAGATGCAAGAGGAAAACGCGACAGGTGAGCTGACAGCTTATCATTGTATCATACACCAGGAAGCGTTGTGCGGTAAAGCCTTGAAAATGGAGCATGTAATGAGCATCATCACGCGCACAGTTAACTTTATCAGAGCCAAAGGTTTGAATCACCGCCAGTTCAAGGCATTTCTGACGGAGTTAGAAACGGAGCATGGTGATTTGCCTTATCACACAGAGGTGCGATGGCTAAGCCAGGGAAAGGTGCTTCAAAGATGTTTCGAGCTTCGTGAGGAGATTTGTCTGTTCTTGGACAGCAAAGGGAAAGACACAACACAACTCCGAGACGAAATGTTTCTGTGTGAAATGGCTTTTCTGTGTGACATTACGAGTCATCTGAATGCAATAAACTTGCAGCTGCAGGGTCGGGATCGTGTCATCTCTGATATGTACAGTACAGTGAAGGCATTTAAAACCAAACTGACTCTGTGGGAGACGCAGATGCGGAAAGAAAATTTGAGCCACTTTCCCAGCTGCCAGACCATGAAAGAGAAGCTCTCTACCAGTGCGTTCCCGAGCACACAGTTGGCTGATAAAATAGGTATGCTTGCCGCTGACTTTCGACGCCGATTTGCTGACTTTGAAGCACAAAAAAGCAGGTTGGAACTGCTCGGTAACCCATTTGCTGTTGACGTGGAAAGCTCACCACCAAACCTCCAAATGGAGTTGATTGACCTCCAATGCAATGATGCACTGAGGGCAAAATATGCGGCAGTGGGTGCTGCGGAGTTCGCCCGTTTCCTCCCCGGCACAATGCCCCAGCTGCGCATCCAGGCTGCTCAAACGTTGTCTATGTTTGGCAGCACATACCTGTGTGAACAACTGTTTTCTTTGATGAACCTGAACAAAACATCACACAGAAGTCGACTTACTGCTGAACACCTCCACTCAATTCTGAGGATTTCTTCAGCTCAGAGCCTTACCCCGAACATTGATGAACTTGTGGAAAAGATGGGACACCACCAAGTATCACCCTCAACCTCAAACAAGTGAACATTACTGTGCAATCACATATTTAGAGTTTTTACTCAGTTCAAGTTTAAAAGTTAAAATTTAATATTTGTTTTCACTGCATGTTACTTCTCCTTAAACAAAGTGTTGTTTTTGATTAATAGATTTTTGCACTTTATTTTTTTGTATTTCAATCCAATTATATTTTAAAAATATTTCAGTTGAGTGGATGATAGAAAATTGCTATTATTGTTTTTTCTTTGAAGTAAATTTAGCCCACTTTTGCTAAAATAGAAAATATAGTCTACTGATGGTGCCTTGAATACCGGTTTCTTTCATTTAATGTTCATGTTATGGGGATATTTATATAAAGGAAATTTGTCTTTTGTGTCTGTTGAAAATTAAAGATTACTGACAGAGCCATAAGAAAATATTGCTTTATTTATCTGATCATATTGTAATATATTTGTTAGGTTTTCAGTAGGTTCAATTAGGTTCACTAGACTATATGCGTCATTTAAAAATTTTTCAATGAACATTCGAACAGTCCGGCCCTCGTCTTGTAGCTGATTTTTTTATTTGGCCCTCCGTCCATTTGACTTTGACACCCCTGTTCTAGACGATTCTGTGCTTCCAACTTTGTGGCAACAGTTTAGGAAAGGCCCTTTCCTGTTTCAGCATGACAATGCCCCCGTGCACACAACGAGGTCCAAACAGATATGCTTTGTTGAGATCGGTGTGGAAGAACTGGACTCGCCTGCACAGAGCCCTGACCTCAACCCCAAGAAACACCTTTGGGATGAATTGGAATACCGACTGCGAGCAAGGCCTAAACGCCCAACATCAGTGGAAGCAAATCCCTGCAGCAATGTTCCAACATCAAGTGGAAAGCCTTCCCGGAAGAGTGGAAGCTGTTATAGTAGCAAAAGGGGGGACCTACTTCATATTAATGCCCATGATTTTGCAATGAGATATTCAACGAGCAGTTGTCCACATACCTTCTGGCATGTCAAGCTCTACGTGGCTACGTTAGTGTCAACTATGAGTAGCTACCACAAGAGATTGGACTTCTGTTAACGTTATGTCCTTGTTAACAATGGACCCTGTGTGAATTGGGTATCCCATGAGCCCGTGAATGTGAAGCCTGCAACCTCTCTACATCGCTAGTGTCAGCAGTGATGGAGATAAACCAGATAGATTCAATGTGGATTTACATCACTATATCGCTATTGGATTAGCTAACTCTCCCTCGACTGGTGAAACGGATTCTGAAGGCCTCTCCTTGGCTCTTATTTGACTTTGGTAACTAACTCAGTCGTCAATTGATAAGTGCTCTCTCTACTTTTTATCTGCTGGCTTTTTTGTTGTTGTGTTCTGTGGGTCCCTGCCTGTGCTAGACTAGTTGTTCTCTGGCTTACTACTTAGTTATGTCGACCGTGGTGGTTGGCTAGCTAGGCTAGTTACCTGGTTAGGCTAGCTAGCAGGCTAAAATAAACTTCAGCTTGCTGGCTAAGATAACATTATTTGATAACTGGTTAGATTGTATTTATTTAACTAGGTAAGTCAGTTAAGAACAAATCCTTATTTTACAATGACGCCTGCCCTCCCCCAACCCGGACGACGCTGGGCCAATTGTGCGCCGCCCTATGGGACCCCCGATCGCGGTCGGTTGTGATACAGCCCGGAATCGAACAAGGGTCTGTAGTGACGCCTCTAGCACTGAGGTGCAGTGCCTTAGACCGCTGCATTTCGCAAACTTTGGTTTACTTTAATGAAGGTGTAAGCTAGGTGTTGATTGCAACTGGCTAACTCACGCAGTGCCAACGTTTGCAGGTTGGTAGGGCAAATGTTAGCAGGCTACTTGGCTAGCAACCTTAAGCTGATTTGTATCAAATTGCGTTGGGACTTTTGATGCGCATACTAATGCAAATCCATATGTTACATGTTGTTACGTTTATGCTACCTACCCTTTAACAGAAATCAAAACTCTCACGGTAGCTACCCTTAGTTGATGCTAATGTAGCCACGTAGAGCAACGTAGCTATCAAAACAAGTCCTTCGTCACTATGGGGCAACAATAGACCCCATGCATACTGGGTAGCCACACAGGCAAAATCAAATAGTTGACTGGTGATTATGGGGAAGCAAGAGTCGCTTGTCTGATGTGAAGCATATGATCGGAGCGGAGCGGAGCCTGCCTGTCTGCCCCACAGTCATTGCTTGCTTCAGTACAACTCACCAGCTGAGAACAGAACAGAAGAAGAAGAGAACAGAAGCCTCGCTGCTCTGCACACCCAGTGCTGCTAATATTCTGCTTATCATAGTAGCCTATTCAGTTAAAGTGCAAATATAAGTCACGAGTCCAAGTCACTAATGGTCGAGTCACAAGTCCTGAAAATCGGGACTCAAGTACTACAACACTCAATTATAGACCATATAAAACCTTGATGAACGTCAGCTATACTGAGATGTTCGAAAGGTGCAACCTAAAAAAACGTCATGAATGTAACATTTCCTGGCCCATTCACCCCCTATCTTTACAAGACTGTAGAACATGCAAACAAAATCAACTTGGTTTGGATTGTTTCATTAACATCTCATCTTTTGTAACTAATACTGGGAGACAGCTGTGAGTGGAAAAACAAGCTCAGTGAGCCCTGTCTAAAAGCCATGAAATATGATTGTCTGAAAAGCCTTTTTTGAGACTACTGTGTAATGGTCAGAATTCATGGAATTTCCTACTGAGAAACATATAAAATAAAGCCTGAACTCCAACATATTGACTTCAAGGATAATTATGACATGGTTTCATTTGGAAATTAACTTTATTTGTGCATGCTCAGATTAACTTTTACACGGACACAGCCACTGACCTGGAAGAAGAGTTCCCTCTCCTTTGGCTCCTCCATTAGGGTTTCAATCAGCTTCGTGAAGCTCGCCTCTGATGCTTCCACATTTGGATCTGAAACCTGCAGAAAGAATGCACAGTGGATAAATATAGCAACATAGGTTAATCCTTTACAATGTTTATCCATAATGCCATTTAGCAAATATACTTACAGCCTTACATACTGTATACTTAGTATTTTGAGGCGAATGTGGGAATAAAACCCACATTATAAGCACGGTGATCCATGTTACAAGGACCACACTCCAACCAACTGAGCCATTAGAATCACGATTCCTTCTCTGAGTAGTCCTCACCTCTCCCTTATGATTGGAGACACAGCTCCTCATCCTGTTCAGGTGTGGCTGAACGGTGTCAGGGCGACACAATTCATCATCACAGCGACATAACTCTAGGACCAGCTGTCAATAAAATGAGAATTGAGTATTCATGGCAACAGGTGTGTGTGTGATCGTTGAGTTTAACGTTGAAGTAGGTTGAGGTTTCCCCTAGATACTTATCTAAAGTAAATATTGCGTTTCCTTCAATAAAGCTTCAGATTTGACGGTACACTGATCCTAGATCTGTGCCTAGCGGCAAATTCTACATCTTTCCCTCTTGTCACCCCCACTCACCCGTGCTCTTAGTCCCAGGAGGAGTTGGACCCTCTCTCTGTAACTCATTAGCTCCGGGACTATTTCCAACACGGTGGTGGCAAACTCCTCCAGCAGCCCATAGTCCATGATGTCTCTCCGCTCGATCACCTGCCACAGAGCTGCACACACCAGCCGCAGTGGAGGAATAAAAAGACGCAGAGACGACAGAGGAAGAGGGGGACCTAGAAGAGAAGATGATGTGCATTCAAACATAACTTGAATGAAAAAGCAAGCTAGCTACTATAACTTGGGCAGTACTGTATATAATGCCCCAACCCTATCTGCACTTGTTCACGCCCCTTTCCAGCTCTTCTAGATACAGGCAGGTGTAAACAACAGTACCCTCCCTCCATGTCAGATATATAATGAGTAACAGTGGGAGGGAACACCTTGGAATAAAATTGAGCCTTGATCAACGAGGAAGCCATAGAGAACATGTTAAATTATTAGAATTCCTAATTCTATAGAGGAAATTACAGTATATAACTACACACATTACACTAGGCTACACACATTACACTAAAAAACATTACTGTCTGAGTTGCACAACATTTCTAATGACGCATATTCTTGAGTTCTTATACTAATGCATGCTTTTATATCTGGTTATGGGTATTTTACTAAATTGGTTATGGTTTAATTAAACACGTTCCAAGGCTCAAGCCAGGGCCCAGCTTCAGCTTCAGGCTGAAGAAGTGGGGAAGGGCTATAGTTCTGACGTGCAAAACGACTTGCCAAAATCTATAACTGACCCTTTACCTTAACAAACCCTTAACCTTGACCCTAAACAAATATTTGACCAATTCTCAGATTAAATATTTAATTAAGCTCCGTATATGCCACTAAATAAACCATCTTTGTTATAGCACATTTCCGCGAGAATACTGGAAAAGATGGTGGTTGGCTAGCTAGCTAGTAAGGTAGCTAGCTTGAAATTGAAGCAGCAATGCAGACTGGAACATGTCACCCATACAGTTAATTGCAATATATTAATAATTTACCCTGTTCCTCCCGGAGCGTTTGCATTTTGTGCTTTCGTAAACATTAGCTACCCCAAAAACAGTGGATCTCTTCACAGATCTGTCCGTGAAAATCTTGTTTACAGCATCACACGGTGCATAGTACGACATTAATAACGCCTGTTTTTCTGTACCATGTTATCATCTTCAACGTTACAAATGTTTAAGCTACACAATTGTTATTTGTAATATGTCCTATATAATGATACGTTAAATTCTGCAACGGTGTTTATGTAGATAATCGTTTAAACAAATGGTTCAAACTGCAGGCAAAATTGTAGAAAGACACATGGGGGCCTTCCAAACACGTGATTTTTAAGTGCGGAAAATGTGATTTAAAAAGACGAGGGAAAACGTGAGTGAAGATTGTTTTTTTTTACGGGTGTAAAAATAACAAATTGTGGATGACGAGGAAAATCCGTAAAACAATCTTGCAGGTAAATTGTAAAATTGAGAATATTTCATTCCAGGCAATCATTTTACCATATAGCTGGGGTGGTCTCATGATGCATATTCTGTTGCAAAAACTTTCGTCTCTTGCAAAACGTTTTGCAACAGAAACCGTTTACACAAAATGCTGTTGAGTTCCGTTTTGTTCTTAAACGGAAGTTGTAGTTCAGTCTTGTAGTCCAGTCTTGTCTGCCCCCCCCCCCCCCCCCCCACTAACACTTTACTTTTGATACTTAAGTATAAATAATTTCAAATTCCTTATATTAAGAAAACCAGATGACACTACTCTTTAAAAAAATATATATATATATATTTACTGATAGCCAGGGGCACACTTACAAAGGAAGCATATGTAAGAATGCTGTTCATTGAAAACAGCTCAGCATTTAACACCATAGTGCCCTCCAAACTTGTCATTAAGCTCAAGACCCTGGGTCTCAACCCCGCCCTGTGCAACTGGGTCTTGGACTTTCTGACGGGCCGCCCCCAGGTGGTGAGGGTAGGAAACATCTCCACCCCACTGATCCTCACCACTGGGGCCCCACAAGGGTACATTCTCAGCCCTCTCCTGTACTTCCTGTTCACCCATGACTGCGTGGCCATGCACGCCTCCAACTCAATCATCAAGTTTGCAGACGACACTACAGTGGTAGGCTTGATTACCAACAATGACGAGACGGCCTACAGGGAAGAGGTGAGGGCCCTCGGAGTGTGGTGTCAGGAAAACAACCTCTCACTCAATGTTAACAAAACAAAGGAGATGATCGTGGACTTCGGGAAACAGCATAGGGAGCATCCCCCTATCCACATCAACGGGACAGGAGTGGAGAAGGTTGAATGTTTTAAGTTCCTCGGCGTACACATCACGGACAAACTGAAATGGTCCACCCACACAGACAGCGTGGTGAAGAAGGCGCAACAATGCCTCTTTAACCTAAGGAGGCTGAAGAAATTTGTCTCGTCACCGAAAACACAAACTTTGACAGATGCACAATCGAGAGCATCCTGTTGGTCTGTATCACCGCCTGGTACGACAACTGCTCCGCCCACAACGCGCAAAGCTCTCCAGAGGGTAGTGCGGTCTGCACAACGCATCACCAAGGGCAAACTACCTTCCCTCCAGGACACCTACAGCACCCCATGTCACAGTAAGGCCAAAAAGATCATCAAGGACAACAACCACCTGAGCCACTGCCTGTTCACCCCACTATCATCCAGAAGGCGAGGTCAGTACAGGTGCATCAAAGCTGGGGCCGAGAGACTCAAGCTGTTTTTCACTCTCAAGGCTATCAGACTGTTAAACAGCAATCACTAACATAGAGTGGCTGCTGCCAACATACTGACTTAAATCTCTTGCCACTTTATTACATCCTCTTATTTAATGTATTAAAGGTATCACTAGTCACTTTAAATAACGCCACTTAATGTCTACATATCCTACATTACTCATCTCATATGTATATACTGTATTCTATACCATCTACTGCATCTTGCCTATGTTGCACGGCCATCGCTCATCCATATATTTATATGTACATATTATTATTCATCCCTTACATTTCTGTGTATATAACACTGATATTCCTGTCTTGCAGGAAATCACGCACAGAATGAGCAGTATGGCTGGTGGCATTGTCATGCTGAAGGGTCATGTCAGGATGAGCCTGCAGGAAGGATACCAAACGAGGGAGGAAGATGTCTTCCCTGTAACGCACAGCGTTGAGATTGCCTGCATTGACAACAAGCTCAGTCCGATGATGTTGTGACATACCGCCCCAGATCATGACCCTGCACCTCCAAATCGATCCCACTCCAGAGTACAGGCCTCGGTGTAACGCTCATTTCTTCGACGATAAACGCGAATCTGACCATCACCCCTGGTGAGACAAAACCGCGACTTGTCAGTGAAGAGCACTCTTTGCCAGTCCTGTCTGGTCCAGCGGTGGTGGGTTTGTGCCCATAGGCGACGTTGTTGCCAATGACGTCTGGTGAGGACCTGCCTTACAACAGGTCTACAAACCCTCCCTCCAGCCTCTCTCAGCCAATTGTACCTGTCCCGCAGGTGTGCTGTTCTGATGTACCGATCCTGTGCATGTGTTGGTCTGCCACTACGAGGACGAGCAGTTGTCCATCCTGTCTCCCTGTAGCACTGTCTTAGGCGTCTCACAGTACAGACATTGCAATTTATTGCCCTGGCCACATCTGCAGTCCTCATGCCTCCTTGCAGCATGCCTAAGGCAAGTTCACACAGATGAGCAGGGACCCGGGGCATCTTTCTTGTGGTGTTTTCAGAGTCAATAGAAAGGCCTCTTTTAGTGTCCTAAGTTTTCAAAACTGTCACCTTAATTGCCTACCGTCTGTAAGCCGCTAGTGTCTTAACGACCGTTCCACAGGTGCATGTTCATTAATTGTTTATGGTTCATTGAACAAGCATGGGAAATAGTGTTTAAACCCTTTACAGTGAAGATCTGTTAAGTTATTTGGATTTTACGAATTATCTTTGAAAAACAGGGTCCTGAAAAAGGGACCTTTCTTTTTTTGCTGAGTTTAGAAGCACAAGCATTTTGCTACACTCGCATTAACATATGCTAACCATGTGTATGTGACCAATAACATTTGATTTGTGTTTAGTAAATCTGCCAGATCAGAGGCAGTAGGGATGACCTTCAATCAATCAAATGTATTTATAAAGCCCTTCTTACATCAGCTGATGTACAGAAACCCAGCCTAAAACCCCAAACAGCAAGCAATGTAGGTGTAGAAGCACGGTGGCTAGGAAAAAACTCCCTAGAAAAGGCCAGAACTTTGGAAGAAACCTAGAAAGGACCCAGGCTATGAGGGGTGGCCAGTCCTCTTCTGGCTGTGCCGGGTGGAGATTATAACAGAACATGGCCAAGATGTTCAAATGTTCATAGATGACCAGCAGGGTCAAATAATAATAATCACAGGAGAAAATGTCAGTTGGCTTTTCATAGCCGATCATTCAGAGTATCTCTACCGCTCCTGCTGTCTCTAGAGAGCCTATAGTTTTGGCAAGTCGGTTAGGACATCTACTTTGTGAATGACACAAGTACATTTTACAACAATGGTTTACAGACAGATTATTTCACTTATAATTCACTGTATTACAATTCCAGTGGGTCAGAAGTTTACATACACTAAGTTGACTGTGCCTTTAAACAGCTTGGAAAATTCCAGAAAGTGATGTCATGGCTGTAGAAGCTTCTGATAGGCTAATTGACGTGTACCCGTGTACCTGTGAGGAGGTGTACCTGTGGATGTATTTCAATGCCTACCTTCAAACTCAGTGCCTCTTTGCATGACATCGGAGAAGCCAAACCCGAAAAAAAGCCATAGGTCTATTACAACCTATACTACCGGTCAAAGGTTTTAGAACATCTACTCATTCAAATGTTTTTCTTTATTTTTACTATTTTCTACATTGTAGAATAATAGTGAAGACATCACTATTACAGCAAGGAAGAAGCCACTGCTCCAAAACCGCCATAAAAAAGCCAGACTACGGTTTGCAACTGCACATGGGGATAAAGATCGTACTTTTTGGAGAAATGTCCTCTGGTCTGATTAAACAAAAATAGAACTGTTTGGCCATGATGACCATCGTTATGTTTGGAGGAAAAAGGGGGAGGCTTGCAAGCCGAAGAACACCATCCCAACTGTGAAGCACGGGGGTGGCAGCATCATGTTGTGGGGGTGCTTTGCTGCAGGAGGGACTGGTGCACTTCCCAAAATAGATGGCATCATGAGGTAGGACAATTATGTGGAGATATTGAAGCAACATCTCAAGACATCAGTCAGGAAGTTAAAGCTTGGTAGTTAATGGGTCTTCCAAATGGACAATGACACCAAGAATACTTCAAAAGTTGTGGCAAAATGGCTTAAGGACAACAAAGTAAAGGTATTGGAGTGGCCATCACAAAGCCCTGACCCCAATCCCATAGAACATTTGTGGGCAGAACTGAAAAAACATGTGTGAGCAAGGAGGTCTACAAACCTGCCTCAGTTACACCAGCTCTGTCAGGAGGAATGGGCCAAAATTCAGCCAACTTATTGTGGGAAGATTGTGGAAGGCTACCTGAAACGTTTGACCCAAGTTAAACAATTTAAAGGCAATGCTACCAAATACTAATTGAGTGTATGTAAACTTCTGACCCACTGGGAATGTGATGAATGAAATAAAATCTGAAATAAATAATTCTCTACTATTATTCTGACATTTCACATTCTTAAAATAAAGTGGTGATCCTAACTGACCTAAAAGGGAATTTTTACTGGGATTAAATGTCAGGAATTGTGAAAAACTGAGTTTAAATGTATTTGGCTAAGGTGTATGTAAACTTCTGACTTCAACTCTATCTAGCTAGCAATGGCAATCATGTTAGCATATTTCATACTGAGACACCTTGTTGGGTTTCAAATAATCAATACTTAAACTTTCAGAAGAAGTTTGAGGGAATTAAACATGTTCAATTGTTTTCATTAGCTTATTCTCCCACTGCCCCGAGTTTTAAAACAGGGGTTTAGCTATCTTGGAATTAAGAACAAATCCAATAATTTTATCGTCAAGAATATAATTTTTTCACAACTTTTTAAGGAGAACATAAATAACGCAAGAACATTTCCAATAACCTTTTTGAGGAATAGCACATTTGCTTTACTTTGTTCATAAGTCTATACTTCAGAAGGCAGAGACTTGGATATGCAGTTTTGCTAACTATTATTAGTCCTTTAAGCATTAAATGGCAAGGCGGGAATTTTTATAGCGCACGGGGCTGTAGGCCAGAAGGCCACCGTGGACAAGAGTACGGGGTGGAAAGATCTTCGATAGTAAAAGCATTGCATGAATCTAGCATCGTATTTGTTGGTCTGAAAAAAAATCATGCAATTCTATGTCATTTTACATGTTAGCAGAATCCTTTTTTTTTATACCACACAATTAACCGAAATTACAGGCTAAGAATGGACAGAAATAGGCCTGTGTTTATCTTATATTTCTCCAATGCCAAATCCATGTGTCTTGTTTGCAACGAAACTGCCCGTTTGCAATTAATTACATCTGAGACGTCATTAGGGATCTTGAGCATGGTACTTCCAAAAGTTCGGCTTACCTTTCCACCCCGGGGACAGAGTAGGCCTAGCAAGGCAGAACATGTAAGCTTTAACTACTTTAACTCACACGTGTTTCCCTAAAAGCTACCTGGGTTTAAACATGTTCTATTGAACAGAAAGTGAATAGCTAAATCAAGTGATAGTAACATAATTGGGTTACTTCCCAAGCAAAGGCAGTCCCTGAATGTGAAATTACCCGAAACAATGACATCCCCATATGCATCAGTCACGTTTTAACAGGGTATTTTACATCTTGTTTCTAGCATCAAGCATCGCGGACCAAAGCTCTGTTATAGATCATTTGATATAATCGGATCAGTTGTATTTTCTTCAAAATATCTAATACAATTTTATTGGCAGCATAGACATTTAGCAGATGTTATTGCGGGTGGAGCGAAATACTTGTGTGCCTAGCTCCAACAGTGTAGTACTATCTAACAATACACACGTATACAAGTAAAATAATGTAATTAAGAAATGTAGAAATATTAGGACGAGCAATGTCGGTGTCCGGAATATATACAATACCAGTCAAAAGTTTGGACATACCTACTCATTCAAGGGTTTTTCTTAATTTTTTACTATTTTCTACATTGCAGAATAATAGTGAAGACATCAAAACTATGAAATAACACATGGAATCATGTAGTAGCCACCCTTTGCCTTGAAGACAGCTTTGCACACTCTTGGCATTCACTCAACCAGCTTCATGAGGCATGCCAATTGCACTCTCCCTCAATCGGTGACATTGACAAAACTGCAAATAGAGTGGCCATTTATTGTCTCCAAGCACAAGGTGCAACTGTGTAATGATCATGCTGTTTAATCAGCTTCTTGATAATCCATCCACAGATGTGGCCTATCTTGACAAATGAGAAAATGCTTACTAATTGGGATGTAAAACCAATTTGTGCACAAAATGGTAAGAAATGAGCTTTTTGTGCGAATGGAAAAGTTCTGGGATCTTTTATTTCAGCTCATGAAACCCGCGCTTAACATGTTGCGTTTAATATTTTTGTTCAGTGTATTTATTCATAGTAGTACACAGGGACTGGTCTCTAAATGACCTTCTCTGCTGCTTCAAATGACTCAAGCCAATCCCTTACAATGCAGTGGCAGTGTGTGGGTAAAATCATTGGGAAGCCAAACCAGAAAAAGCCATAGGTCTATTACAACCTATACTACCGGTCAAAGGTTTTAGAACACCTACCCCATTCAAGGGTTTTTCTTTATTTTGTACTATTTTCTACATTGTAGAATAATAGTGAAGACATCAACACTATTAAATAACACATATGGAATCATGTGGTAACCAAAAAAGTGTGAAACAAATCTAAATATTTTCTATTTGAGTTTCTTTAAATAGCAACCCTTTGCCTTGATGACAGCTTTGCACACTCTTGGCATTCTCTCAACCAGCGTCATGAGGTAGTCACCTGGAATGCATTGCAATTAACAGATGTGCCTTGTTAAAAGTTAATTTGTGGAATTTCTTTCCTTAATGTGTTTGAGCCAATCAGTTGTGTTGTGACAAGGTAGGGGTGGTATACAGAAGAGATTTGGTTAAAGACCATGTCCATTTTATGGACTTAAATAAGCAAAGAGGAACAACGGTCCATTACTTTAAGACATGAAAGTCAGTCAATCCGGAACATTTCAAGAACTTTGAAAGTTTCTACAAGTGCAGTCGCAAAAACCATGAAACACTATGATGAAACTGGCTCCTATGAGGACCGCCAAAGGAAAGGGAGACCCAGAGTTACCTCTGCTGCAGAGGATACATTCATTAGAGTTACCAGCATCAGATTACAGACCAAATAAATGCTTCACAGAGTTCAAGTAACAGACACATCTCAACATCAACTGTTCAGAGGAGACTGCGTGAATCAGGCCTTCATGGTCAAATTGCTGCAGAGAAACTACTACTAAAAGACACCAATAAGAAGAGCCTTAGGTGAACAGATGATCGCAGAGTGAAGGAAAAGCAGCCAACTCCTTCAAGACTGTTGGAAAAGCATTCCAGGGGAAACTGGTTGAGTGTGCAAAGCTGTCATCAAGGCAAAGGGTGGCTACTTTGAAGAATCTAAAAATCTATTTTGATTTGTTTAAAAAAAAAAAATGGGTGATTCCATGTGGGTTATTTCATAGTTTGGATGTCTTCACTATTATTCTACAATGTAGAAAATTGTATAAAATAAATAAAAAGCATTGAATGCGTAGGTGTGTCCAAACTTTTGACTGGTACGTACGATCATTTTATTTGGATACAGCAAATAGTGTCTTATAAGCGCAATCGTATAATCAATATGGTAAAATTCCACTTAGACTATCATGGCAATATGAAGTTACTGCTATGGATTTTGTCCCAGAGCAGACAGTTCCACATTCCTCCACAGGGTGGCACTGTGCACCATGTGTATGCATGCGCTATTTTACTCTCCGCCAGGACCCTAAATCTAGCACACTTTCTTTTTTTTTTAAACGACACAATCTCTCTAAAAGCACACACACAGCATCTCTCAGACAATGACTCATGAATAATTCAAAGGCTCTTAGATGTAACTGTTATTTTATTTCGGTGGATAAATTCCCAGTTTTCCTCTTCAGAGTGTTTGTGAGAAGATGATGGGAACTCAGGGGACCGCTGGGGAAAGATTGCCATGAACCTCGACTTTGTGTGTGTGTGTGTGTGTGTGTGTAAATGCCTGTGCCTAGTTCTTTTATTTACGAAAAGACACCATGGGACTTATTAGACATGTATGGATGCCTGTTATTCTAACGCTGCTGAATCTGAGCCATTATGGTTGTATTTTTACTCTAATCATTGGTATGCAAAGCTTCACTACTCAAACAAGTTTGAGAATGCTGGTAGTGTTCAGTCATTTCACAGAGGAGAAGGCTCAGTCAGAAACCCAAATAAAGACAATATTGACCAATAACAGTCCACAGAATGTGTTAATCCAAGCTTACCAACGAAACACACACACGCAGAGAGCCAATGGCCATAGAGTGGGGGTATTCTTCCCTATTCTGCACCTGGGGTAAAGGGGTTGGCTCATTGTGTTGGAGGGATCAGGGTCTGGGCTGCATTCAAAAGTGTCCTTGATGATTTGCTCCTTCTAATTTGATAGGACTGAAAGACAGATGGACAGACATGGTAGAAGCTCTATTCAGTATTTTCGGACCATCACTTGCTCTTACCTACTGTAGTGTCTCTTTCAGAATTCAGATCTACCTGGGGTTTCACCAATGGCAGAGGGAAGGCAAAAAACTGTTTGGTTTGGAATGTAGCCATGTGGGATGAGAACAGGAGCAGATGTGAGGAGCTCTCGCCAGAAATGGAACCAGGCCCTCGGGACCTCCTGAGCTGAGCGCAGGTCTCAGTCCAAACTGCTGCTTCTGTTTTGTGATTTTCTCTCGAGACATGTATGCCCTCCCCTGTATCTCTCAATATGCTGTACCTTACTATGCCATGTGCTCACTGACTGATAGGGACATGGTTGCATTTTGTGAATCATCATTCAATGAGCGCATTAGCTCAAAGGAGACACATTAACAACAGTATATTATTTAAACAAAAATGCTATTTTCTAAAAGACAACATTTTGCCTAACTTTATTCAGGAATGCTTTATCAGATAACATTTACATTTGAGTGGTTTAGCAGACACTTATCCAGAGTGACATACAGGAGCAATTAGGGGTAAAGTGCCAACCAGTTACCTACTTGTCCAATGCTTTAAGTGCTAGGCTACCTGTCGCCGTATGTAGCTCAGCATCAGTGGTGGAAAAAGTACCCAATTGTCATACTGGAGTAAAAGTAAAGATACCTTAATAGAAAATGACTCAAGTGAAAGTCACCCAGTAAAATACTACTTGAGTAAGTCTCTAAAAGTATTTGGTTCTAAATACGCTTAAGTATCAAAAGTAGAAGTATAACTAATGTCAAATTCCTTAAATTAATTCAACCAAACAGATAGCCAAGGGCACACTCCAACACTCTCAGACATAAATTTCAAACAAAGTATTTGTGTTTAGTGAATCCGCCAGATCAGGTATTAGGGATGACCAGGGATGTTCTCTTTATAAGTGTGAATTGAACCATTTTCCTGTCAAAATGTAACGAGTACTTTTGGGTGTCAGGGAAAATGTATGGAGTAAAAAGTACATTATTTTCTTTAGGAATGTAGTGAAGTAAAAGTAGAAGTTGTCAAAGAATATAAATAGTAAAGTACAGATACCCCCCCA
Organism: Oncorhynchus clarkii lewisi; assembly: GCF_045791955.1. Taxonomy (NCBI): domain Eukaryota; kingdom Metazoa; phylum Chordata; class Actinopteri; order Salmoniformes; family Salmonidae; genus Oncorhynchus; species Oncorhynchus clarkii. The sequence continues at coordinate 33,714,178 of NC_092166.1, read as the reverse complement.
AAACTACTAAAGTAGTACACTTTAAAGTATTTTTATTTCAGTACTTTACACCACTGCATAGAATCAAACCAGTCCATTAGCATATTTGCAGATCCCGGGATTTTGGGATTCATTCCTCAACGTTATTTGCGTTGTGGTTGATCGGATCAATTAAATCAATCATAGCAAAGAGCTGATATACAGTACACAGAAAAACACACATAATGCTTTTATGAAGATAAGAAGATCATTTAGAGGGAGATTCTCATATGTTTGCCAGTTACCTCCGTTAGCGGGCCAACAGCCTGCTGGGTAATTTATCTGACGGTTTACGCCAGAGAGGATCTAAAACGTACACTCCGAACACGTGCCAAACAAACACCCCCCCCCCTCCAAATGAACAGCGCTCATGACCTACATTTGACCATTTGAGTAGAGCATGAGGCACAGGGGATGGAGGATCCTGTGGATAAGCTTGTAGAAAGCTAACACATACATAATTGGTTCCAAGTCACTTGTTTCACATTCTGTGGGCTAACATGGTCTGAAAGAGCATTGTCGACCCAGGTTTAATAATGGGTGGGTCGCATTGGTGCCGTGACTCAGATCACGCAATTGGTTGTCTATGGTCTGCTAGATCAGTGGTTCGCGAACTGTGGGGGGTCGGCAAGGGGGGCTCCCCCCAAAAAACATATACTCTGACCAAAAATATAAATGCAACATGTAAAGTGTTTGTCCCATGTTTAATGATCTGAAATGAAATATCCTAAAAATGTTCCGTATGCATAAATAGCTTATTTCTCAATGTTGTGCACATATTTCTTTACATCCTTGTTAGTGAGCATTTCTCTTTTGCCTAGATAATCCATCCGCATGGCAGGTGTGGCATATCAAGAAGCTGATTAAATAGCATGATCATTCTCTCTCTGTCTCTCTCTCTGTCTCTGTCTCTCTCTCTCTCTCTCTCTGTCTCTCTGTCTCTCTCTCCTCTCCCCATCTCCCTTCTCTCTCTCTCTCTCTCTCTCGCTCTCTTTCTCTCTCCTCATCTCCCTTCTCTCTCTCTCTCTGTCTCTCTCTATCTCTCTCGCTCTCTCCCTTCTCTCTCTCTCTCTCCCCCCATCTCCCTTCTCTCTCTCTCTCTCTCACACTCTCTCACTCACTCAACCTCTGTCACGGCTTCCACTCTGTATTGCTGCTCCAGATAAGGAATAAATATATTTTTTAAATATAGCGCTATCAGTTTCCCCCTCGGACGCCTGATTTAAAATGTCCTGCCCTGGGATAGAACACACACACACGCAGATGGGGAAGGGGGAGAAAATAAGGTCATTTCAGCAGTGCTCTCCGACGTGGTTGTGACTGTGTTGTCAGAGGGGATGAGTGGACTGGTGATGGGGACAGACAGAGACAGTGGTCTGAAAGCCTCTGTTTAGACTGGATCGCAAGGACGACTGGGCTGACCTTGAGCAGGGCTGAGCGTGCAGACATGCACAGGCAGACATGCACAGGCAGACATGCACAGACAGACATGCACAGACAGACATGCACAGACAGACATGCGTGCCACACGAAAGAGCTAATGTAGTCTGGATACACTGTCCTACTCACTTACCTACTGTGAGTTTGATGGAAGTGATGTCTTCTTGCTAGAGATGTTTGTGTTTTGTGGTTACTGGAAAGTTTGGGCGCCTCGGAGCTATGGTTTCACCACGGGGGCAGATTTATGTTCTATTTTGTGTTATACAGTATATTCCATTATAAACTGGGTAGTTTGGGTCCTGGATGCTGATTGGCTGAAGGCTGTGGTATATCAGACATGGTTAAAGAAGGATTTTTAAGCCTTGAGACAATTAGAGACATGGATTGTGTATGTGTGCCATTCAGAGGGTGAATGGGCAAGACAAAAGATGTGCCTTTGAACGGGGTATGGTAGTAGGTGCCAGGCGCACCGGTTTGTGTCAAGAACTGCAACGCTGCTGTGTTTTTCACGCTCAACAGTTTTGCGTGTGTATCAAGAATGAGCCATAATCCAAAGGACATCCAGCCAACTTGACACCACTTTGGGAATCATTGGAGTCATCATTGGCCAGGTGGGATGCTTGACACCTTGTAGAGACCATCCCCTGACAAATTGAGGGCTGTTCTGAGGGCAAAGGGGGGTGCAACAATATTAGAAAGGTCTTCCTACTGTTTTGTACACTCAGTATGTACTGTATTACATTTACTCAATTCAAAACATCCATCAAACTCCACTCTGGACCTCAAAGCCTGTTCCACTGTGTTTTCCCCCCCAGTGCTGGTTTAGACCTGGGACACCAGGTGTGTGCAATTAATTATCAGGTAGAACAGAAAACCATCAGACCGGACCTCGTCGGGTTGAAAACCTCTGCAGCACATTTTCACTTTCTCCTAAGTGGACAATTGGTCTCCATGCGGTGAAAATCAAGACACACACCGAGGACCTGGGTGAGCTGACTCACTGTCTCCCGCAAACGCATGAACTGAGCCATCGCAAATGGAACCAGGACGAGGGTAAGTAAATCCAGCAGATGAGTGTCACATGCGTAAAGGCATGAGACTCCGTATCACGCCGTCGTCTTCTCTCCAGCTGCACAATGCTGCTACTGTTAGTTAAACAACCCCTGTTCCCGGAGAGCTACCCTCCTGTAGGTTTTCACCCACGACCCCCGTTTATCTCGTCAACCAGCTAATTATTAGGATGAGGTGTGCTAGACTGTGGTTGGAGTGAAAACTTAACAGGACAGTAACTCTCCAGGAACAGGTTTGAAGAGCCCTGGCCTAGAGGATCTCTCTATCTCTCTCTCTCTTTTGACCCAGTTACACAGGTTTGGTTCCCCCTCTCTCACACACACGCATCTCTCACCGCGTGGGGTTTGCGTGCATGAGTGTGCGTTGGTGTGCATGTGTGTTTCCCTTTGTACAAGTGGCCCACGTAAGGGAAGAAAACTATTGGCCTGCAGTTCATTTACAGTTAAATACGTGACCCTCTCGTTGTGGTGTCACTGGGCCTCTCAATGCAGCTGCTGGTTATAGTGCGTTAAGTCATTCAACACGCACGCACGCACACACACACACAGCTCAGTATATTCCCACCCAACCATGAGATAACTACTAACACTGTTCTTTACGGTAATAGGCTAACTGTTATGGGGGACCCTCATCTCGTTCAACGTGGCCCTCAGAGAGTTTAATAAGGTGACCCGCGGAATGCACTGTGTGTGTGTGTGTGTGTGTGTGTGTGTGTGTGTGTGTTCTTTCATGGTGCCAAACGCTGGCATTCGGCAGACAACACACTAAACACGGCATGCCTGTGTTGTGTGTGCGTAAGACGCCCATATTTGGAAGGCCGCCACACAACTTTGATTAAGACCTTAATTACCCCAGAAACCCCTGCCTCAGGCAACCGTTGTACAGGAACTACTGTGTGTGTGTGTGTGTGTGTGTGTGTGTGTGTTTGGGCTCATAAGTCCAGGCGTCTGTATGACCTTTGACAATTTGGATCCTTCATATTGTATTGCTCAACACTGAACCCTAACAAAGAATTCAACATGTGTGTCTCTATTCCGCTTTTCAGTAACAGTGTGGGTCAGTGGGACACTACACATGACCCCAGGGGCACGGGGGTCAATTCTGTGAATTGACTGCAGTGAAAAGGAAAATCTTGGAGAAAGGAGATGCATGGTTTTATTGAGTTAGAATAGACAGACAGATAGCCCGAGGGTCCTATTCATTATAAGTGGACAGACCGCTAACAATTTGCCCTGTGTCATAGAAAGTGTATTCAATTCAATAACCAAATGTGTCAATCTCTCACTTCCCTCTATCTCCTTTCTATCATCTCCCTCCTCTGTCCCTCTGTCTCTATCATCTCTCTCCTCTGTCTCTCTGTCTCTATCATCTCTCTCCTCTGTCTCTCTATCATCTCTCTCCCCTGTCCCTCTGTCTCTATCATCTCTCTCCCCTGTCTCTCTGTGTCTATCGTCTCTCTCCCCTGTCTCTCTGTCTCTATCATCTCTCTCCCCTGTCCCTCTGTCTCTATCATCTCCCTCTGTCCGTCTGTCTCTATCATCTCTCTCCTCTGTCTCTCTGTCTCTATCATCTCTCTCCTCTGTCTCTCTATCATCTCTCTCCCATGTCCCTCTGTCTCTATCATCTCCCTCCTCTGTCTCTCTGTCTCTATCATCTCCCTCCTCTGTCCCTCAGTCTCTATCATCTCCCTCCCCTGTCCCTCTGTCTCTATCATCTCCCTCCTCTGTCCCTCTGTCTCTATCATCTCCCTCCTCTATCATCTCCCTCCTCTGTCCCTCTGCCCCCTCTGTCTCCTATCATCTCCCTCCCCTGTCTCTCTGTCTCTATCATCTCTCTCCCCTGTCCCTCTGTCTCTATCATCTCCCTCCCCTGTCCCTCTGTCTCTATCATCTCCCTCCCCTGTCTCTCTGTCTCTATCATCTCCCTCCCCTGTCTCTCTGTCTCTATCATCTCCCTCCCCTGTCCCTCTGTCTCTGTCATTTCCCTCCCCCGTCTCTCTGTCTCTATCATCTCCCTCCTCTGTCCCTCTGTCTCTATCATCTCCCTCCCCTGTCTCTCTGTCTCTATCATCTCCCTCCTCTGTCCCTCTGTCTCTATCATCTCCCTCCTCTGTCCCTCTGTCTCTATCATCTCCCTCCCCTGTCCCTCTGTCTCTATCATCTCTCTCCCCTGTCCCTCTGTCTCTATCATCTCCCTCCCCTGTCTCTCTGTCTCTAACATCTCTCTCCCCTGTAACTCTGTCTCTATCATCTCTCTCCCCTGTCCCTCTGTCTCTATCATCTCCCTCCCCTGTCTCTCTGTCTCTATCATCTCTCTCCCCTGTCCCTCTGTCTCTATCATCTCTCTCCCCTGTCCCTCTGTCTCTATCATCTCTCTCCCCTGTCCCTCTGTTTCTATCATCTCCCTCCCCTGTCCCTCTGTTTCTATCATCTCTCTCCCCTGTCCCTCTGTCTCTATCATCTCCCTCCCCTGTCCCTCTGTCTCTATCATCTCCCTCCCCTGTCCCTCTGTCTCTATCATCTCTCTCCTCTGTCTCTATCATCTCCCTCCCCTGTCCCTCTGTCTCTATCATCTCTCTCCCCTGTCCCTCTGTCTCTATCATTTCCCTCCCCTGTCCCTCTGTCTCTATCATCTCCCTCCCCTGTCCCTCTGTCTCTATCATCTCTCTCCCTTGTCCCCCTGTCTCTATCATCTCCCTCCCCTGTCCCTCTGTCTCTATCATCTCCCACCCCTGTCTCCCTGTCTCTATCATCTCTCTCCTCTGTCCCTCTGTCTCTATCATCTCTCTCCTCTGTCTCTCTATCATCTCTCTCCCCTGTCCCTCTGTCTCTATCATCTCTCTCCCCTGTCCCTCTGTCTCTATCATCTCTCTCCCCTGTCCCTCTGTCTCTATCATCTCTCTCCCCTGTCCCTCTGTCTCTATCATCTCTCTCCCCTGTCCCTCTGTCTCTATCATCTCTCTCCCCTGTCCCTCTGTCTCTATCATCTCTCTCCCCTGTCCCTCTATCATCTCTCTCCTCTGTCTCTCTATCATCTCTCTCCCCTGTCCCTCTGTCTCTATCATCTCCCTCCCCTGTCCCTCTGTCTCTATCATCGCTCTCCCCTGTCCCTCTGTCTCTATCATCTCCCTCCTCTGTCCCTCTGTCTCTATCATCTCCCTCCCCTGTCTCTCGGTCTCTATTATCTCCTTCCCCTGTCCCTCTGCCCCTCTGTCTCCTATCATCTCTCTCCCCTGTCCCTCTGTCTCTATCATCTCTCTCCCCTGTCCCTCTGTCTCTATCATCTCTCTCCTCTGTCTCTATCATCTCTCTCCTCTGTCACTCTATCATCTCTCTCCCCTGTCCCTCTGTCTCTATCATCTCTCTCCCCTGTCCCTCTGCCTCTATCATCTCTCTCCCCTGTCCCTCTGTCTCTATCATCTCTCTCCCCTGTCCCTCTGTCTCTATCATCTCTATCCCCTGTCCCTCTGTCTCTATCATCTCTCTCCCTGTCCCTCTCTCTATCATCTCCCTCCTCTGTCTCTCTGATCTCTCTCCCCTGTCCCTCTGTCTCTATCATCTCTCTCCCCTGTCCCTCTGTCTCTATCATCTCCCTCATCTGTCCCTCTGCCCCTCTGTCTCCTATCATCTCCCTCCCCTGTCCCTCTGTCTCTATCATCTCCCTCCTCTGTCCCTCTGTCTCCTATCATCTTCCTCCTCTGTCCCTCTGTCTCTATCATCTCCCTCCCCTGTCCCTCTGTCTCTGTCATCTCCCTCCCCTGTCCCTCTGTCTCTGTCATCTCCTCTGTCCCTCTGTCTCTCTCATCTCCCTCCCCTGTCCCTCTGTCTCTATCATCTCCCTCCTTCTGTCCCTCTGTCTCTCCCTGTTACCCCGTGTATCAGTCATAAGTCATGAAGAGAGTAAGACCGGGCCACACTGAGACAGAGGTCGAGAGTGGGCCTTTTCACTGTCCTCCATCTTAGGTTCCATAACTTCTCCAGCATCCCATGACCTTTCCAACAAGGTTGCCTGCCGCCCAGACACAGACTGCATGCAGCACAGGAGGTTGGTGGCACCTTAATTGGGGAGGGCAGGATACATTCCAGGCATTTATTATGAGCCGTCCTCCCCTCAGCAGCCTCCACTGGTATGCAGTACTGTCAAAACAACACATTCATCTCTGCCTCTAATGCCAACATAAAAGAGCAAAGAGGAGGGAAGAGACAGAACTCTGTAGTTGAGTGTAAGTAGGTTAGGGCAGGAATGTAGACTTAATGCACAGAGATTGATGATACATGTGGACCATCAAGGGCCTCTGTGGGGCCCGGAGGGGACAAGACAAGAGGGGCCTTTGTCGCTCACTTGTGTGTGTGTGTGTGTGTGTGTGTGTGTGTGTGTGAGTGGAGATATGGGGGCCAAGAGAAGATGGTGGAAGAGAGAGAGAGAGTAAATGAATGGGTGAACCACTGCTTCCTAATGTCATTACTGACCGTAATACATCTGGACCCATCTGAAACACACACTGAGTGTGTGTGTGTGTGTGTGTACATGCGTGTGTGGTAGTTGTTTTTCTGTGGTGTTGCAGCTGGTAAGTTTGTCTTTATGCTATGCGCATGAGTCTCGTGTGACGATCACTTCAAATCTACATGAATGGTCACTCTTCCAATTGATAAAGAACAGACGGAAAGTCATTTTTGCACATTTCAGCGTTGTTCGCCAAAGAATGTAGCCCGTTTGTGTTACAGTAGTACAGTGTGACTGTGCCAGTCCATGATAACTCCCTCTGGCTCCATCTGCTCTGATGTGAAAGAGCAGGACAGGTGAAACAGCTCCCTGATAGGCGTCCATTAGATTCCCATAGAGGGGTGATGGTTCGTTTGAGGATTCAGGGCTGTGTTACTCTCATCTGATTGGAGATCGATAGGTTTGATTTTTTATCTAAGGAGGATGAAAGTTCAGCAATCGATTGACACGCAACATCGCGTCAGTTCCTTCTCAGATGTCATGGGAAAAGTTGAGTTAAACCTCTCACCGTGGAAGTGTACTGGCCTGTCATACGACAGTGTTCACATACGAGCGTGTGTAAAGCAAGGCTGGTTCAGGTGCGGTCAATTCCATGGGAACAGAATTGAGCTAGGACTCGGATTGTTCACCTTAATGCACACTAAACCAAAAGCATCGATTTCAACTCTACTGTATGCACGAGGACTACTTTTACCAATTCACAACGACACATTGTAAACAACACACATTCACTGGAAGATCTGTGCAGATGCAAAGTTTGGCAACAGAATTTCTGATAAACCTCCCTCTGTTTTTTTTTTTTTTTTTGTGACCAATTTTAAGATTCAAAGATGCCGTCAGAAAGAATGGTGTGCCAGCTATGACCTCTGCCGAGTCCCTGACAACCGGACGTTCCGGTTTTTCAAGGGAAATGGGAAGAGAGCCCGTGATGCCGGACGTCAAGGTGACACACCATCTTTAACTCCTCCTCCACATTGACTGGATTGGTTGAACGGTGCAGAAGAGAACCTCCCTCGACCGCTTTTTCTCCCCTTCTTCTCCTCGTCAAGACCAGTATGTACGGGGTCGACACTGAGTGTAAAGAAAACACCATTTGGAACACTTTCCCATGACACACCTGGGCATTCCACACACGGGCTATTTTAAATGAGCTCTGCCAATTTGGGAAATGCTCAGTACAGGGAAATGTATCGTCCCCATATCTTCTGGTTAAGGTGTGTATCCTCACACACACACACACACACACACACCTGTATGGACACAACAAGGGGTGGGCCGGCCTGTCCTTATCACATTTGATTCCACAACTTGAAAACACCAGTGCCTGGGGGAAAAGTTCCCTCCAGACTCTCTCTCTTCTCTCTTCGCTCGCTCTCTTCTGTTTTGTCGTTGTTGCTCAGGGGTGAATGTTTTTCTCAGAGACAAAGGGAGGTTGTTCACTCCTAGCATCCACCGTATCCACATGAAACTCTTGTATAATGATCCACCCTTTACAACCCTCTGGCCACGTCTCTAAACCCTGCTCTGTGTGTACTGTGTCCACACATCCTTAGTCCAACTCTTAATCGAATGTATCCATCTATCCATTGCTTTTATCTCTCTCATATACACATATGTATATATATATATATTTCTACACATTCTCCATTGTCCCAATTCACCCTTCTCTCACTCTGCATGTGCATCAGCCCATCTCTCTCCATCTCAGTCTTGAAGTTTGACTTGAGACTGGTGAAATAAGTCAACTTATCAGAAGTTGTTCAAAAGAGTCGAAAGTACATTCCTACTTTTGTGGTGACCAAATATCGAAGAAGGATGTTCACCCAGTTTTGGGCCTCATGCGCCTCATCTCCCAACATAACCGACAGTAACTCATGTTTACCCGACTAATGTTATTGGTTCCAAGCGCCAAACAACATACAGAAACACTCTATGAGTGTGAAACAAGTGATGCTTCTGTTGCTCCGTTTCAACAAGGAACATCCAGCTTTCCCTGTAGCGAGTCCTGACTCTGAGTGTGCTTGTGTCTTTGTGTGAAGACAGAGCCCCAGGACGTCCCATTGCCACTGTAGGGTTGGTGTGTCATTCTGTGTTGTCTGTCAGGAGTTTCAACCTCTTCATTTGATTCTGAAAGTCTTTTTTTGCTGTTCAAAGGCCAGGGGTCAGAGGTTAGAGTTCCTTGGGCAGCCTTTGTGGCTGAAGTTAGGACCCAGGGCTAGATGGCAGGGGAACACTAGATTGCTCAACTGCATGTGTGTGTGTGCACGTGTGTGTGTGTGTGTGTGTGGCCTAGGTCACACAAGACATGACTCAGCAGGACGAGGAACATGGCTTTAGGGCGATTGGGGTGAAAGATCAGACTCTGTTGGATGTCCAAGAAGGGGTCCTAGTTGAGACTGTATTCACTTGTTTCAGACAGCGCTCACAAAACTCTCCATTGTCCTAAAGCAGGGCTGTCAAAGTCATTTGGCCAATGGGGACAATTCTTTACAGGCAAATATCAGGAGGGCTGCAGTTTGGCGGGAACAATATCTTAGTCAACTTTTTAATGTATTTTCTTTCAAATACGCCAACGATATACGTATGTTTCCGCAGTATATCGCAGACGCGGAAGTAGAAGGGTGCGAGGCCTGGGGAGGGAAGGGAGAAGAGGAGTTATGGAGCTGGGGAGGAGGAGGACGGAGGAATTAGATTTGGGGTGTGAGAGAGTGAGCGGGGAACCGTCGGTCCTCCGTAGGACGTCAGTGATACGTTTATTTTGGGTTGATAACAGCCTGAATGCCTCTGCCCAGACAAACAGACACCAGAGCGTTCTCTCCTCATACAGTGCGGTAAGAAAGGCCACGTTGTTTACAGCGCAGACAACATTACTGAACGCGCGCGCGCACGAAAAACCACAATGCCACACTCGCTCACTCATCTTGGTGAAAGAGGCTGGATGAGGGGAGCATAACTGTGTAAACATGGTCGAGGGTTCATGGACCCCAGTCTGAAGACTGGAATGTGTGCTCTCTTCCTCTCTAGAAAAGAAAACACACAAACACACACTGACGTGCCAAGTCCCAGTTACTGAAAGGTTTGTGCGTCTCTTGCAGAGAGGTGAGAGAGCAGATATGAGCAGAGTGAAAGAGGACCGGGTAAGTTACTCTAACTCATTTTTTGACGACTAGGACCAATGCGATGCTCTCCCTCTCTACCTCTGGGACGGTGATCAATCCCAAGAATAAACCCATCTGGTAGTGACGGCATTATGTCAGCTAACAGTACAGCTCTTGAAAAACAGCCGCAGGTGTGGATAGAATATAGATCTTACAGAATCGAACATATTACTATCACCCAAACCGTGGCTAAGATAAATACAGGATTCTGAGCTCCATAACTCTTAAGTCAGGAGAAATCCAGGTAAGCCTAACCTTTTCAGCTGTTTTTTTTTTTTTTAAGTTAGATGGAGGAATTCCTGTAAAATGGCACAAGGCTACCATCCGAGAGGTCTTGCCCTGACTCCTGTCCCACGGTGACAAGATGCACCTCTTGTCACAGTAGTAACAGGGCACAATGTTCCACGGTCATACAAATATGTTCTTCCCCTCACTTTATTGAACAATAAATATGTCTCAAGCAGCTTTCCCATTGGATTGGTCTTTCTCTCTGAAGAAAGGGGAGGGGTCAAGTGGAGGCAGTAACCGGTGCTCAAGGACTTCAAGTTGTCCGACTGCGGTCTGCGCACAGAGCCAGTAGGGTGACGGGACCAGGAAAGGAGAGAAGTCTGTACCATGAAATTGGAGCAATGACCAAGGACATTTTGATTCATTTTCTATAGCTTTTTGGGCTATTTTACCTGTTGTTTTTTTATTTTTTTTGTCTCACTGAGATGTAACATCTATTTCAACTTTAGACCTAGCAGAGCACACGTGCCATCAACTACCAGACAAGGATCAACATGAAAACATCATGTGGACGTGGGAAGAGAATTGATGAGGAGCGTTTGGACAAGATGACCATGACATAAAATTGGAATAATTGCGTTTTTTTTCTCCGTAACCATTACTGCCCTTCTCTATAAGTCGGGGAAGTCGGTTTCAACCGTTCTCTTCTCAACTGGGAGAGTCAGCCTGCCAAAGCAAACTGTTACTCGAGGTATCTTAAGAGAAGCATTCCTCCATCTTGCAGGTAAGAAAGGTGTTTTTTGTCTGACATTCACCTGCTCATGTCTCGTTACATTGAGCTCTCAGCTGCAATTGGGGGGGGGGGGATATTTTAGGCTGTGTTCCTGTTTTGACATGATAGCCTAAAGATTTCATGTTTCCGAGCAGCCAATGAGAGATCCGGGATTGATTATGACGAAGACCTTGTTCATCTGTTTCCCGCTGGTTCTCCTGGCGGGACGTCTCCTCGTGGTCACCGGACAAGCCAACGAGCCCAACCAACCAGAAGCCCTGCCGTCCGCCACACAGACACCAGTAGTCTCTGGTAAAGAGAGCCTGGCGAGGCTCAACGCCAATGACTCCGCTCCTCGTCACATGCGGCCTTTACCGCCGATGTGCTTGGGGCCTACCGAGATCAGAGACACATTTAAGTACATCAACACTGTGGTGTCGTGTCTCGTGTTCATCGTCGGTATCATCGGGAACTTCACGCTCCTAAGAATCATCTACAAGAACAAGGGCATGCGCAATGGTCCCAATATTCTCATCGCCAGCCTGGCGCTGGGAGACCTGCTGCACATTGTGATCGATATTCCCATCAATGTGTACAAGGTGAGAGCAATCAAGCACACGCCAACATAAGATACACACGCGCATGCACCATGCGCACACACGCACGTCCACACAGTGGTCAAGTGGTACAGGGTGAGACACAGGCTGTACTGTAATATTGGGTTCAAAATGTTTTCTCTGTCCACGTACGTCTTACCCGGTCGTACAATAGCATACGAATTGGATGATGTAACTTTATCATACACCTCTGAAGGATGTGTAGTATTACACGTCTTTATCTGAGACCAAGTTGCTCGTTGCGCTATAACAACAAAGGAGAATTATTGATGTTGGTGGTTAGGGGAAATAATGAGAAAATGTAGCAGGTTAGGTGAATTGGGTGTAGTTTAGAGTAAGGGTTAAGGGAAGAGTTAGCTAAAATGCTACAGTTGTCCCCGATGCGACTCGAACATGCAACCTTTGGATTGCTAGACTGTCGTGGCTTTACGCCCACCCATCCTCCCCGACCAACCTCCCTACTTTTGTTTCTGTCTCAAGTAACTACATCGTTAGTAGGTGTCATACACTGAGTGCACAAAACATTAAGGACACCTGCTCTTTCCGTGACATAGCTTTCACCTGGTCTGTCTATGATCCCTTATTGGTGTCACTTGTTAAATCCACTTCAATCAGCGTAGACAAAGGGGAGGAGACGGGTTGAAGAAGGATATTTAAGCCTGGAGACAATTGAGACATGGATTGTGTATGTGTGCCATTCAGAGGGTGAACGGGCAAGACAAAAGATTGAAGTGCCTTTGAACAGGTTTTGGTAGTAGGTGCCCCTTTTTCCTCCAATTTCCTCCGATGGTCATTATGGCCAAACAGTTCTACTTTTGCTTCATCAGACCTGAGGACATTTCTCCAAAAAGTACAATCTTTATCCCCATGTGCAGTTGCAAACCGTAGTCTGGCTTTTTTATGGCGGTTTTGGAGCAGTGACTTCTTCCTTGCTGAGCGGCCTTTCAGGTTATGTCGAGATAGGACTCGTTTTACTGTAGATATAATTACTTTTGTACCTGCTTCCTCCAGCATCTTCACAAGGTCCTTTGCTGTTGTTCTGGGATTGATTTGCACTTTTCGCACCAAAGTACGTTCATCTCTAGGAGACAGAACGTGTCTCCTTCCTGAGCTGTATGACGGCTGCGTGATCCCATGGTGTTTATACTTGCGTACTGTTGTTTGTACAGATGAACGTGGTACCTTCAGGCATTTGGAAATTGCTCCCAAGGATTAACCAGACTTGTGGAGGTCTACAATTTCTTTCTCAGGTCTTGGCTGATTTCATTTGAATTTCCCATGATGTCAAGCAAAGAGGCACTGAGTTTGAAGGGAGGCATTGAAATACATCCACAGGTACACCTCCAATTGACCCAAATGATGTCAATTAGCCTATCAGAAGCTTCTAAAGCCATGACATAATTTTCTGGAATTTTCCAAGCTGTTTAAAGGCACAGTCAATTTAGTGTATGTAAACTTCTGACCCACTGGAATTTTGCTCACTCGGACTGATTTGTGTCAAGAACTGCAATGGTGCTGGATTTTCACGCTCAACAGTGTCCCGTGTGTATCAAGAATGGTCCACCACCCAAAGGACATAAAACCAACATGACTCAACTGTGGGAGGCATTGGAGTCAACATGGGACAGCATCCCTGTGGAACCCTTTCAACACCTTGTAGAGTGACCCACTGGAATTGTGATACAATTAATTATAAGTGAAATAATCTGTCTGTAAACAATTGTTGGAAAAAATACTTGTGTCATGCACAAAGTAGATGTCCTTACCGACTTGCCAAAACTATAGTTTGTTAACAAGAAATTCTCATTAATTTATATGCAAATGATAGTCTTATACTCAGCTGGCCCCTCCCCGGATGTTGTGTTAAATGCTCTACAACAAAGCTTTCTTAGTGTCCAACAAGCTTTCTCTATCCTTTACCTTGTTCTGAACACCTCAAAAACAAAGGTCATGTGGTTTGGTAAGAAGAATGCCCCTCTCCCCACAGGTGTTATTACTACCTCTGAGGGTTTAGAGCTTGAGGTAGTCACCTCCTACAAGTACTTGGGAGTATGGCTAGATGGTACACTTTCCTTCTCTCAGCACATATCAATTCTGCAGGCTAAAGTTAAATCTAGACTTGGTTTCCTCTATCGTAATCGCTCCACTTTCACCCCAGCTGCCAAATTAACCCTGATTCAGATGACCATCCTACCCATGCTAGATTACGGAGACATAATTTATAGATCAGCAGGTAAGAGTGCTCTCGAGTGGCTTGATGTTCTTTACCATTCGGCCATCAGATTTGCATTCAATGCTCCTTATAGGACACATCACTACACTCTGTACTCTGTAAACTGGTCAACTCTGTATACTCGTTGCAAGACCCATTGGTTGATGTTTATTTATAAAACCCTCTTAGGCCTCTCTTCCCCATATCTGAGATATCTACTGCAGCCCACATCCTCCACACACAACACCCGTTCTGCCAGTCACATTCCGTTAAAGGTCCCCAAAGCAAACACATCCCTGGGTCGCTCCTCTTTTCAGTTCGCTGCAGCTAGCGACTGGAACGAGCTGCAACAAACACTCCAACTGGACAGTTTTACCTCAATCTCTTCATTCAAAGATTCAATCATGGACACTCTTACTGACAGTTGTGGTTGTTTTGTGTGATGTATTGTTGACTCTACCTTATTGCCCTTTGTGCTGTTGTCTGTGCCCAATAATGTTTGTACCATGTTTTGTGCTGCTACCATGTTGTGTTGCTACCATGCTGTTTTGTCATGTGTTGCTGCCTTGCTATGTTGTTGTCTACGGTCTCTCTTTATGTAGTGTTGTGTGTTTTTATTTATATTTTATTTTTAATCCCAGCCCCTGTCCCCGCAGGAGGCCTTTTGCCTTCAGGGAGGAAAACATTGTAAATAAGAATTTGTTCTTAACTGACTTGCATAGCTACATAAAATAAATAAAAATGTTGGAAGCACAGAATTGTGTCCACATACTTTTGGCCATGCAGTGTAGGTCTGTATCACAGTAGCTATGGGTCACTGTATCACAGTAGATATAGGTCTCTGTATCACAGTAGCTATAGGTCTCTGTATCACAGTAGCTATAAGTCTCTGTATCACAGTAACTATAGGTCTCTGTATCACAGTAGCTATAGGTCTCTGTATCACAGTAACTATAGGTCTCTGTATCACAGTAGCTATAGGTCTCTGTATCACAGTAGCTATAGGTCTCTGTATCACAGTAGCTATAGGTCTCTGTATCACAGTAGCTATAGGTCTCTGTATCACAGTAGCTATAAGTCTCTGTATCACAGTAACTATAGGTCTCTGTATCACAGTAGCTATAGGTCTCTGTATCACAGTAGCTATAGGTCTCTGTATCACAGTAGCTATAGGTCTCTGTATCACAGTAACTAGGTCTCTGTATCACAGTAACTATAGGTCTCTGTATCACAGTAACTATAGGTCTCTGTATCACAGTAACTATAGGTCTCTGTATCACAGTAACTATAGGTCTCTGTATCACAATAACTATAGGTCTCTGTATCACAGTAACTATAGGTCTCTGTATCACAGTAACTAGGTCTCTGTATCACAATAACTATAGGTATCTGTATCACAGTAGCTAGGTCTCTGTATCACAATAACTATAGGTTTCTGTATCACAGTAGCTATAGGTATCTGTATCACAGTAGCTATAGGTCTCTGTATCACAGTAGCTATAGGTATCTGTATCACAGTAGCTATAGGTATCTGTATCACAGTAGCTATAGGTCTCTGTATCACAGTAACTATAGGTCTCTGTATCACAGTAGCTAAGTCTCTGTATCACAGTAACTATAGGTCTCTGTATCACAGTAACTATAGGTATCTGTATCACAGTAGCTAAGTCTCTGTATCACAGTAACTATAGGTCTCTGTATCACAGTAGCTATAGGTCTCTGTATCACAGTAGCTATAAGTCTCTGTATCACAGTAACTATAGGTCTCTGTATCACAGTAGCTAAGTCTCTGTATCACAGTAACTATAGGTCTCTGTATCACAGTAACTATAGGTATCTGTATCACAGTAACTATAGGTATCTGTATCACAGTAGCTAAGTCTCTGTATCACAATAGATATAGGTCTCTGTATCATAGTAGCTATAGGTCTCTGTATCACAGTAGCTAAGTCTCTGTATCACAGTAACTATAGGTATCTGTATCACAGTAGCTATAGGTCTCTGTATCACAGTAGCTAAGTCTCTGTATCACAATAGATATAGGTCTCTGTATCATAGTAGCTATAGGTCTCTGTATCACAGTAGCTAAGTCTCTGTATCACAGTAACTATAGGTATCTGTATCACAGTAGCTAAGTCTCTGTATCACAGTAACTATAGGTATCTGTATCACAGTAGCTATAGGTCTCTGTATCACAATAGATATAGGTCTCTGTATCATAGTAGCTATAGGTCTCTGTATCACAGTAGCTAAGTCTCTGTATCACAGTAACTATAGGTATCTGTATCACAGTAGCTATAGGTCTCTGTATCACAATAGATATAGGTCTCTGTATCATAGTAGCTATAGGTCTCTGTATCACAGTAGCTATAGGTATCTGTATCACAATAGATATAGGTCTCTGTATCACAGTAGCTATAGGTCTCTGTATCACAGTAGCTATAGGTCTCTGTATCACAGTAACTATAGGTCTCTGTATCACAGTAACTGAGGATAATTTATGTCTGTAATAAAGCCCCTTTTGTGGGGGAAAACTCATTCGGATTAGCTGTGCCTGGTTCCCTAGTGGGTGGGCCTGGTTCTCTAGTGGGTGGGCCTGGTTCCATGGTGGGTGGGCCTGGTTCCCTGGTGGGTGGGCCTGGTTCCCTAGTGGGTGGGCCTGGTTCCTTGGTGGGTGGGCCTGGTTCCCTGGTGGGTGGGCCTGGTTCTCTAGTGGGTGGGCCTGGTTCCTTGGTGGGTGGGCCTGGTTCCCTGGTGGGTGGGCCTGGTTCCCTAGTGGGTGGGCCTGGTTCCTTGGTGGGTGGGCCTGGTTCCCTAGTGGGTGGGCCTGGTTCCTTGGTGGGTGGGCCTGGTTCCTTGGTGGGTGGGCCTGGTTCCCTAGTGGGTGGGCCTGGTTCCTTGGTGGGTGGGCCTGGTTCCCTAGTGGGTGAGCCTGGTTCCTTGGTGGGTGGGCCTGGTTCCCTGGTGGGTGGGCCTGGTTCCTTGGTGGGTGGGCCTGGTTCCCTAGTGGGTGGGCCTGGTTCCTTGGTGGGTGGGCCTGGTTCCCTGGTGGGTGGGCCTGGTTCCTTGGTGGGTGGGCCTGGTTCCCTAGTGGGTGGGCCTGGTTCCCTGGTGGGTGGGCCTGGTTCCCTGGTGGGTGGGCCTGGTTCCTTGGTGGGTGGGCCTGGTTCCTTGGTGGGTGGGCCTGGTTCCCTGGTGGGTGGGCCTGGTTCCTTGGTGGGTGGGCCTGGTTCCTTGGTGGGTGGGCCTGGTTCCCTGGTGGGTGGGCCTGGTTCCCTGGTGGGTGGGCCTGGTTCCTTGGTGGGTGGGCCTGGTTCCCTGGTGGGTGGGCCTGGTTCCTTGGTGGGTGGGCCTGGTTCCCTGGTGGGTGGGCCTGGTTCCCTGGTGGGTGGGCCTGGTTCCTTGGTGGGTGGGCCTGGTTCCCTAGTGGGTGGGCCTGGTTCCTTGGTGGGTGGGCCTGGTTCCCTAGTGGGTGGGCCTGGTTCCCTAGTGGGTGGGCCTGGTTCCTTGGTGGGTGGGCCTGGTTCCCTGGTGGGTGGGCCTGGTGCCTTGGTGGGTGGGCCTGGTTCCCTGGTGGGTGGGCCTGGTTCCTTGGTGGGTGGGCCTGGTTCCCTAGTGGGTGGGCCTGGTTCCTTGGTGGGTGGGCCTGGTTCCCTGGTGGGTGGGCCTGGTTCCTTGGTGGGTGGGCCTGGTTCCCTAGTGGGTGGGCCTGGTTCCTTGGTGGGTGGGCCTGGTTCCCTGGTGGGTGGGCCTGGTTCCTTGGTGGGTGGGCCTGGTTCCCTAGTGGGTGGGCCTGGTTCCTTGGTGGGTGGGCCTGGTTCCCTGGTGGGTGGGCCTGGTTCCCTGGTGGGTGGGCCTGGTGCCTTGGTGGGTGGGCCTGGTTCCCTGGTGGGTGGGCCTGGTTCCTTGGTGGGTGGGCCTGGTTCCCTAGTGGGTGGGCCTGGTTCCTTGGTGGGTGGGCCTGGTTCCCTGGTGGGTGGGCCTGGTTCCCTGGTGGGTGGGCCTGGTTCCCTGGTGGGTGGGCCTGGTTCCCTAGTGGGTGGGCCTGGTTCCCTGGTGGGTGGGCCTGGTTCCCTGGTGGGTGGGCCTGGCTGACAAGTGGGTGGGCCTGGTTCCCTGGTGGGTGGGCCTGGTTCCCTGGTGGGTGGGCCTGGCTGACAAGTGGGTGAGTCTATCCATAGATTAGGGCCTAATTTATTAATTTCAATGAACTGATTTTCCTTATATCAACTGTTACTCAGTAAAATCTTAGAAATTGTTGCACGTTGTGTTAATGTTTTGGTTCAGTATCTGTACATTTGGCTGTGGTAGGCCTGTGTGTGAGAGCGAGAGATACATTCCATGTCATCTCAGCAAGCCATGACACCCACAATCTCAGATTGTTCCGAAATCGTTTCTGTAGTTAGAAACGGATAAGTTGAGCATTCCTGAAACATATATTTTGTCGAAATATAATTTGATCTCTGAGATATTAAGCGAATTGATCGCACCAAAAAAGTAATTTTATGAGATGTATATAATATTCAATAAATATAGTATCTAACATCCGATTCGGTCCCAGCTGACAATGAGTAAGAGATGAGGAATGCAAAGAAGTGGCCAAAAGCGGTCAAGAAGTGGTCAAACTGCACGACGAAGAGAAAAATAATGGTCCAAATCACGCATCCATTTTTTAAAAATCCGCAACAAGTCCGTTTGATGGAAACACCACTTGTGGAATATTCCCATCAATATCTATGGCCAATTGGTTGGAACCCTAGCTACTAACTTATCTCTCTGTACAGGGGGAAAAACATCACACTCCCCGCCCTGCCTACAAGGTGTTGAAGGTGTTCCACAGATGTCCTTCAAGTGGTGGACCATTCTTAATACACAGGGGAAGCTGTTGAGCGTGAAAAGCACAAACCGTGTCGCCTCTTACCTACTACCATACCCCGTTCAAAGGCACTTCAATCTTTTGCCTTGCCCATTCACCCTCTGAATGCCACATACACAATCCATGTCTCTAATTTGTCTCAAAGCTTAAAAATCCTTCTTTAACCTGTCTTCTCCCCTTCATCTGCACTGATTGAAGTGGATTTAACAAGTGACATCAATAAGGCATCAGAGCTTTCACCTGGATTCACCTGGTCAGTCTATGTCATGGAAAGAGCAGGCATTCCTAATGTTTTGTACACTCGTTGGTGGGTTAGGATCGGTGTGGGATGTGTGGGGTCCGTTGATGTCTTTTGACAATTTCTCATGTCTTACGCATATAAATACATTTAAAAAAATGGTAATCGTATCTGCTAATCTTATCTGTTTCTAACAACGTGAACAGTTTCAAAACAATCTGAGATGGTGGGTGTCGAAGTCCTCTTTCTTGTTTTTTTTGAGGTGGAAGGACCCTGGATAGAGTACTACAGATATTTGGGTACTACAGATATTTGGGTAATGGGAGGCCAAACTTTACATTATGAAATGCATACCAGAAGAATCTATCTGTGTGCTGTAGAGATCTGACCACCACATATGATTCCAATACAGTAGGGTGAGATTGACCCTCAATGCTGATCTAGGGTCAGTTTGGTGTTAACCTCCACATGTGATTACAACAGGCCTCATAAGCAGTTAGAGCTTCTTGTCTTTTACTCATGACTGGTAAATGCATCTAAACTTTCATTGTTTATACAATGTCATGAAGTAGATTCATAGCGTGAAATGCATAGTGCGAAATGTTGTGTTGTGCTTTATGTTATGGGCCGCTAGCCTATTTACAAAATATTTACATAGAAATGACATGGTAATCATTAAATACCATATGGTTAATATAACTACATGACAGATCATTGGGAATAACCCTGATTTCTCTATCTTTACCCCTAGCTCCTAGCCGAGGATTGGCCATTTGGTGTAGGTCTGTGTAAACTAGTGCCGTTTGTCCAGAAAGCTTCAGTGGGCATTACTGTGCTGAGCTTGTGTGCTCTGAGCATTGACAGGTATGCTAACACGCACATGCGCACACACAAACACACACACACACAGTTGCATTTACCGACTACCCAGAAATGGTTGCCCTAATGTTTCTCCCCCTCTGCTCCCACACCCAGGTACCGCGCGGTAGCGTCGTGGAATCGTATTAAGGGGATCGGTGTTCCCAAGTGGACGGCTATAGAGATCGCACTCATCTGGCTGCTGTCCATACTGCTGGCGGTCCCCGAGGCTATAGCCTTCGACATGCTCGCCATGGACTACAAGGGAGAGCACCTCCGCATCTGTCTGCTACACCCCATGCAGAAATCAGACTTTATGAGTGTGCGTAGACACACACACACACACACACACGAGTACACACACACATACAGTACGCACACAAGCAAGAACCGCACGCGCGCACATTGAAAGCACGCACACAAACAACAGTGGGCTATAGGGAGTGTCCCTGGTCGGGGCCTGGTGTGGGAAAGTGGAAGTTGTGTGCCGACTCTCCCCTTGTTTTTAAAAAATCAATCACTTGACTTTTGAGGCCCCCGTTTGTCTGGATAAGGAGGTTTGAGTGTGTGTGTTGTCACAAGTGCGAGTGCATGTGTGTGTGTGTGTGCGTCTCAGAGTGCCCAATAGATGATAGGTTGAGCTTTTGTAGTTGTCGTCCCACAGAGGTTTTAGATGAAGTGATGTGTTACCAGAAGTGAACTATGTTACCCAGACCCTTTGGGTCTGCTTGAGGTTCCTCCTTCTCACGCTTCTTCACTTCCCTCATACTTCAGCATTAGGAATTGGCTCCCAACCAGAACCAGTCAGACTCAGATTTTCTCTACAGTCCGTGGCTCTTTCTAAAAGGGGAATTTTGCATTGTGAACTGCAGTAGACTTAAACAGAGTTTCCATTTATCCGGTGTGCCCTGTATTCATTGGTGTTTTCTCTGTGTGTCGCCCAGTTCTATAAGTCAGCTAAGGACTGGTGGCTGTTCAGTGTGTATTTCTGCCTCCCTCTGGCCGTCACCGCCGTCTTCTACACCCTGATGACTTGTGAGATGCTGAGGAAGAAGAACGGAGTCCAGATCACCCTGAGTGACCATCTCAAACAGGTAACCTCTCTCTTCGCCCTTTATCTGCAGCCTAAATCATTTAGATGGGCCTCTTTTACTTCTGATGGGCACTGGAGCCAGATAGGTGGATTAGTTGGCTGATCGATTGATCTCTGTGTGTGTAGAGGCGGGAGGTGGCTAAGACAGTGTTCTGCCTGGTGCTGGTGTTTGCTCTATGCTGGCTGCCCCTCCATCTCAGCCGCATCCTCAAGCTCACCATCTATGACGAGAAGGACCCCAACCGCTGTGAACTGCTCAGGTGAGGAATATCTTTGTGCCCCACTCGCTCTACACTGACCGTAATATTGTAAATAGGAGATGAAATAGCATGTTGGGTGTGTGTGTGTGTGTGTGTTTCTCCTAGTTTCTTCCTGGTGCTAGACTACATCGGGATCAACATGGCGTCTCTTAACTCCTGCATCAACCCCATCGCTCTCTACATGGTCAGCAAGCGTTTCAAGAGCTGCTTCAGGGTAAGACACACACACACACACACACACAGCATCTAAACAGCGTGCCAAAATAGGGTTAACGCCTGATGGGCTTGTATGTATGTACAAAGAGCTAATGTTCTCTATCTCTATCTCTAGTCATGCCTGTGTTGCTGGTGTCTGCCAGCAGAGATGTTGATTGATGAGAAGCAGTCCTGTATGAAGCTCAAAGTCACAGACCGGACCGACCAGAGCAACTCACGTGCTACTAACAAGTACACTTCAGCATGAGAGGGGCCCCGCGCGCGCACTCAATGAAGTCTCGTATTAGTGCTCTAAAGGACTAATTGAAGATCAGTCATGTAACCTGATCCTGACCGAAACCATTATGAGACGGCCATAAGATGTGTCCTAAGAAGTGCCCTTACTCAGTAGATGTAGTTTTAAACCGCCAGGAGAAAATAAGTGCCCTAAAGGACTGATCCAGCGAAGTCTCCTCTGATTGGAGGAAGAAGTACTCAAATGTACTTAAACCCACAAGTGTTGCGGACAAGGGTCCCTCAAAGTTTTGGTTCAGAATAAACTGTCGAATCGCCAGAAATTCAGCTAGAAATTAGTTTACTTTATGAAAATCTGTTCATTTAGGAAATCTGTTCTCAAGTATTCCCACAAATACATCTGAAAAAGAGTCTCAATGTAATTCAAGATATGAAATTACAGGGGGGGGGTCTCTCTTTTTGGGTCAGTTTGCAGTGTACAAATGATGTTCCAGACCCCCGACCATCCGCTACGACAAAAACCGTCCCGCGGCTGAATCTAGTTGTCTACCCCTGGTCTAGAATGTTTAGCTGGGAGAGTGTTGATGGAGAAGAGGATCATTTGGAGAAAAATGAGTGGAGGGATAGAGGTTCAATGCATACAATCAGATATTAGTATTATTGATGATGAATGGCACAACTATTGTCATATTGTGGAGAAATGACACTGCCGGTTGTGACTCCCCCTGGTTATAACCTCTGTAGGAATGTTCATAAGGTACACGACATCAGGCAAACCCAAAGGGGCTGTGGCAGAGGCGTCATAGTGAAAATGCCTGAGGTTGAGACATAGGGAACGTTATATGAACATTGCAAGAAGGTTGAAATATTGTACTGTATGATATATGTGCGGCTTTTTTTTAACATATCCTGTATACTACTCTGAATTCAAGGACTTAAGAATGAATTCACTTTCACGCCTTTGCTAAATTGCTTTTACACTATTTGATATTGCTAGGGTTTGATTTGGATAGTTTGCTATGGCATCTTTGAATGTTTGTCTTCATGTTCTGTATCGCTACTAGGATTGATCTGTTTCTCATTAAACTGCTGATCTGATTGGGTCTGACTTCGTGTGAGGCCATCGCAAATGGCAGCACTTTCCAAACAGTCTCACAATAGGTTTATGGCAAAAACAGTTCAGAGTTTGTCTCATGTATGATTCTTTTAGTATTCTGTAGCTTAGTGGACTGCCACCCAATTGTAAAAACAGATTGATTTCTTATGATTGAATAGCGAGGGTGACAAGCCAGAGACGGTTATTGGGGACTTGGATGAGAGGGAGAGGATACATTTGAATTAGTTCTTCTCTTCATATGCCTTGCAGTTCTGTGTTTTTCTGTCTTATAGAGTCAGGAATCGGATGCTGTGACTGCATGTGGAGCGCTGTGTTGATGCTGTTGTACACTGAGTGTACAAAACATTAAGAACACCTGCTCTTTCCATGACATGGACTGACCAGGTGAAAGCTATGATCCCTTATTGAATCCACTTCAATCAGTGTAGAAGAAGGGGAGGAGAGGGGTTAAAGAAGGATTTTTAAAGCCTTGAGACAATTGACAATTGGATTGTGTATGGTGTGCCATTCAGAGGGTGAACGGGCAAGACAACAGTTTTGCGTGTGTATCAAGAATGGCCCACCACCCAAAAGACATCCAGCCAACTTGACACTGTGGGAAGCACTGGAGTCAACAAGGGCCGGCATCCCCGTGGAACGCTTTCGACACCCGGTAGAGTCCACGCCCCGGCGAATTGACGCTGTTCTGAGAGGAAAAGGGGTTTGCAACTCAACATTGGGAAGGTGTTCCTAATGTTTTGTACACAGTATATATAGTGTACATAGAAGTCCTGTGGTTGTGATGACGTGACTGCCTCTTTCCTACCCTTTGCTTACCTCTATCTTTTTCATTTGCCCCCCCCCCCTCAAAAAAAGAATATTAGGAGAGAGAAAGACTCTCAAAGTAGACGTCCTAGACATCAACCGATCACTGCAGTTGACCCCAGATGAAAAACTGCATTAAACCAAATCCTGAGCCAGTACAGATAATGTACCGTACTTGAATTAGGACTGGTGACCACAGCGTGCGCCCGTCAGGAGTTGATTGTACCTCAATGAAGTCAATGAGTCAAATCTCCCTAAAGACAAACTACTGTAACGTAAACTTGAATCTCACCACCCCAAACCCTTCGGGGGATTTTTATTTTTATTTTGTATTATTGTTTACTCCACAACCCTTTTTCTTCAGAGCTGTTTCGCTGCCCCCCCTCTCAGTACAGAGTGTGACCAAAGGCCCCCATCATGTGAGACGGAGCGCTTCTTTGACCTGGGAATGTCCCTTCGGGCTAATGCAGTGTCACGCATGTCACATTACCCATGAAAGACACCCACTGTCCATTCACCCTATCCTTCTCTCCCTCTATTCCTCCCTATCTGCTGTCATTATCAACAACGGTGCCAGTGATGAGTTCTGATGGTTGGAAAACAGTGTGCTTTCACAGCTCCTTGTCGAATCAGTGCCCAGCAATGAACCCCGCACTGATGGCAGCATTAGAAGATCAACAGATGAGCCTTACCAAACGTCCCCAGTATCATCCAAGTCCATCTCAGCCCTTCTGTTTCTCATTACCCACACAGCAGGCCCTGGCTACACTCTGCCCCTGTACTGCTCTTCAGCTCACTCTCCTGTTGATAAAGAAAAGAGAGATGCTACGGGTGTGTCTCTCCCTTAGCCTCAATCGCCATATTCTGATCTGTCCGCGCGTCTCTGTCGTTCTCTCTCCCTCTCTTCTCACCAGACATCCCCGCTGTGATGTCACACACCGTCAGACTATTGAGCCCATAGCACTGACTTATCATGTGACACCGAGGGTTTTTTAGATGAGTAAAGCCAGGTTTATATGAATCTATAGTGTGATCAGGACACAGGTATGGCCGTGCACAGACACACATTGTGCTAAGTGTGCGAAGGGTCGAGAGTGTGTCCATCTGGCCAAATATACATGAACATTTACACTGAACAAAGAAGATAGGCCTGCAGAGAGTGTGTGTGTGTGTGTGTGTGTGTGTGTGTGTGTGTGTGTGTGTGTGTGTGTGTGTGTGTGTGTGTGTGTGTGTGTGTGTGTGTGTGTGTGTGTGTGTGTGTGTGTGTGTGTGTGTGTGTGTGTGTAGGTTTTGAAGGAGCAGAGAACACATACGCTCACTCTCCTGGCTCTGCAGTAAAATCACTTCAAAGCAAACTTTTTGAAATAACCCAAAGTCACGATCCTCAGACAGGTTCTGTCTTTCTATGTCCAAAAACCTGTCGTCTCCATTTACACCCTTTTATTGGAGGTGGGGGTAGCCTAGTGGTTAAGAGCGGTGGGGCAGTAACCGAAAGGTTGCTGGTTTGAATCCCAGAGCCGACTAGGTGACAAATCGGTCTGTGTACCATTGAGCAAGGCACTTAACCTTAATTGCTCCTGTAAAGTTGCTCTGGATAAAATGACGAAAATGTAATTGTCAAGGGATATGATATCAAATTTTGCCATAAAACAGAACACAATTTGCAAATACCCCAACATTTGATATCGTATCTGAAATAAAGATATCTTCACTACGATCTGTCTCTTTGAATGAACTCCTCAGATGATCTATATCTGTGTATGTCTATACCTGTATGTGTTTCCTGAATCTGAAGGAGAAAAAAAAGACCTGACAAAGTCCTGAAGTGTGTAATTTCAGAGGGTGGAACAGAAGTGGCTCCAGGAGTTATCATGGAAAGGGAGAATGTCTACAGAAAGTAGTGACATGCACGCACGCACGCACGCAATCAGATTGTGCGACTTCAATATGTCCTCTGCTACTATATGTTAACAGTAGGGGAGTGTACCTATCTTTTTGGGCCAAACCAACAAATTCTCGGACCCCAGTTTATACTCAGCAGCGGTGGAGGCTGTTGCGGGGAGGACATCTCATTATAACGGCTGGAATGTCAAATGGAATGTCATCGAACACATGGAAACCACGAGTTCAATGTTCTTGATACCTTTCCACTCAGACTTCTCCGGCCACTAACACGAGCCCGTCCTCCCCAGTTAGCGTGCCATCAACCTCCTGTGCTTGACAGATAAAAGGGGGGAGGGGGGAGGGGGGGAGGAAGATGGGGATAAAAAGGGAGATAAAAGCAGAACATTGCCTTTACTGGCACTGGAAAAAGTTCAGTCTAAAACCAAGTATTGTATGCTCACTGGCATCCCATTCTGTTTTCTATGTGGCGTGGCGGCCCGATGCTGCCCTACCATACACACGCAACAGCAGACATGACTCAGGTCGAGAGGAATGCCTCATACAGGCCAGAGGGAATAGATGCTTTAGCGTGTACTGTGTAGTGGTGTACCCTTTTGAGAGATTAGAGACAGGCTTGAAAGCCTGACATGAGCCTATCGGATAAATGTAAACTCAGTGTGTGTACATTGCAGTTAACCTCGTTCCAGTCAAGTCAGATTAGCGGTGTCTTTAAAAAGAGGAAGGATAGGCCTATGTTGAATTATACATGACTGTATTAGCAGAGGGCCTACAGTTCTACAGTCCTTGGAATAAACACGTGTCCTGTGCACGCTGGCCAATAGGGAGTGCTAGTGACTATGTATTAACTAGGCAAGTCAGTTAAGAACAAACTCACATCTTTACAATGACGGGCCTAACCCAGGGGAAAAAACTCCCCTGACTCGGACGACGCTGGGCCAATTGTGCGCCGCCCTATGGGACTCCCGATCACGGCCGGTTGTGATATAGCCCGGGATCAAACTGGGGTCTGTAGTGACACCTCTAGCACTGAGATGCAGTGCCTTAAACTGCTGCACCACTTGCCCGAGTGGTGTTTGTGTGCACTGTGCATGTACGGTATGCTTGCTCTACCTTCTGTACCTTTTGCATTGCAAATATACCTGTGTTTACCTTTGCTTCTTGCTGACAATGGTCTTTGCCAGGGGTTACCTACCACAGGACATGTGGCCAATCAGAATTCACTGTGGGAAGGGCCCGTAGGGTCAGTGCTTTTTGGGATCCTTGAGACATCCCTACCCTAAACCCTAACCCCCTACCCTTACCCTAGCCTTATAGGGATTCTTCGGGAGTTTACTTCCCCAGAGTCAGATGAACTCATGGATACTATTTTTAAGTCTCTGCATCCAGTTTGAAGGAAGTTAGAGGTAGTTTTGCGAGCCAATGATAAATAGCGTTAGCGCATAGACTGGAGGTCTATGGTATCTACTAGCACGCTAGCAGTTACCATAGACTGCCAGTCATTGTGCTAACACTAGTTAGAAACTTCTGTCATGACGTTGCCCTCTTTGGACACAGCGAGCACCATCCCCCTACCTCTGCACCATCTCTCTCTGTCTCCTACACCCAGGCTGCTGTGGTCAGAGAGGTCGTAAATTACTGGAGGAGATGATCTCCTCATGGCCACAGTATAGAAAGAGAGTGAGTTTTCATAGAAGAGAACAAAGGAGTTTCTTCCACCTCACAGAACTGGAGGTCTGAACAATATTTATGTTCTGGAGAAGGTATAAAAGATTGGTGAAGAATCCAGCTACGAACTGGTCCGTTTGGTACAATTTTGTGAAACTCGTGAGAGACAAAACAGCCACATTACCATAACGCTGTTTATACATTAGCCTCAGTTATGAGGCTTACATCTAATTGTTGTACAAGATGAATGAGTAAAGATGATACTATTTGTGAAATGACGGATGCTATGTAATGATGTTAATGTGAGAGAATTGTATTTCTGTTTAAAGTTTCACTAAGTCATTGGCACGCCCCCAGGGGCACAGACAGGACCCCCACCTGGGTTTTCTATCACCAGACCAGCTTACCTCGATAACGAGAGGGCCACGGTTTGAGACCAGACCAGTACCTCTATCACAGAGGGAAATAAGGGTTTGAGTAGATTGCTGAATCTTTTAACCATCCCACGTGGTTAAACTCTTAGACTATCGATACCGACAGAATAAGAGCAAGTATTTCATATTAATTACTAGTCTGCAGCTAGGAATTCGGTATCATTGAACGCGAAGACCGACAACCGCCGAAACATCTATTCTATAACGACATGAATGAACGTCACTCTGAACTATCCATTCTAACCACGACAGAGCGAGAGAGAGAGAGAGAGAGAGAGAGAGAGAGAGAGAGAGAGAGAGAGAGGGCGGGCGGACAAACTCTCCAACAGAAACAAACTTTCCAACAGAGATCCCGATGACACACTGAGCGTAAATATATATATTGATTGCAATTATTCCCGAATGAGTGAGCGTTCATGTGCAAAGTATTAGCATTTCAATTGTTACAATTATCAACTGTAGGGTCTTCTCAGCTGACCCCCACTCCCCTTTTGTCTAACAAGCCGCCATGCCGGTTTAGCCCACTAGGGCACATTCTCCTATCATTTCTTTGTAACCATATCCACTTTGTTTGTTTGTGTAATGCATTTCTGTGAGTACTTAGTTAGTAAATAAATCATTTTAAGACAATTGATGTATGGATGACTCATAGTGAAGACTGGGTTCGTGCAGATAACCAACAATTTAAGAATAATTCATTAATCAGAAGACTAAGTGATCAGATATTAAAATATCTGAAAGTTATATTAGGAAAATTCTAACATTGTAATCTGAATATTTTCCTTGGTGCCCCGACGTCCTAGTTAATTACAGTTACATGATTAAGTAGTTTAACCACGTAATAATAATTACAGAGAATTTTTGATAAAGATTCATCTTCAGCTCAAGGATGCCAAAGACACGACACTTCCTTCAAACTGCAAGCAGAGAGATAAAAGTGTATCCATGAGTTCATCTGATTCTGCGATGGTACATAAAGGCCTCATTGCCAAAATCTTGAAGTATCCCTTTAACCCTTGCCTTAAACATGTAACATTTCAACCAATGGGGTAGGGACATCCCAGGGATAGCAGGGGAGCCCTTAGGGGAAAGAGGAAGCAGAGCAGTAGTCTGCGGAGTACGATGAAGTCACCCCTTGGATACTGATTGGAGGTCAGTTTGGTGTTTTCCCCCCGACTAGTTATTGTTAGAAGTTTGTGACGGTATCTGCCTCTAAAGTGTGAAGATGAACATGTGGGAATGGGTCGTTTCGTGACTGAACGTCATTTTGACGGGTTTCGATATCCCTTCATCGCGATTACATTACAACTCACGGCCCTTTACACTAGTACCCGTATGTATACGGGTTGAACGTTTCTTTCGTCTGTATAGTAACATGCTATACATGACGTCAGAGCTCCGCTTCACGTCACTGTATGGGTTTTGACTCACAGCCGCTCTGAACTTTAGCACCGCGGGAGACAAGAAGTTGACCCCATCCCATCCGTTAATTGGGCAACTTTTTGCGAATGTTGTTGTCTGTGTGAGGGAAATGCTACAAATAAACAGGGCTCAATGTATTTTGAAAGAGGAGACGTTGAGGATTATAATAAATACCCCACTGGGCACACGCTGAATTGAATCAACGTTGTTTCCGTATCATTTCGATGACATGACGTTAAACCAACGTGGAATAGAGACTGAATTGACGTCTGTGCCCAGTGGGACTGCCTTGATGTCATACAAGCAAGCCAAACACCCGAGTCCAAATTTGCACTTCACATTTCCATATCATAAAATGAACGTCATATAGTGTTAACATTTTTTTATCACTATGTTTAGTGTATAGTTAGTTACAAGATGACATGGCCTCATACCCTGGGTTGTTCTGAGCAGGACAGAGCTTTTGTTTGTCTATTGTGAAGAAAATCCACTGCCTCTGAATGCACCTCATGACTCCTTTCTATACGCACCAAAAATTACCATCAGTTTCTCTGAATTGCCTTGTGAAGATCCAAGGGAGGTGGGTGGCGACTTAATTGGGGAGGACGGGCTCGTGCTATTGGCTGGAGCGGAATAGGTGGAACGGTATCAAATACATCAAACACATGGTTTCCATGTGTTTGACGCCATTCCATATGCTCCCGTTCCAGCCATTATTATGAGCCGTCCTCCCCTCAGCAGCCTCCCCTGGTAAGATCATATTTTATAACTTAGCTACTCATGTTGGCAATAGAACAAGCTTTCAAATGATGCCAACCTGACCCAGATTGCGATGTACAACGGGCCATTTTTGGATGGCGTAAACAACAAACGCAACAACAAACAAGACAACTACAAGTGTGCTTGCTCTCGTCCCTCAATGGCACAGCTAGGAGAGCTCAAAGCACCTTCTAGTTGAAGACTAGAATGAAATTACTGAGGAACGGTGCACAATTTGGAGAGGCGTGTGGCTCCCATGATCTCCAAACTGTTCCCTTTCAATTGCTACCATGCTTATGCGCATGCATGTCACGTGTTTTCCTTGTTTAGTGTTGGTCAGGACGTGAGCTGGGTGGGCATTCTATGTTGTGTGTCTAGTTTGTCCGTTTCTATGTATGGCCTGATATGGTTCTCAATCAGAGGCAGGTGTTAGTCATTGTCTCTTTTCGGGTTTTCACATTTGTTGTTTTGTAAATTGAAGTGTTCAGTTGGGATTTATTATTAAAGAAGATGAACACTCACCACGCTGCGCTTTGGTCCTCTCTTTCCCAGGAAGAAAGCCGTTATAATGCATTTCATACAACTTCTGTAAGAAACATTTCAATTTAGCCCTATTCATACAGGCCAATTCCCACGAGTGTAAAAAGGGTTAATTAATACTCATATAGAAGTATACTTTTATTTTTCAAAGGTGAATACAACATTGTGTAAAATAATAATAACAATACGAATAATAAAGTCTAAACATTTTGAATTACCCACAATACTCTAAAAACAGAGTCAAACGGCAAGATAGGAAGTGCAAAGAGATTAAAACCAGACTTCAAATGTGTTCAATCAACCAATTCTCTCTCTTTGGTTATCATCATAATATACTTACATTTTTGAGCAACATATTAAGTTGTATGTATTATTATTTTTTGGGGGGGTAAAAGGAAATTAATAAATCATTGAAATTACTTACGTTAATTTCTATTAAGTATGTTGGTTGTTTTGGTGTCAATGATTTTTTTTTTGAATATTAATTTTACACTGGCTGTGTGAATGTGTGTAACATTCCCATTTTTAAAAAAATGAAATGTACCATCTTACTGCCCCAGAAGTCACCTGTCCCCCTTTCACTCCTTCTCTGTCTCCTGTTTTTAATCTGTCTAAATAAAGCATTGAAGGTATAATATATTTGTGTGTGTGTGTCTGTGTGTTTTAATGTTGCCTTTTACATGTACTGAAACCCCCAAAAGTGTTTTCACCACACTCTTAAAAACACCAATATTCAGATTGAAGAACCACTTTGGGTGTTTCAGAGTACTTCTATTCTGTTTTAAAACACTGCGCATCATAAGACTTACATTGGGTTTACATTCAAAAGCCCAAACACCAGTGTGACTGTTAATGATTTACTTGACAAAAACAATGGTATTGTGATAAGAAGGAGGTGGGTGGGCCTGTGTAGTAGCTCGAGATTGAAGTGAAAGTGTTTTGTGCTCTGCAGTTGAACATCGCAGCAACCCTAGGACTGAGGTTGTGAGTCTGGCATCCACGTGAGGAAAACCCAATTCAAGGAGGCTTAGGGTTCTAATGTGTGTTGTATTTTAGAGTTCTTATCTCTCCGTGTTCTATCTGTGTGCCTGTCTGTTTGTTTAGGGCTTTAGAGTATTTACATAAAGTTTCCAGGCACCTGTGGCTTTGCAGATGAGAAAGATAAAAAGTTCAACATGCACATGCACACACACACACACACACACACACAGGGGGTTAAAGAGATTATTCAGGATTTTGGCAAAGAGGCCTTTTATCTACTTCCCTAGAGTCAGCTGAAATCAGATTTTTAAGTCTCTGTGTCCAGTATGAAGTAAGTTAGAGGTGGTTTTGCGAGCCAATGCTAACTAGCATTAGCGCAATGACTGGAAGTCTATGGGTATCTGCTAACATGCTAGCATGTACCCATAGACTTCACTGACTGGAAGTCTATGTGTATCTGCTAGCATATACCCATTGACTTTCAGTCATTGCGCTTGCGCTAGTTAGCAACTTCCATCAAACTGCACGCAGAGACATAAAAATGATATCCATGATTTCACCTGGCTCTGGGGAATTTATTTTTGAATTGAACCTTTATTTACTAGGAAAGTCAGCTAAGAACAAATCATTTTTTACAATGACAGCCTACCCCGGACGATGCTGGGCCAATTGTGCGCCGCCCTATGGGACTCTCAATCACAGCCAGATGTAATATAGCCTGGTTTCAAACCAGGGACTGTAGTGAAGCCTCTTGCACTGAGATGCAGTGCCTTAGACAGCTGCGCCACTCAGGTCTTCCACTCAGAAGTAGATAAAGGCCCTCATTGCCAAAATTGCAAAGTATCCCTTTAAGATTTGTTGCTCATCAAAACATGTAATGTTATTCAGAGTCCCATAATTTATCCATGTTAGATTGGCTAGGCTTGGTCACCTGGGGCAAAAGAGGAAGCTTATCAGCTTCTTTCCTTGTTCCTCTATCTGCCTGGCCTAGTTCACAATGTGCTTTCTTTACACACACACACACACACACACACACACACACACACACACACACACACACACACACACACACACAGGGCATTGAGTGTGTTATGAAGCGTATCACTGTCCCTAAGGGCCTGGCAGCGACATCACAGGCTCAGATATGACTGAAGCCACAGACACAGACGTGTGTGTAATAGAGGAACCTTGGGATGGACTGTGTCATGTCCCAAAAGGTCTGAAAAAACTCATTTTGTCACCATTGTGTGTGTGTGTGTGTG
Source organism: Oncorhynchus clarkii lewisi (assembly GCF_045791955.1). NCBI lineage: Eukaryota > Metazoa > Chordata > Actinopteri > Salmoniformes > Salmonidae > Oncorhynchus > Oncorhynchus clarkii. Next base: position 33,681,495 of record NC_092166.1, on the reverse strand, counting down.
TGTATGTGGGGGGGACAAGTGCAGGAGCCATTTAACAATATTGGAACATACAGAGAGAAACAGAAAACATGGAGAAACGTTACTGGTAACCCAACATTCTAAACCAGCATAATACAAGATGGCAGTCTGGCAGACGTACAACGGAACATTGGTCTCCGTGGTGACAGCTTTTCCCGCGTTATAATAGGCCTCCTCCGCTCCCTCCCTTTCTCTCAGGAGGAAGTGGAGCCCACAGAAAGGGTTGTGCTTCCTGTGCGATAACAGCCTCAGTTGCATCTTGCTCTCTTAGCCGTCATGCACATACACGCACATGCTGTCAGCTTAGAACAGGAAACCCACATTGGGCAGTATGGAGGAGGGGGTTGAACAGTCTTGACTACCAACAGACTACCAACAGGCTTTCCTCTCCATTGTGACCAGTGCTGCCACAAGTGTCAAGTATCACATTATACCCTATGCTATGCAAGCAACAACACATATTGCAACAATATCTGCTGAACACAAGCAAAACAGAACAGCAAATGGAGACATTTTCTGTTTGGCATTCCCAGAAGTCTCCTGTGAAAACATATTGGCATTCAAAATGCATAGGCATATGACTACAGCATGCATGTCCGCCCTGCGAGCAGCTCTTTGTCTCTCTAGGGAAGTCTCCTCTCACTCTCTCTCTTTCTCTAAAGGGTTAAGGGTAGAGTGGGAGGAGATCAGGTAAACGCAGGTGTGTAGCATAACAACTGTCGTCATGGTGCCTGTCACCGAGCTGCAACCTGACACCTGAGAGAGAGAGAGAGAGAGAGGGAGGGAGGGAGGGAGGGAGAAAGAGAGAAGGAGGGAGCAAGGGGACATGGTAGACCAGCAACATCAGAAACAGGATTTTCTGGTGCTAACAGCAGTCAGTAACTGCCTGAAGAGAAGAGGACAGGTGAGTAAACGAGTGGAGAAAATGGGTGACTGAGTGAGTGAACAAATAGGGAGGTGAGTGAGTGGAGGAGAGTCAGAAAGAAACCAGAGGCATACAGGAATGTGTGTGTGTGATCCTATCTAACTGACATAATGGACAATGCCTGTCGTGAATGCAGAGAGGACAGGCCAGGGCTGGGTTATGGTTGGGGGTTGTGTCTTTCAGAGACAGTGATGATGGTTGTATAAGCACATTTCTGTGGAACAACAGACCAAGTATATGTAACCTAATGATGTAGGACGAAGATGTCAATTTGTCAGATGTAGGTTTGTCAAACTTGTTTGTTGTTTAACAACTAATCCCATATGTGTGAAGATGTGGAAGAAATCCTAACGAGATGAAACACACATCAAATACACAGTCAATCATTATCTAGCCCCTTTTGTGATTCCCCCATCCTTCTCCCTGTAGTAATCTAACCCTGTGTGTCTGTCTGTTAGTTCTGTGCTTATCTCTCATAGCAGCTATTCCAAACACATTCCTGGCATACCGAACCAGAGGAAAAACACTATATCTTGAAATGAGGAGTTTCTTTTCACAGACACACGACACAGACACACCCTAACGCAGATGCCCATTGTGCGACCTGAGCATTAGGACCTCTGAGCAGATACAGCTGCTCGTTTTTGCCTCCCCTACCTCCCTTCCACACATACAGTACACTCATATAACACACACTCATGACTCACTCCGGAAGCTTCTTTCCTGTTGCTGGTTTGGCTTCTTTGGAAGGGGAGATAAGAAAGGAGAGAGAGAGAGAGCGAGAGAGAGAGAGAACAGAATAAAGAACGTGGTAAGAGGAAGGTATATAAATAGTTGCTGGTTGTAAGAGGCCTTGGCTCAGCTTGGCAGACATTGTTTTTGCCCTGGGTCTTCCTAACAGACTGTTCTTCTACCAGCAGAGTTTAGAGAGCCCTGATCATGTGATCCTGTTCATTGTCTGCACTTTGCTCAAGGTGTGTGTTTGATCCGAAAGAGTGTGGCACATGTAGAGTACATGTAGAGTTATCATGCCCTGAAGAACCTTCTCTAATGTTATTTATATATTTTTCTATTTCCATCCCCCCCATACCCCCACCCCTCTGTCTCTGTTCCCTTTTCGCAGGTTACGACCACAGGACCGTTGGCGGCCTACACTTCCTCATCGAGAATAGAAACCGTGAAGAAGAGAAAACAAGTAACTATGCTCTTGTTCAGCACTTCATCTACGGACCGTCTACTGAGGAGGCCTGCAGGATTTTATCTCGACCATTTTGCCAAGTAGCAAAGCCAAGAACCTGTGATTTGACACTTCTAACTCATATCCGGTGCTCTGGGACCTAAAAACGTAGAGGGTGTGAAACTGTTTGGACATCTAACGTGGAATGCTAGGATGAAGACATCGTAGAGCTGCCATCAGAGTCTCCTGGGATGTCTGCCATGCTGCAGCAGACGGAACTCATCTTTGAGTATGCCAGCGACCGCGTGAATAACGGACTACAGGTGGGAGCGACTGTGTGTGTGTGCATGAGCGTGTGTGTGTGCATGAGCGTGTGTGCGTGCGTGCGTGCGTGCGTGTGTGTGTGTGTGCGCACGCCAACAGATAAAGCATCAACGCCTCCTCTGGAATTGCGCGTCAATGTAGAACCACTTGGGGAATCAAGTATCAAAGTGCAGACGAGCTGTATTGAACGCAGTGGTAGAGTCGAGACAAACGGTAGCCAAGCATGACACGATGACGACGTCAGCCGTAGTTATTGAAGCATCCCACGCCAATGTCCATTAGGAACACACTGAGCTATTTAAAAAAAAAACAACAGCGAAAGTAGTCTGCTCACTTACATTTCTCTATCACCATAACATCTAGTCTCGTTTCACTGTATGTCTGTGTACTACAACATCTGCCTAGAGGTTGGAACCTTAAGGCACAGATGTTAGTACACTTTCCCTTGAACTGAGTTTCTGGTAGCCGTACCCAATACCCCTGAATTGATTTACAATATCAAACACTTTGAAAATATCTGAATTTATATGCCCCTAAAGCGTTGGATAGAATGAATTAGAACGGAATTAAAGGGAATGACAGATCATTTGTCCCTCTGTGTTGCAGCTGGATGAGCACTTGGCCTCTCCTGCGGTGATAGTGGAGCAGGTCCCACACTCCCACCTGCTCTCCTACTCAGGCCTGGCCTGTGAGCAGACACACACAGACGACCACCTGCTAACAACAGGTAACAACACATGCACACACCTGCCCTGCTCTCATGAAGGGAAAGGGAAGGGCTGGGATTGAGCTGCTGGGCTTTCTTGGCATCCTCAACAGCACCTGCAGAGACAGAAACAGGCACACTTAACATTGTTTTGTAGTACTTTAGGAGGCCTATGTTCAGGCAAGATGTTGGCGGTTAGTGTTTAGGGTAAGGGGTCTGGCGTTTTTTAGGATGTGGGTTTAGGCTCCACGGCTTCATTCAGCTCCTGAGAGAAACTGTCAGTGTAAAACAGGAGGGTAATATGCACATAAGTACCAGTGCTGGGCAAAAATAAATAGCTGATGAAGACATCGTACATTCAGTGTGATGTATGGAAGGTGGTTAGCCAGTTAGCTAGCTAGCTATGGTAGATAGTTTAGCTACCACACTACAAAGAGATCGCTATGAAGCTAGTTGCTGTGTTTGTGGCACATGTATCACTACTCAAATTTAACAACAGAGCAATTTCAAATCAATATAGTTTAACCTAACTTAAAACCTCTACTGGATCTGTGTCCCCCCCGTGGGATGGTTGAGCTAACTTAGGCTAATGTGATTAACATGAGGTTGTAAGTAACAAGAACATTTCCCAGGATATAGACATATCTGATATGGGCAGAAAGCTTAAATTCTTGTTAATTCTTGCACTGTCCAATTTACAGTAGCTATTTGATTTGATTTATTACAGTGAAAGAATACCATGCTATTGTTTGAGGAGAGTGCACAATTATGAACTTGAAAATGTTTTAATTAACCAGTTAGGCACATTTGGGCAGTCTTGATGCAACATTTTGAACAGATATACAATGGTTCATTGGATCAGTCTTAAACTTTGCACATACACTGTTGCCTTCTAGTGGCCAAAATCTAAAGGATGGCCTTTCTCTTGCATTTCAAAGATGATGGTAAAAAAACTGGAGAAAACTGTTTTTTTTCTTTGTATTATCTTTTACCAGATGTAATGTGTTATATTCTCCTAAATTAATTTCACATTTCCACAAATGTCAAAGTGTCTATTTTCCAATGGTATCAAGAATATGCATATCCTTGCTTCAGGTTCTGAGCTACAGGCAGTTATATTTGGGTGTCATTTTAGTCGAAAATTGGAGAGCGTGAAAGGGTCCGATCCTTGTTTCTAACAAAGCTTAAATAAATACTCGAGCTAGCTGTCTCTGCTCGTGTTGATGAGGGGACTGTAAACTGTCTGTGCACATGCGTACTATGGCCATCGCATTTGGCCCAATCAGAGGAGTTCTCAAATCCAGGAAGTGAAACAAAACATGTCTTCTTGTGGCTGCTGCAGTTTTGGTAAAGTTGATAGTCATGTGGCTCTCTGCAGTGAAACAGTTCATGGAAGTAATTATTGAGTAGCGAGGATCTTAGTCTATGCAAGTAAGTTTGTGGCAAATTGGTTTTGTAACTTTACTTGTCTACTCCTGTAACTGTCTAGCTAGTTAGCTAACCTAACTTTGAACTACCTAATTTAGCAACTAACAACGTTAGCTTCTTTTTTATTTTCTACTTTTAGATAGCTCACTGTCAATCGTTTACCGTGGCATGTTGCAACCTTAGCATCATCTCTGTTAAAGCTAGGATTTGCCAGCTTGAGAATATACAGTTAGACTGTCGTTGTGGAAGAAAGATGGGCTTACTAACAGTGTAGTACACGGTTTCCAAAAACTCTGTGCACAGTTTTGCCCTAGCACTACACAGCTGATTCAAATAATCAACTAATCATCTAGCTTTGACCATTTTTATCCGCTGTGCAGTGTTGGGGCAGAAAAACAAGACGTGCAACCATTTGGGTCCCGTGGACTGAGTTTGGGAAACGCAGATGAAGTAGTTAGCTAGCCGCCTTGTTTATTCCCGCTGTCCCATCACTAGGGGTGTGCCTACAGACAGAGCCATTAGGTCATGCTGAGGCATCACACCGTTTCTCTCGATATTGAGCTCCCCTCGTCTCTCTCCATCTCTTCCCTTTACCCCCCCCCCCCCCCCCCCCCCCCCCCCCCCTTCTCTCTATCCAGTGGAGGGCAGTGAGAGTGGAGATGAGGAAACCATGGAAACATTGGTGGCAGCTGAGACTCTCCTCAACATGGACTCCCCCGAATCCCTCTCTCTGGACCAACAGCACTACAGTGAGAAAGAGACACACACACACACACACACACACACACACACAGCTAGTCTTAGCTAGCAGCTCAGTGAGTAACTTGTCTTGACTCGGTCTTTGCGTGAACTTCTCAGATGTCGCTGAACATTTAGCTTGTTGACTACCGTCACCATGTTTCTTGTCTAGGGCAAACAAACATCCATATTTCTGCACTGATTTGGAGCAGATGTTGACATCATGTAATCTAATGGTCTCCTTGTAGACCCATTCATTACGCTCTGAGCCCCAACAGTGTGTGTTTGTCTCCTCCCCTCTAGCCCAGCTGTACGTTCCCTCCCTGGATGATGTCATCACATCGCCCGTTACCCACCAGTTGATGGTGTCAGTAGAGGACATTGTGGGAGCTCTGGGCCAGCCGCAGTGGGTCACGCTGCAGAGGGAGACTGTTGCCGAGCAACCGAAGAAGAGAGGTCAGACTGTAATTTGACTTATGTCATTATCTGGCCATGTTTTCAAACTATAAATTGTAATCATAACCTTAGCACATATGTCTGCTCATCAGTTCTGACAATATTACTTATTTTGTGCTTTCTCACATATGTTTTTATGGACTGCTGTAATTTACAATGTCAATTACGTCATTGTCACAGTAAAATAAAAACTCTTATGTGTTTCAGGTAAGAAATCCAAAAGGCCTGAATCTCCCACACCGGACATCACATTCAAGAGGGGAAAATACAGGAAAGGTACACACACATACATACACACACATACATACACACACACACACACACATACATACATACACACACACACACACACACACATACATACACATACATACACACACACACACACACACATACACACACACACACACAGACACATACACACACATTCATATACATACACACACACATACATACACACACACATACATTCATATACATACACACACACATACATACATACATACATATACATACACATACATTCATATACACATACACACTCACACACACACACACATACATACATACATATACACACACACACATACATACATATACACGCATACATACATACACACACACACACACACACACATACATATACACACATATATACACATATATACACACACACACACACACACACATACATACAATAATACACACATACATGCATATACAGGGCAACAATGCAAAACGTTATGTTTGGCGTAAAAGCAACACAGCCCATCACCCTGAACACACCATCCCCACTGTCAAACATGGTGGTGGCAGCATCATGGTTTGGGCCTGCTTTTCTTCAGCAGGGACAGGGAAGATGGTTAAAATTGATGGGAAGATGGATGGAGCCAAATACAGGACCATTCTGGAAGAAAACCTGATGGAGTCTGCAAAAGACCTGAGACTGGGACGGAGATTTGTCTTCCAACAAGACAATGATCCAAAACATAAAGCAAAATCTACAATGGAATGGTTCAAAAATAAACATATCCAGGTGTTAGAATGGCCAAGTCAAAGTCCAGACCTGAATCCAATCGAGAATCTGTGGAAATAACTGAAAACTGCTGTTCACAAATGCTCTCCATCCAACCTCACTGAGCTCGAGCTGTTTTGCAAGGAGGAATGGGAAAAAATGTCAGTCTCTCGATGTGCAAAACTGATAGAGACATACCCCAAGCGACTTACAGCTGTAATCGCAGCAAAAGGTGGCGCTACAAAGTATTAACTTAAGAGGGCTGAATAATTTTGCACGCCCAATTTTTCAGTTTTTGATTTGTTAAAAAAGTTTGAAATATCCAATAAATGTCGTTCCACTTCATGATTGTGTCCCACTTGTTGTTGATTCTTCACAAAAAAATACAGTTTTATATCTTTATGTTTGAAGCCTGAAATGTGGCAAAAGGTCGCAAAGTTCAAGGGGGCCGAATACTTTCGCAAGGCACTGTACATACATATACACACACACACACACACACACACACACACACACACACACACACACACACACATACACACATGCATACACACACACACACACACACACACACATACACACACACACACACATACAGTGCCTTGCGAAAGTATTTGGCCCCCTTGAACTTTGCGACCTTTTGCCACATTTCAGGCTTCAAACATAAAGATATAAAACTGTATTTTTTTTTGTGAAGAATCAACAAGTGGGACACAATCATGAAGTGGAACGACATTTATTGGATATTTCAAACTTTTTTAACAAACCAAAAACTGAAAAATTGGGCGTGCAAAATTATTCAGCCCCCTTAAGTTAATACTTTGTAGCGCCACCTTTTGCTGCGATTACAGCTGTAAGTCGCTTGGGGTATGTCTCTATCAGTTTTGCACATCGAGAGACTGACATTTTTTCCCATTCCTCCTTGCAAAACAGCTCGAGCTCAGTGAGGTTGGATGGAGAGCATTTGTGAACAGCAGTTTTCAGTTCTTTCCACAGATTCTCGATTGGATTCAGGTCTGGACTTTGACTTGGCCATTCTAACACCTGGATATGTTTATTTTTTAACCATTCCATTGTAGATTTTGCTTTATGTTTTGGATCATTGTCTTGTTGGAAGACAAATCTCCGTCCCAGTCTCAGGTCTTTTGCAGTCTCCATCAGGTTTTCTTCCAGAATGGTCCTGTATTTGGCTCCATCCATCTCCCCATCAATTTTAACCATCTTCCCTGTCCCTGCTGAAGAAAAGCAGGCCCAAACCATGATGCTGCCACCACCATGTTTGACAGTGGGGATGATGTGTTCAGCTGTGTTGCTTTTACGCCAAACATAACGTTTTGCATTGTTGCCAAAAAGTTCAATTTTGGTTTCATCTGACCAGAGCACCTTCTTCCACATGTTTGGTGTGTCTCCCAGGTGGCTTGTGGCAAACTTTAAACAACACTTTTTATGGATATCTTTAAGAAATGGCTTTCTTCTTGCCACTCTTCCATAAAGGCCAGTTTTGTGCAATATACGACTGATTGTTGTCCTATGGACAGAGTCTCCCACCTCAGCTGTAGATCTCTGCAGTTCATCCAGAGTGATCATGGGCCTCTTGGCTGCATCTCTGATCAGTCTTCTCCTTGTATGAGCTGAACGTTTAGAGGGACGGCCAGGTCTTGGTAGATTTGCAGTGGTCTGATACTCCTTCCATTTCAATATTATCGCTTGCACAGTGCTCCTTGGGATGTTTAAAGCTTGGGAAATCTTTTTGTATCCAAATCCGGCTTTAAACGTCTTCACAACAGTATCTCGGACCTGCCTGGTGTGTTCCTTGTTCTTCATGATGCTCTCTGCGCTTTTGACGGACCTCTGAGACTATCACAGTGCAGGTGCATTTATACGGAGACTTGATTACACACAGGTGGATTGTATTTATCATCATTAGTCATTTAGGTCAACATTGGATCATTCAGAGATCCTCACTGAACTTCTGGAGAGAGTTTGCTGCACTGAAAGTAAAGGGGCTGAATAATTTTACACGCCCAATTTTTCAGTTTTTGATTTGTTAAAAAAGTTTGAAATATCCAATAAATGTCGTTCCACTTCATGATTGTGTCCCACTTGTTGTTGATTCTTCACAAAAAAATACAGTTTTATATCTTTATGTTTGAAGCCTGAAATGTGGCAAAAGGTCGCAAAGTTCAAGGGGGCCGAATACTTTCGCAAGGCACTGTACATACATACACACACACATACATACACACACATACATACACACACATACACACACATACATACACACACACATACACACACATACATACACACACACATACATACACATACATACACACACACATATACATACATACATATACACACACACACATATATATATATATACACACACACCAGAACACTCAATCTCACCTCTCATTTGCCTGTGTTTCAGGTAACACTCTGTATCTGTGGCAGTTCCTGATTGAGCTTCTTCAAGACCGACAGGCCTGCCCCCGCTACATCAAATGGACCAATCGGCATGCAGGGATCTTTAAGCTGGTCAACTCTAAGGCTGTGGCCCGACTCTGGGGCAAACACAAGAACAAACCAGACATGAACTATGAGACCATGGGCCGAGCTCTCAGGTACGCTGTAGTTAACTTACATATTATTATTATTCATTTTAACAAAACTTAACTTTCTATCTGTGGTCCTGCAGGTGTGTATCAAAGCTGACCTCTCTCTGTCTCTAACAGGTACTACTACCAGCGTGGGATCCTGAACAAGGTGGAGGGCCAGAGGCTGGTGTACCAGTTTGCTTCCCTGCCCAAGGACATGGTCTTCATCAGTGGTGATGAAGACCAGGAGGACCAAGGCAATCATGAGGACGATGGAGACGTTCCAGATGACCCAGAGGAAAGTCCGCCCTCCAGCGACCAATCCCTGGACGATTTAGCGTCCTACGAGCATTCTTTCCCTCCTCTTCCCCCCTCCTCTAGACCAGGTTACCAAAGGTCCAGACAGAGCAGCTGTAGTCCGGCAACAGCCCAGTGGCACCAACCCGGCCCAAAATCCGAGTCCCGATCCCCAGCCCAGCGCAGAACAGTTCTTCGACCACTGGGAGGCAGTCTGATCCAGCAGCAGCACCTGCCTATAATCTCAGCTGAGATGCTGCGCACCCTGCAGAACGTTCAGTCTCTGCAGCCTGGTCAGCACGGGTCGGTCTTCAGAACCGCTCAGCTGCTGGGGAGTATGTGTGAGAGACAGGCTGCTACTGCAGAACAGACCACCAGTCAGATAGTGACTCTGCAGTTACAGCCCGTGACCTGCCCTGTCAAGCAGGGGAAGCTGGAGGTTAAGACAGAGGAGGACCCCGACTCAGGACTGACCAGGGAGTAGGATGCCCCGAGACATCTGATCAGTGTCGGTCGCTGTCATCTCCTCATAGTCAAGACAACTATAGGGGACAGTGATCGAAAAGGGAGACCTCAGAGAACGATGATGGACAGATGTGATGTGAATTTGATATATTTTACAGATGTGACAGATCTGTATGGTCTTTGTCTCTTACATTCCCTTATGCACCAGAGCCATTTTTCACAGAGAGTTAACCAAACTGTCTTCCATGTTGGCGCCAAGCACTCCATGACGATCACATTCTAATAGGCATTCTAAGTAGAGTGTCATTGTCTTTCAACTCTTGGTACCAACATGGTGGCCATTCGAATTCTCCACCAAAGACGATAGACGAGCACTGGAATCGACAGCCACTCTGCACAACATCCCGCGCTTCTCTCTCTGTTTGCACTTCAGCTCCACTGTATGCACGGGAGCTTGCACACTGCTTTTTTCCCCCTCTCTATTTTCTTTCCTCTGCCATGATCAAAGCTTTGCACGAATGTTAGCTCTTCACGAGCCATTTATTTGTCCCCGCTCTTACTCTCGCCTACCAAAGTGCCTAAAGTCCTCAAACAATTCTGTTCCAGCTTTCACGAAAGACGGCCTTGGTCTGTAGCCCGCGAGCTACTGCATATTGCGCCTAAAACATTGTTTTATGTCTGTGACACTTGATGATCTTCAACACACACTTCACACTGTCACTCACAACAGTAGAAGACACACCATCGGTGCTTGTGGTAAACGTGTCGTAGCTGAGCTGGGGTACATTCCATAGAGATTGTTATGACGGTTAACTTTCCAGTAACGGCCACAGGCTTTACGTTCACGTTTTCTGGAAATAATGCAAATCTAAATCAAAAGGGGTTTTCTGTGTAATTTTTTCAGCAGTACTGTTGGCTTTGAGATGAAGACGTATTAATGTTGATAACCTGCCTGATAACTTCTCTCCGGCTTGTTTTTTTTTTTGGAGAGCGTGAAAGTACTTCTGCCGGAGTCGGTAATGTTCTATCGACACTGATCTAAAGTCAGTTTTGTGGTGTTCTCTGGTTATTATTTGGAGATGGTAAACTGATCCTAGATTTGCCCCTGTGGGCAACTTCTACCCAGTGCCCTTCTGATAGACAGTCCCGTTAGCATTCCAGATATGAATTCATGATATGCTGTAGTAGCGATGACTGTGCCTTCTTGGACCGTATATGCCTTGGTTTTTTGTTGTGTGTGTGTGTGTGTGTGTGTGTGTGTGTGTGTGTGTGTGTGTGTGTGTGTGTGTGTGTGTGTGTGTGTGTGTGTGTGTGTGTGTGTGTGTGTGTGTGTGTGTGTGTGTGTGTGTGTGTGTGTGTGTGTGTGTGTGTGTGTGTGTGTATTTGATGTTTTTCCGTCAGTTGTCTCAGGTTTGTATGCGTTTTTTATTTCTGCACACAGTATACATGGTCCCAGTTCCCAAACGTTCTAACTCAGTCTGTAAAGAGGTAAGATGATGTTGCCCTTTTGGCCTTGACTGATCTATGGTTAGTTATGCTGTTCCTACGAGGATCCTCTATCTAATATGCCTTGCAAAGCCGTAAGACCTTGGCTCCTAATAAAAAGCTTGTTTGTTTTTTTCATATGCAATCTTTTCCTTTGATAATATTGTTTGTGCTACTCTGCTTTAGCTGGAAGGCTTTGATATATTTGTTATATTGTGTGAAGAAACATGGTTAAAATGTCATTGTGGAAATGCTGTACCAGGCTTTTATACTATCAATCAATTTATTGATGTTCATTCTGATGTTTTCATGCAATTTATTATACAGAAGTAGTAGATAAAAAAAAAAAATGAATTATTGTTTTCATGAAATAAAAGTTATAATTTGAAATGAATCCTGGTAGTTTTTTGGCAAACCTTAAATGTTCCTCACCCGCACAAAATCCCTGTGTCTGTGACGCCTACCGTTTGGTGCGACGCGAGCATGGTGAAACTGAGAAGACATTGTCCCTTTGCGTTTTGAAGCAGAGTCTTTACCTGATAATCATGTTATCCAGCGAGAGCGTTTGTGCTGAACCCACTACGGCGTTTCCGATGCCAAGCTCATGGTCATGTTGCTGCAGTTTGTTGGAGGGAGGTTCTGAGAAGTGTGCAGGATGACAAGGGACTGTGTAGTATAGGTGGAAAAAAACATTGTGTGTCAATTGTGGTGGTGCCCGTGATGCTGGGGATCAGAAGTGCCCAGTGCGAGAGAGACAGGTTCAGGTTGCCAGGGTCAGAGTAGAGCAGAAGGTGTCGTGTGCTGAGGCAGAGAAGAGAGTAGAGGACGATGGGTCAGGTGTAAGTAGTAGGCCTACGCCAATATTATGAATTTGTGCTTCAGTAAGGTTGACTTGTTAGCATTCATTGCCATGGTTATAAACTGTACTGCAGAAATGGAATGTCAATTTAGATTTGAGTCATTTAGCGACTCTGCCGTCCTATATTCAGGGGGAAGATGGTTCAACCACCACCACATTGGGGTGCCGGGACAGAAAATAGATGTGGTGGCAGTTGCAGAGAAGCACTTGGGTGTACGAGGTTTTACTGCAGTTACAAGGTGTGTTGAACAAAAGGGATCAGTTAGGGTCAAAATCAAATCAAATAGTTTTAGTCACATACACATAAATTCAGCAAAAAAAGAAATGTCCCTTTTTCAAGACCTTGTCTTTCAAAGATAATTTCACAGATCTTCATTGTAAAGGGTTTAAACACTGTTTCCCATGCTTGTTCAATGAACCATAAACAATTAATGAACATGCACCTGTGGAACGGTCGTTAAGACACTAACAACTTACATATGGTAGGCAATTAAGGTCACAGTTATGAAAACTTAGGACACTAAAGAGGCCTTTCTACTGACTGAAAAACACCAAAAGAAAGATGCCCAGGGTCCCTGCTCATCTGTGTGAATGTGCCTTAGGCATGCTGCAAGGAGGCATGAGGACTGCAGATGTGTCCAGGGCAATAAATTGCAATGTCAGTACTGTGAGATGCCTAAGACAACGCTACAGGGAGACAGGATGGACAGCTGATCATCCTCGCAGTGGCAGACCATGTGTAACAACACCTGCACAGGATCGGTACATCCGAACATCCTACCTGTGGGACAAGTACAGGATGGCATCAACAACTGCCCGAGTTACACCATGAATGCACAATCCCTCCATCAGTGCTCAGACAGTCTGCAATTGGCCGAGAGAGGCTGGACTGAGGGCTTGTAGGCCTGTTGTAAGGCAGGTCCTCACCAGACATCACCGGCAACAAGGTCGCTTATGGGCACAAACCGAACGTCGCTGGACCAGACAGGACTGGCAGAAAGTGCTCTTCACTGACAAGTCGCGGTTTTGTCTCACCAGGGGTGATGGTCAGATTTGCGTTTATCGTCGAAGGAATGAGCTTTACACTGAGGCCTGTACTCTGGAACGGGATCAATTTGGAGGTGGAGGGTCCGTCATGATCTGGGGCGGTGTGTCACAGCATCATCAGCCTGAGCTTGTTGTCATTGCAGGCAATCTCAACACTGTGCGTTACAGGGAAGACCTCCTCCCTCATGTTGTACCCTTCCTGCAGGCTCATCAAGACATGACCAGCATGACATTGCCACCAGCCACACTCCTTGTTCTGTGCGTGATTTCCTGCAAGACAGGAATGTCAGTGTTCTGCCATGGCCAGCGAAGAGCCCAGATCTCAATCCCATTGAGCATGTCTGGGACCTGTCGGATTGGAGGGTGAGGGCTAGGGCCATTCCCCCCAGAAATGTCCAGGAACTTGCAGGTGTCTTGGTGGAAGAGTGAGATAACATCGCACAGCAAGAACTGGCAAATCAGGTGCAGTCCATGAGGAGGAGATGCACTGCAGTACTTAATGCAGCTGGTGGCCACACCAGATACTTACTGTTACTTTTGATTTTGACCCCCCCTTTGTTCAGGGACACATTATTCAATTTCTGTTAGTCACATGTCTGTGGAACTTGCTCAGTTTATGTCTCAGTTGTTGAATCTTGTTATGTTCATACAAATATTTACATATGTTAAGTTTGCTGAAAATAAGCGCAGTTGACAGTGAGAGGACGTTTCTTTTTTGCTGAGTTTATTTAGAAGATGTTATTGCGGGTGAAGCGAAATGCTTGTGTTCCTAGCTCCAGCAGTGCAGCAGTATCTAATCATTCACAACAATACACAAATCTAAAAGTAAATGAATGGAATTAAGAAATATATAAATATTAGGACGAGCAATGTCATAGTGGCGTTGACTGAAATACAGTAGAATAGAATACAATATATACATATGAGATGAGTAAAGCAGTATGTAAACCTTATTCGAGTGATTAGTGCGCCATTATTATAGTGGCCAGTGATTTCATGTCTATGTACATAGGGCAGCAGCCTCTAATGTGCAGGGTTGAGTAGCTGGGTGGTACTTGGCTAGTGGTACTTGGCTAGATGGCTATTTAACAGTCTGATGGTTTTGAGATAGAAGCTGTTTTTCAGTCTCCCTGTCCCTGCTTTGATGCACCTGTACTGACTTCGCCTTCTGGATGATAGCGGGGTGAACAGGCAGTGGCTTGGGTGGTTGATGCCCTTGATGATTTTTTTGGCCTTCCTGTGACATCGTTGCTATAGGTGTCCTGGAGGGCAGGCATTGTGCCCTGGTGATGCATTGGGCAGACCCTTCCACCCTCTGGATAGCCCTGTGTTTGCAGGCGGTACAGTTGCCGTACCAGGTGGTGATACATCCCGACAGGATGCTCTCAATTGTGCATCTGTAAAGGTTTCTGAGGGTCTTAGGGGCTAAGCCACATTTCTTCAGCCTCCTGAGGTTGAAGAGGAGCTGTTGTGCCTACTTGTGCCTACATACTGTACTGACAAGCGCCTACTTCACCACACTGTCTGTGTGGGTGGACCATTTCAGATTGTCAGTGATGTGTAAAAATAAAATATATATATATTTTAAATAATATAGGAGGAATGGGATGGTGATTTGTATCTTTATGAAATAGTGGTGTATTAGGTGTAGGGTTCGTTTTTCTTTTTCTTATTCACTTTCCTTTTTTATGTTTGTATCACAAAATGTAACGTGATTGACTACACACTACCGCACAATAGGTGGCGGCATGCACAAACAAAATGTGTGAACGCCATAATGTCGAAGAAGAAGAAGAACAACAACGACAGCAGCAGCAGCAGCAGCAGCAGCAACTGCGCCTAGCCGGCTGACAGGCCCGCACGGCGCATGTCTGCTACGCTGTGCTCCAATCCACTTACTGCACCACAGATATAACAATGAGACAGATATTTCACTGAATGTTTAAATATGAAGCATCCGCTTGGCCTTTCCACTCACTACCAATATGGCAGTGACAGGAAGCCCACCTGCGAGCAGTGGGAGAACATGGAACGAGATGGATTTTGGTCGACATTAGGCAAATGTTCTCATCGATTAAACATTTGATCTCAATACGGGTTTCCAAAACTAGAATATGTTATGAACAGAATGGATTAAGTTTAGCAAACTTTACCCTTTGGAAAAGTTGTTAAAAATCGCGTTGTTTAGAAGGAGCGCAATGGGGAATTGAGTTATTGCACACGCGCGCTTCACATAGCGTGTGTTCCCTAACGGAAATATTCAGATGATGCTAGAACGCACCAATAGGATCTCGCTAGTTCGTGCTTGGCTCTGCTTGTTCTGCCCACTGAGGCTCGTTAGTTCCCATTGGAAATGACAGGCAGTGGTCTATCTTGGTTTACTTATACACATCTTTGACTGAACTATAGCGCAAGAGTTTAGGCTCCATTCTCCAGCATAGTTTCGTTTTCTGATTCCCATCTAGAACTTTCCAGCTAGCTAGTCTCTGCTCTTTCTCCCACTGACAACACTTCTAGCCCCATGGCATCCGAACGGCAAGTATATAAGCTACCTTTTCGAGTATTTTGTCATAAATGTTTCCTTATTCAAGAGGCTAACGTTAGCTTTGTTTTCTTGTCTTAGCAGTTTCTCCGATAGCTTCATAGACGAGAACCCACAGAAAGCTATCGAGGTAAACAACGGCCTGTCATTATGAACTCGTTTTATTGAAAGTAAATAGCATTTTTGCTAGATAAAGTTGTCATGGGTTTGGAAATGTTTTCAATAACTCTAACTAGATAGCTGGCTATACACTTTTCGGGGCTGGCTAACTAGCTAATCTTCTGCTAACTTTAGAAACTAATCTAACGAGTGAGCCAGTTAAGTTAGCCACACTATCGGACTATTTTGGTCTGAAACGACGTACTCTCGGTAGTTGCTCAACTCCAGCAGTAGTGATCTAGCTAGCTACTAGTATGTGTGTACCGTCACAGGAGCTAGTTAGCTTATTGGTTGTATCTTGTTGTACTCGCTAGCCAGTTCAGCTAATGTTAGCATTGCTAGCTAACTGGCTAACCACCTGCCATACTGTACATGTCTTGACTGTAGCTAACCACCATGTCTTGAATGTAGCTAACCACTTACTAATGTAAGACTAAGAAGATTGTGTGCAGAAAGCCAAGTTAAATAGTTGGGAAAATGTATCTAAACAATAGTTAACCTTAGATAGTGGTTATAAACATGTTTTTTTTCAATGTCTTGTCAATTCAATTGACCCCAAGTTTGCCCATTGGATGTCACCGTCATTTCCCCCCAGGAACTTAACGAAGCATTGGAAGGTAACTCGGACAATTCAGAATGGTTCTGCCAACGAGCCTATGCCCACCTCCAACTGAAAAACTACAGCTGTAAGTCTCTTATCCCCCCCCCCCTCCCCCTCCCTCCCCCTCCCCCCCTGATATCAGTCAGACAAACCTTAATCCTCCATTGACAAACTACAGCTCTAACCCTTGACTAACCTACCTAGCTTTACTGATTTTCTGAAATTGGTGTTTTGTAGAATTATTTTAATTCAAGTGACTGGCATATGTTAGTTCCCTCATTTTGTTTTTGCTACAGAAACTTGAGCTATGTTTCTCATCTGGGTATATCTGTTTCTACAGGTGCTGTCGATGATGCCAAGAAAGCCCAGCAGCTCAACCCCAGTCTTGCGCTTGCCTTCATGAGAACAGGGTATGTGTGCAGAAGGAGTCTAGCTAGGGCTGGCAATATGGCTTAATTTATTATTTTTTTTGTCAAATGTATACATTTCAATTTTTGTATTTTTTCTAAATAAGCTTTGCTGCGCAACTTAATGGTCAATACACTGCATTTCAAACAGTCAGGAATAATCTAATTAATTCAGGGCTTGTAAAATTATGCCTAGGCTAACCGTAACTACCAGGGCAGCAGGTAGCCTAACGGAGCGTTGGGCCGTAACCGAAAGGTCGCTGGTTCGAATACCAAAACCATCAATGTGAAAATTCTGTGTCCTCGTGCAAGGCATTTAACCCTCATTTGCTGCAGGGACTCTGTACTACTATGGCTGATGATATTCAGTGTATGTGACAATAAACCGTATATACTATACCAGTCAAAAGTTTGGACACACCTACTCATTCAAGAGTTTTTATTCATACTATTTTCTACATTGAAGAATAATAGTGAAGACATCAAAACTATGAAATAGCACATGGAATCATGTAGTAACCAAAAAAGTGTTAAACAAATCAAAAGTTATTTTAGAATCTAAGTAGCCACCCTTTGACTTGATGACAGCTTTGCACACGCTTGGCATTCTCTCAACCAGCTTCATTAGTTAGTCACCTGGAATGCATTTCAATTAACAGGTGTTCCTTAATTTGTGGAATTTATTTTCTTCTTTATGCGTTTGATTTGTTTAACACTTTTTTTGTGGTTACTACATGATTCCATATGTGTTATTTCATAGTTCTGTAGAAAATACAAAAAAAGCTTTTGACTGGTACTGTGTATATCATTTATGTTATCAAAATGGTTTAACCAGCTTTTTTTGCAATAATCACTGGGCTGGCTTTCAAGTCTATGAAAATGCCCTTTTTGTAACAAATTTAACCAGAACCATGCATAATGCACATCCACTAATAATGACAGCAATGTCTCACTCATAAGACCACCTGCTAGTGAGTAGCCAGCAATTTTGATATTTAAAGTCTCCAACTTGAATCTATTTGCTTGCTAACAAGGTAGAACAATTGAACTATGACAGACAGCCTCCTGTCCGTCTCAAACCATTTGAACACTTTGTTTAGATGTTGAAATCAAGTGGATTACCAAGATAAATATGCTTATTTCTCAGAATGAGAATTAATTGCCAATTCCTTATATACTTGTGTCTTGTGTTCAATGCACATTTATAAAACACAGACTAGACAGCACATAACACTCTTGCTAAAATGCTGCTAGCGGTACTGCAATTCTGTGCGCATCAAAAAAATGATTAATTTCCCACAATCATATTCATTGATACTCCCGTCTTAGTAGGGTCTACTCTGTTCTAAAATTGGGAGTTGAGAGCAAAGGGGTATCGTTACAAAGGTTAAGTTCTCCTCTTTTACAGTAAAATGGCTCAATGTGGTTTGGTGTCCATATGACTGTTTTTTAATTTACGTTATTGTAATTTTTTTAGTAATAAAAAAAAACATGTTGGACCAAACCTCAAATGCAAATAACTAGTTGGGAAACTGTTGTCAGGGGCAGAAGGTGATCTTTCTTTTGTTGTGAGTGGTGGGGGAGGAGGGGCTTCTCTGTGCGAGGGGGCAAGGTGCACAGAAGGAGCGAAGTAGACGAGACCAAAAAGACACGCTCATAGAAACAAAAAAATATATTAAAACCTTGATTCTTGTGGAATTTTGGAATATCGCGCTTAAACATGAATTCAAATCAATTTATCACCCAGCCCAAAGTCTAGCCCATGACACCTGTCAAACAATGTCAATCGATCTGAATTGACATGCATTTATTTTGGCAGCTTGTGTTTTCTGGGGGGAATGTCACTGTTGATTTTAAATGACTATGAGGATGACTGCTTAAAGATGTTTTCAGAACACTAAGCACTGTTGTTGAACCTTTTACAGAAATGTGATGCGTTTTTCCTAATAAATCAGAAAATCCATTTGGTTAAACTCAACATCTCCCTTATATCAGGGGTCTTCAAACTTTTCTTGACCAGGGACCCCCTCCCAGGCATGTCAGCGACTCCCTCCCAGGCATATCAGCGACCCCATCATACTTTAGCAAAAACATATTTTTTTCAAGTCTTGTCTCATCAGGTGAATGATGATCAAAATTCTAAAATGAATAGATTTGTTACATAGTTTTTCCGTTATTTTGACCTCCCCACATTTATAATTGAATGATAATGTTTAAATTCTAATATAGCCTATTAGCTAGAAAGGTCATTCCAAACACATTTTCCCTAAGCGCAGCTGTTTAGCTGGTTAATATTTAGCTGTCTGTTGGAAAAAATGTATGTCAAAGCTTACCAGCAGCTGCAGTGGTAGCCTGTTCGCGGGTGCTTTTTCAAAGCCTGTGTCAGATACTCCAGTGAGTGTATTTGGCTCCAATGAATGTAATTTGCTCAATATTAATCTTTGCGAAATAATGTAATATTTTATTCTATTGCTAGGGATATTCATAACATTAAAGTAAAAATGACTTTTTATACAGTGCATTTAGAAAGTATTCAAACCCCTTGACTTTTTCCACATTTTGTTATATTACAGCCTTATTCTAACATGTATTAAATAAATACACGTTCTCATCAATCTACACAGTACCCCGTAATGGCAAAGCAAAAGCTTGTTTTTTTTGCAAATGTATAAAAATAACTTATTCAGACCCTTTACTCAATTGCGCTCAGGTGCATCCTGTTACCATTGATTGTCCTTGATGTTTCTTGATTGGAGTCCACCTGTAGTAAATTAAATTTATTGAACATGATTTGGAAAGGCACACACCTGTCTATATAAGGTCCCACGGTTGACAGTGCATGTCAGAGCAAAAACCAAGCCATGAGGTCAAAGGAATTGTCTGTAGAGCTTCAAGACAGGATTGTGTCGAGGCACAGATCTGGGGAAGGGTACCAAATATGTATGTAGCATGGAAGGTCCCTAAGAACACAGTGGCCTTATCATTCTTAAATGGTACAAGTTTAGAACCACCAAGACTCTTCCTAGAGCTGGCTGCACGTCCAAACTGAGCAATCAGGGAAGAAGGGCCTTGGTAAGGGAAGTGACCAAGAACCCGATGGTCACTTTGACAGAGCTCCTCTGTGGAGATGGGAGAACCTTCTAGAAGGGCCACCGTCTCTGCAACACTTCACCAATCAGACCTTTATGGTAGAATGGCCAGACGGAAGTCACTCAGTAAAAGGCACATGACAGCCCGCTTGGAATTTGCCAAAATAAACAAGAAACAAGAGTCTCTGGTCTGATGAAACCAAGATTGAACTCTTTGGCCCGAATGCCAAGCATCACACCTGGAGGAAACCTGGCACCATCCCTATGGTGAAGCATGGTAGTGGCAGCATCATGTTGTGGGCATGTTTTTCAGCAGCAGGGACTGGGAGACTAGTCAGGATCAAGGGAAAGATGAACAGAGCAAAGTACAGAGAGATCCTTGATGAAAACCTGCTCCAGAGCGCTCAGGACCTCAGACTGGGGCTAAGGTTCACCTTCCAACAGGACAACAACCGTAAGCACACTGCCAAGGCAACGCAGGAGTGGCTTTGGTAGAGACCTGAAAATAGCTGTACAGCAACGCTCCCCATCCAACCTGACAGAGCTTGAGAGGATCTGCAGAGAAGAATGGGAGGAACTCCCCATATACTGCTGTGCCAAGCTTGTAGCGTCATACCCAAGAAGACACAAGGCTGTAATAGCTGCCAAAGGTATTTCAACTGACTAAAGGATCTGAATACTTATGTAAATGTGATATTTCAGGTTTTTTACGTTTAAAAAAAAAAAAATACATTTGAAAAATATTCCAAGCTTATTTTTGCTTTTGTCATTATGTGCTATTGTGTGTAGATAGATGAGCGGGGGGGGAGATGTAATCAATTTTAGAGTTAGGCTGTAACCTAACAATGTGGAAAATGTCAGTCTGAATACTTTCCGAATGCACTGTATATATTTCAATGATTTTGCTGATCCCGTGCAGTACTTGGCCGCGGACCACCGATTTAAAAAAAACACTGCCTTTATATGTCAAACTTAAATTGGTTGTCAGTTCTCCCCAGGTTATTTTTTTGTTGGTCTGCTTCTGATAACATCCCTGTCTCCCTCCCTGCAGAATGGCAGAGTTCCACCTGAACCACTTTGAGTCGGCACATGCTGCCTTCACTCAGGGACACAGCCTGGACGGTGAGGTCTTGCTGAGGGGACCTGTGAAGCACCTATCACCTAGACACCTCCTCTAACCTTAACCACTTCATCCCAAATCGACTGCTAGCCCATTAGACATTTCATGCATATCTAAAAGCTAAATATATTATTGGTAATAGAAATATACGAACAGCTCTTGGTCTCTGATAAGTTAGGTCAGTGGTATTCCATTTTTTCCAGCGGGGACCCCTTTCAGCCAAAAGTTTTGGACACTTTTTTTTCTTTTTTCTGCAATAATTTCTTGTGACCCCAGCCCAAATCTAATGACAACCTTCAAATCGATACATTTTCATATCTTATCAAAATGAAAAGAAACCAATGCATACGTTTATACCTTGAACACACCTACAGTGTTTTTTTGTGTAAAATGTTATGCGGCATCTGAATTTGTGTGCAACAAAAGTTCAACATTCACCTTCTGCTACCATTTCTATCAAGCAGTCTACGCATACAGTTTGACGCATACGTTCAGTTTTTCCACCGTATGCACCACACTGCTAGGCAGCGTTCCATTGGACATGAATGTACTTCTGGTGTACCATGACGCTGTCGGTGTGATCGAGGCGTTACTCAATATTTAATTTCAAATTATTTTATATATTTTTATAAATAAAAACATATTGTCCCATACAATAATCTGTGTTTTTAATTTGTTCTAATTCAATATTTTTTCGGTTGGGGTCATCAAAATGAGACTTTCTTTTTTGTAATACTTCTGGGTTAGGTGAAATATTAGCTATATTGCTTATCTTGTCTGTTTGTATCTACAGAAGTATGTGGCTACGGGTATATTTGAAATTCCTCAGTAGAGTTGTGTTCAAACTGGTTGAGATTGTCTGAATCCTAACAGTGTGTTCTCCCTATGCTCCACAGGCTCCGATAACACTTTCCAAATGTGGATCAAACGCTGTGAGGAGATGATGGAGAGTAAGTAGGATCTGCTTTTGTACCTCGACCGCCATAACGAAAATAAGTCCCTGACTTTGTGCAATCCGGGTCACGTTTTATAAAAAAAATAATTATAATCTAAGTACTGTGTATGCAGTTGAAGTCGGAAGTTTACATACATCTTAGCCAAACACATTTAAACTCAGTTTTCCACAATTCCCGACATTTAATCCTAATAAAAATTCCCTGTCTTAGGTCAGTTAGGATCACCACTTTATTTTAAGAATATGAATGATTTATTTCAGCTTTTATTTCTTTCATCACATTCCCAGTGGGTCAGAAGTTTACATACACTCAATTAGTATTTGGTAGCGTTACATTTCAGGTAGCCTTCCACAAGCTTCCCACAATAAGTTGGGTGAATTTTGGCCCATTCCTCCTGACAGAGCTGGTGTAACTGAGTCAGCTTTGTAGGCCTCCTTGCTCACACATGCTTTTTCAGTTCTGCCCACAAAATTTCTATGGGATTGAGGTCAGGGCTTTGTGATGCCACTCCAATACCTTGACTTTGTTGTCCTTAAGCCATTTTGTCACAACTTTGGAAGTGTGCTTGGGGTCATTGTCCATTTGGAAGACCCATTTGCGGCCAAGCTTTAACTTCCTGACTGATGTCTAGAGATGTTGCTTCAATATCTCCACATAATTTTCCTTTCTCGTGAAGCCATCTATTTTGTGAAGTGCACCAGTCCCTCCTGTAGAAAAGCACCCCCACAACATGATGCTGCCACCCCCGTGCTTCACGGTTGGGATGGTGTTCTTCGGCTTGCAAGACTCCCCCTTTTTCCTCCAAACATAACGATGGTCATTGTGGGCTAACAGTTATATTTTTGTTTCATCAGACCAGAGGATATTTCTCCAAAAAGTATGATCTTTGTCCCCATGAGCAGTTGCAAACCGTAGTCTGGCTTTTTTATGGCAGTTTTGGAGCAGTGGCTTCTTCCTTGTTGAGCGGCCTTTCAGCTTATGTCGATATAGGACTTGTTTAACTGTGGATATAGATACTTTTGTACCTGTTTCCTCCAGCATCTTCACAAGGTCCTTTGCTGTTGATCTGTGATTGATTTGCACTTTTCTCACCAAAGTACGTTCATCTCTAAGAGACAGAACGCGTCTCCTTCCTGAGCGGTATGACGTATGACGCTGCGTGGTCCCATGGTGTTTATACTTGCGTACTATTGTTTGTACAGATGAACGTGGTACCTTCAGGCATTTGGAAATTGCTCCAAAGGATGAGCCAGACTTGTGGAGGTCTAGAATTTATTTTCTGAGTTCTTGGCTGATTTCTTTTGATTTTCCCATGATGTCAAGCAAAGAGGCACTGAGTTTGAAGGTAGGCCTTGAAATGCATCTACAGGTTCACCTCCAATTGACTCAAATGATGTCAATTAGCCTATCGGAAGCTTCTACAGCCATGACGTAATTTTCTGGAATTTTCCAAGCTGTTTAAAGGCACAGTCAACTTAGTGTATGTAAACTTCTGAACCACTGGAATTGTGATACAGTGAAATAGTCTCTAAACAATTGTTGGAAAAAGTACTTGTCATACACAAAGTAGATGTCCTAACTGACTTGCCAAACTATAATTTGTTAACAAGACACTTTGTGGAGTCGTTGAAATATGACTGAATGACTCCAACCTAAGTGTATGTTAACTTAGCTGACAAATATAATCAATAAATTGGACAGCGACGCAAACATTTGTGAATTTGGCTCTATACTCCAGAATTTTGGATTTGAGATGAGATGTTTCATGAGGCGACACTACAGAATGTAACCTTTTATTTGAGGGTATTGTCAAACGTATGTTGTACTGTTTTGAAACACAAATTATTTATCTTTCTACTACCCCTATTTGAATACTTGTTTTTTGTGTGTGTGTGTGTGAATTTTACCCCTTTTTCTCCCCAATTTCATGGTATCCAATTGTTAGTAGCTACTATCTTGTCTCATCGCTACAAGTCCCGTACGGGCTCGGGAGGGACGAAGGTTGAAAGTCATGCGTCCTCCGATACACAACCCAACCAAGCCGCACTGCTTCTTAACACAGCGTGCATCCAACCCGGAAGCCAGCCGCACCAATGTGTCGGAGGAAACACTGTGCACCTGGCAACTCCCGGCCCGCCACAGGAGTCGCTGGTGCGTGATGAGACAGAAATTGCTCTGCCATTTCCCAGTTGCTAAAATTCTGATACTATGCCTAATTTCAGTTTGACAGAACAAGCAAGTATAGTGTAGAGAATCATTGTACCATCTAAATCGCTGTGAAATATCCTTTCCATAACCAAAAATATTGTTTTCTCAACTGTTTGAAGTTAATGTACCGAAAGAAAAAACTTAAGAACGGGATGCATAGAAATGGTGCACATAGAATAGATCTACTGCTTCTTAGACTTGCTTTCAATGAGAATGACAGATCTATAACATTTCTATATGAATTTGGTTGAGTCGCCCAAAAAGTTACATATTGCAGCTTTAAAGTAGTCAAACGTTTAGTATTTGGTCCCATATTCCTAGTACGCAATGACTACATCACGCTTGTGACTCTATAACCTTGTCGGATGCATTTGCAGGTTGTTTTCGTTGTTAGATTATGTTTTTCCCAATACAAACTGAAAAATGTATTGTCATTTTGGAGTCACTTTTTATTGTAAATAAGAATAGAAGTGTTCAGAAACATCTTCATTAATGTGGCTGCTACCTCGATTATGGATAATCATGAATGATTTGTGAATAATGAGCAAGTTAGAGGTCATACCCCTCCAAAAACGCTGACCTCCCCTGTTATTGGTATATAAAAAAAATGGGGGGGGTGTTTATGTACTGTCACCTCGTGAAACATTTTTATCTCAAATCCAAAATGCTGGTGATTTCAGCTTCACTGTTCAAATAGGGAGTGGAATGCATCTCCAACCTCTATCTAAACTCTAACCCTGTACTAGCTAAACTCTTCGTTAGAGAATATGTGTGTGTGGTTGTCATCGTCTGAGGGTTTAAATTGAACCTGTTTGAATCGCATTAATAATTTAGGTCTCTGGGGTGGGGTGGGAGGCCTCAGATCAACCCCAGTAAACATCCAAACACACACATCCATTGCGTGTTGGGCTCGCATTCTAAACAGCCCATGTGGACCCCCCCCCATGCATACCAAAATACAGACGCACGCACATACAGATATATAATACATGTTCAAACAGATTCAAAAGCACATTGTTGCACAAGTACACCAACACACACCTCAGTCCTCCGTAGCCATACCCTGGCCTTACCCTGTGAGTTCCCTCCCGTCTCTTTCATGTGTGAAGTGACAGTGTTTACCGCTAGGCGCTTCAGCTTGACGCCCCCACACATCAAAACGGGGTGTGCATATGGTGATATCACACACACACACCCCCTCCCCGTTTCCCTTTTCAAACGCGACCTCATTTAGACAACATTAATGCTCCGTCTCATCCTTCCCCTTTTATCTCTTCTTTCCTTTTCTCTCCCTCTCTCGCTATTTATTTTTCTCCCTCCCCCTCTACTGGCCTCCCTCTGCCACCTCCCTCTCTAATGAAAGCAGTGAATAATGTAACAGACATAACTGGTAAATACAGATCAGGCCTGTTTAGCCTCAGAGGGTAAACAAACTGCCTCAGATCTCACAGGGAGGTGTGTGTGTGTGTGTTTATCTGGCCTGTTAATCTATGAGTAAGTGGAAACTGGCTGACTATACTATTCCTTTTCCTCTCCTTTGCAGTGGCCAATCAGAATGGAAAGGAGAACAAGGTAAGCGCCAATGACCATTTTGGACGTTCCTGCCATTATTCTATGTCCACAGTAGAGATGGAAAGCGGCCTCATCTTTATCTGTTCCATTAGGCCATCTGTGACAGCCTCAATGGCACTGCCCTAGCGTTCTCCATTTTGAGGTGGTACATTTTCTTCTTCACGATTGGCTGATCCCTCCTGATGACCCGTTGGACATGACTCCCAACAGGGTCACCAGGAAGGATCAGCCAATGAAGTTGGAAGTCCCACCCAGTTCACGACATTCAAATGGTGGAAGCCCTCAATTGCGCTGCCCAATGCCAAAACAGCCTTTTGGCCACTAGAGGCCTCTATCATTCTCTATGATGTCCACATACATTCAGACCACATGTGCCAACCTCATTCCATGGTAGGGCTGAGTGTCTGCGGGTTTTCGCTCCTCCCTTGTACTTAATTCGACTAAATAAGGTCGCTAATTAGTAAGGAACTCCCCTCACCTGGTTGTCTGTCTTAATTGAAAGGTAAAACCAAAAAAAATTGGACACTTGGCCCTCCATGGAAAGAGGTTGACACCCCTGCCTTATGGCTTTCAGTTCCACTCTCCGCCTCATGGGGGCAGTGTTACTCTCAGTATTTCAGACCGTATTCCGTCTGGTCTAATGGCTAAAGCTCATCATTAAACCCTCTTTCTCTTTTTTTTCTCTCTTGTTTTGTTTAAACTTTCTCTCTCTCTTCCTGGGATGACTGGATTCCACCGCAGACACCGACGCCACACATTAAGTACGTACAGTCCATGCTGAGTCGCAAATGGCACCATATTCTCTACATAGTGCACTACCTATGACCCTGGTCAAAAGTAGTGTACTATATTGGGAATAGGGGGCCATTTGGGATGCACTCTGTGTGCAAGAAGGTGGATAACTTGTTCCTACTCTTCAGGGGCAACCTGTACTAAGTGTGTTTGTCCTCAGGCATGACTGGTACCAGACAGAGTCTCAGGTCATCGTCACCATCATGGTGAAAAATGTGCCTAAGGATGGGGTCAACATCAACTTCGAAGAGAGACAGGTACACACCCTAACTCTCTCTCACACACACACAAACACAGGTCAGTGTAAGAAGCTCTTGAGGAGAGCGCATGACAGTTCTAAACTGTCAGAAGTGTTGCCAGAGTATCAGCTGCCCAGTACTGTCGTCACTGAGGAAGCTAACTTTAGACATGTCTATTTCTCATCTTATTTACACTGACTTTAAAAGTATTAACTCAACATGTTTCATGATCTGAAATAATAGATCTCAGAAATGTTCCATACGCACATAAAAGCTTATTTCGCTCAAATGTTGTGCATTAATGAGTTTACATCCCAGTTAGTGAGCATTTCTCCTTTGCCAGGATAAGCCATCCAACTGACAGGTGTGGCATATAAAAAGGCTGATGAGGATTATGGAATGACAGAGAGGAAAGGCGGGGGAGTCGTCTTCCCAGAGGTGGGGTGTGGGGGTAGATTAGTAACGATGGGAGGTTGTTAGGCTTGGCCGGTATCCAGATTTTCTCTCATCCCATGATTTACAGTAATACCGCGCAGGGCACTTTTCTTGCTAAAAAGGCAAGAAAAGTATATTACCAGAATGCTAACAATCTTAGCACAAGCTAATAGCAAAACCACATAGATGCTAAATGCTAATAAGTGAGAAGCAAACGAATTGCAAAGACAAGCAAATCAGCTCATAAAGTTATAGAAGAATAGCTAGTGAATGTCATTTTAGGTGAGTGTGGATATTTACAAGCGAAAGTGATCGAGAGAAATTGTGCAAATGAACAAAGTTGTGATGCATGCTTTTCTGAAGGAAGTGCAGGATGTGTGTACATAGGGGAGAAGAACAGAGGGGGAAACACTAGTAGGAAGCACAGAGGGGAAAATGGCAACTGCGCCGCACAAGACTCGCTGATATACACTGCTCAAAAAAATAAAGGGAACACTTAAACAACACAATGTAACTCCAAGTCAATCAGACTTCTGTGAAATCAAACTGTCCACTTAGGAAGCAACACTGATTGACAATAAATTTCACATGCTGTTGTGCAAATGGAATAGACAAATTATAGGCAATTAGCAAGACACCCCCAATAAAGGAGTGGTTCTGCAGGTGGTGACCACAGACCACTTCTCAGTTCCTATGCTTCCTGGCTGATGTTTTGGTCACTTTTGAATCCTGGCGGTGCTTTCACTCTAGTGGTAGCATGAAACGGAGTCTACAACCCACACAAGTGGCTCAGGTAGTGCAGCTCATCCAGGATGGCACATCAATGCGAGCTGTGGCAAGAAGGTTTGCTGTGTCTGTCAGCGTAGTGTCCAGAGCATGGAGGCGCTACCAGGAGACAGGCCAGTACATCAGGAGACGTGGAGGAGGCCGTAGGAGGGCAACAACCCAGCAGCAGGACCGCTACCTCCGCCTTTGTGCAAGGAGGAGCAGGAGGAGCACTGCCAGAGCCCTGCAAAATGACCTCCAGCAGGCCACAAATGTGCATGTGTCTGCTCAAACGGTCAGAAACAGACTCCATGAGGGTGGTATGAGGGCCCGACGTCCACAGGTGGGGGTTGTGCTTACAGCCCAACACTGTGCAGAACGTTTGGCATTTGCCAGAGAACACCAAGATTGGCATATTCGCCACTGGCGCCCTGTGCTCTTCACAGATGAAAGCAGGTTCACACTGGGCACATGTGACAGTCTGGAGACGCCGTGGAGAACGTTCTGCTGCCTGCAACATCCTCCAGCATGACCGGTTTGGCGGTGGGTCAGTCATGGTGTGGGGTGGCATTTCTTTGGGGGCCGCACAGCCCTCCATGTGCTCGCCAGAGGTAGCCTGACTGCCATTAGGTACCGAGATGAGATCCTCAGACCCGTTGTGAGACCATATGCTGGTGCGGTTGGCCCTGGGTTCCACCTAATGCAAGACAATGCTAGACCTCATGTGGCTGGAGTGTGTCAGCAGTTCCTGCAAGAGGAAGGCATTGATGCTATGGACTGGCCCGCCCGTTCCCCAGACCTGAATCCAATTCAGCACATCTGGGACATCATGTCTCGCTCCATCCACCAACGTTGCACCACAGACTGTCCAGGAGTTGGCGGATGCTTTAGTCCAGGTCTGGGAGGAGATCCCTCAGGAGACCATCCGCCACCTCATCAGGAGCATGCCCAGGCGTTGTAGGGAGGTCATACAGGCACGTGGAGGCCACACACACTACTGAGCCTCATTTTGACTTGTTTTAAGGACATTACATCAAAGTTGGATCAGCCTGTAGTGTGGTTTTCCACTTTAATTTTGAGTGTGACTCCAAATCCAGACCTCCATGGGTTGATAAATTTGATTTCCATTGATCATTTTTGTGATTTTGTTGTCAGCACATTCAACTATGTAAAGAAAAAAGTATTTAATAAGAATATTTAATTCATTCAGATCTAGGATGTGTTATTTTAGTGTTCCCTTTATTTTTTTGAGCAGTGTATGTGCTATGGACTCACCAGCTCCTTCTTTCTCCCATTGTGCTATTTACAAACAAACACGTCACTGGTTCAACTGTTCTGGGGGAACTACGGTAAGTTCCATAATGTGACCTGTGAAGTGAAGAACGCCATCTGCTTTGTCATCTAACGTGTTGCAGAAGTTGACTGCAGGTATTAACTTAAACAGTAGCTACATATTAAAATGTATGGAAAAAATAGTTTTGACAGTATTGAAAAGCCATCCTGTGGCGCTTTCCAAATACCCCGGTATACTGCCCAAGCCTAGTTGTTCTCTCTGCTGAGGTCCCCCTACAGGAGAGCAGCTCTCTCTGATACACACAGAGAGATGCCCGATTCCAGTTCCACATCTCGTTCCCTTCCTCTGCCCTCGCCCACTCTTTCTGTTGTTCTGAGAATAGTAGGGGAGGTGTTATTAGGGCTTATGAGATAGCTAGGGGGCTTGCCGTCCAGAGGATCTATGGCAGGGATGCTGTAAGGGATACGCACAATGACATCAGGGGTACGCCAATTAAAAATGTCACTTAAATTTTTTATTTTTTTTTGTTTAAAATATAAATAATATGTTATTCACATTTTTTAACAGTCAATTTTTATATTTTCCAACGGGGCTATACATGTATACATGTTGCGATCTGTACTCTGATGGCTCAAAAGCCATGACAGGGAGACAAAGTGAAGTGGGAAATCGCGTGCAAGCAGTTGCTCCCGACACCACTTGGGTACACTGCAGCATCCATCGAGAGGCTCTTGCTGCCAAAGGAATGCCTGACAGCTTGAAAGATGTTTTGGACACTACAGTGAAAATGGTTCTTTGTTAAAACGAGGCCCCTGAACATGTGTATTTTCTGCACTATGCAATGATATGGGCAGTGACCATTTTACAACATACCGAAGTGTGCTGGTTATCAAGGGGCAAAGTATTGATACGTTTTTTAAAATTGAGAGACTAGCTTAGTTTTCTTTACTGACCATAATTTTCACTTGTCTGACCACTTGCATGATGACGGGTTTCTCACACGACTGGCCTATCTGGGTGATGTTTTTTCTCGCCTGAATGATCTGAATCTAGGATTACAGGGACTCTCCACAACTATATTCAATGTGCAGGACAAAATTCAGGCTATGATTAAGAAGTTGGAGCTCTTCTCGGTCTGCATTAACAAGGACAACACACAGGTCTTTCCATCATTGTATGATTTTTTTGTGTGCAAATGAACTCAAGCTTACGGACATTGTCAAATGTGATTATAGCGAAGCACCTGAGTGAGTTGGGTGAGCAATTACACAGGTTCTTTCCCGAAATGGATGACACAAACAACTGGATTCGTTCTCTCTTTCATGCCCTGCCTCCAGTCCACTTACCGATATCTGAACAAGAGAGCCTCATCGAAATTGCAACAAACAGTTCTGTGAAAATGTAATTTAATCAGAAGCCACTGCCAGATTTCTGGATTGGGCTGCACTTTGAGTATCCTGCCTTGGCAATCACCCTGTTCAGACACTGATGCCCTTTACAACCACGTACCTATGTGAGAGTGGATTCTCAGCCCTCACTAGCAAGAAAACTAAATACAGGCACAGACTGTGAAAAATTATTTAAGACTAAGACTCTCTCCAATACAACCCAACATCGCAGAGTTATGTGCATCCTTTCAAGCACACCCTTCTCATTAACCCGTGGTGAGTTATTCACAATTTTCGATGAACAAATAAGGTTTTATATGTCAAATTATTATTTGTGCCCTAGTCCTATAAAGCTCTTTGTCACTTCCCATGAGCCGGGTTGTGACAACACACTCATTCTTATGTTTAATAAATATATTGTGTAGTGTGTGTGTCAGGCTTACAATGATGGCAAAAAAGGACATTTGAGAGTGCGCTGACCCTGGTGCTAGAGGGGGTACGCAGCTGAAGGTTGAATTTTTGAAGGTGTACGGGATTATAAAAAGTTTGGGACACCTTACAGCAGTGGTTATCACACACTCACTCCCTTTGGGCCCAGCTATGCCCCCAGGGGTGCCTGTAAGCTCAGATCTAGGAACAGTTTACCCTCCCCAAGTCTAAATCCTCAATCGAAGAAAGAAAGCCCAGCTGATCTAAGACCAGCACTAAAACCCCCTCGGGGTGAATTTGAACAAACATCCTATCCCCAATCCTCTATAATGGTCTGCAGTGGAGGATATATAATGTGTGATTCTATCTGTAGTTGTCGGCGGTGGTGAAACTTCCGTCGGGGGAGGACTTCAGCCTGAACATGAACCTACTGCATCCCATCGTCCCCCAACACAGCACCTTCAAGGTCCTCTCCACTAAGGTAATACTCCATACTCCTTAGCCTCTCAGAACTGTCATATCATTTGCCTCAAGAACTGAGAAAATGTTCCCACAGGTGAAATGTGTTTAAAACAACAGTCCTCAAGGTGATATGCAGTCCCCAGGAACCCTTAGAAATGTGATTTAAACACAGCAGGTTAACCAGACAATGACCAGACTGGAATGTGATAATTAACCATTAGTGGAGCAGAAAGACTGAGAGGAGGAGAATCCTCTTTAATACAGCCCTGACTGGGTCAACACACACACACACACACACACACTAGAACTCTGCCCTGTGAGAATTCACAAGCTCTGCAGTTGTAACTAATTATGGCCGATAATGAGTGGGAAGGGCACTTGTTATTGTACACACATTAGTGAGTAATTTGTGTGTAGGCATCTCCATGCTTTTTCTCACTCCCACTTTATTATCTTGGATCCAAAATGTGGCCTGTGGTCAATGAGTGTGACTGTTTTGAAACGAAGTGTGTGCGTGCGAGAGACTCATCCTGTGCGTGTGTACATGTGAGAGAGGCACTCCGCTCATCCATCTAGTGTGCGTTGGGAATCTGGGGATGGGTGCTCGTTTGGGGACTCGTTTGGGGCATGAGATGGTACTCAGTCTAACGAGACGGCGGGACATGCCCCACACACGGCACAACAGGGGGAGGTTGACAGAGACCCGAGTGAAGAGATGATTTGGTAGTCCGACCGACGTGCAGCCTCTAGCTAAGCAGAGAGTGAAGGAGATGGAGGAATAGAATATAGTAAGTGTGGTAGAGAAGAGGTTATTGCTGAGAGTTCCTGCCAGCCAATGCCAAAACTAGTTTCCACCCTCGAGAGAGGACGTTGCCCCTCTCCATACTCCCATACATACAGTCATTCACAGTTCGCCATGGCAACATCAGGCACTGCATACCAGAGGTGCACGTGTGTTGAAGCTCAAACAAAGACCCAGTCTTAGAATAGGAAGAGGAGGGGCAGATGACTGCCTAAGAGACACACACACACACACACACAGGTTGTTGTCGGACCTGGGTTCAAATACATGTCTATTTTGATACTTGTGTATTTGAGTATATTCCGATAATGTGGCCCGAATCAATTCCTTCTTTTGGAAGTATTTAAAAAATTATTTCTTATAAATAGCCTACTGTTTGAAAGTAATTTAAAATACTTTTTTCAAATGCCTGGGTTATGTCCATGGGAGTGTATTTGAGCATTTTCAAATTCCAAAATTCAACTATTTGTCTTTTTTTTTTAAATGATTGTCGTACATGCACACAAACTTAATCTTGTGCGTCACGCACGCACGCACGCACGCACAAGGAGTCAGTCTTAAAGGAAGAGAAGGGGATGGAGTTTGGGGAGGGAGCGAAGTGAGTTTAGGCCCCCTCCACTCCCACAAAGCCCTGTCTGTTCCCTGGTCCACAGGGCTCCACAGGCTCTCATGGTCCTACAGAGAAATATAGAGAATGTACACACACAAAACACAATGTCACTTACTGTATATGTATATTTTTTTCTTATTCACACACGAACATGACACGGGGACAAATGTGCACACTAAACACATCAGTCGTCGGTTGCATTCCTTTCCACTAGGCACACTGAGAGACTTTGGCTGGTCTCTGAACAGGTGAACTGTGTTCAGTTATTGTGTGTGGGAGTGTGCTGAGATTATATGACGCTTCTCTGACTTCATTTTAGCCGTGCAGCATCCTGGTATGACCAAGAGTCAGAGAGCCACCAGAAGAGACCCAGGCCAAACCTGTCCCTAACTAACTACTCTCTGTGAGAGTCCAAGGGTTCTGCGCTAGTCAGACTAACGACAGACTCACTTTTTTTTTTTTCCCTTTCCCAATGGTGGTTTACTTCCACTGCTTTCTTCAGAGGACACTTAGGAAGGCATGCTAGGCTGTACTATGCACAGTTGCGCGTCCTGGAATCACACTTGTGCCATCTTCACGTGATTTTGGTTGTGTGTGTGTGTGTGTCGTGCACACACGCACTCGTCAGTGCTACCCTCTCGTCAGTGCTACCCTCTCTGACCTCCTCCCGTCGTCGGCAATGAGGCATTCTAACCCGCGGGGTCGTCATGACAACAGGGAGCCAATTACACACCAGAGTGTTTGATCAGAACGGAAGGGTAAACACACGCGCACACACACTCGCTCTGCTCCAAACTCCTCTCGTCTCTGTGAATAGATAACATACAGCCTCCCTCCGTAATTTCCATGCCTGTCAGCCTCCCTCGCCAGACTGTTTCTATTTTTATTTATTTATTTGTTAAGTTGCTTTTTAAAATCTTCTCTGCTGTAATCTAAAGTAGGGGCTACTTTGTGAAGGGCTGAGATGGGAGACTCTTTGTATGTGGATTTGTATGTGGAGGGCAGAGGGGAGGGTGTGTGTGTGTGTGCATATGTTGTATAAGACTGGGGCGGGTGAGTGTGGGACAGGGGGGACTTCGGTGGGGGTAAGAGCACGTGGGACTGGTGACATGGGACACAGGGACTTAACTCCCCCTCTGAGGGACTGACAGTGTGTGTGTGTGTGTTGCTCAGTATGGCCCCTGGGAGCTGTGGGTGGTGGTCCTGTATGTGACGGTGCTGTCACATCCCTTTAAGACCCAGCCCCTCGCCTGCCGCGTCCCTTTAACACGCAGAGACACAGATGTGGCAGCAGATTAATGTTGTATAGCGCCCCCAGCACACACTCTGCACGGGCACAGACTGCACCAGTTATCACCACACACACACTCACTCACTCACTCACTCACTCACTCACTCACTCACTCACTCTGTGTGCACAGAAGAGCATAAAAACCTCCCTGCCACTGCAAGGGGTCTGTGTGTCTCTGCCTTGTCTCCCAGCCCATTCCCCTACACTGTACACAGAGGTTGACTAGGTCGGTGTCTGCAGACAGATGTTGGTTGTAAATAATTCAATGAAGAAGGGCTCCATGTGAACATCAGTTAAAGCATGGGTCATGGTTGAGCATTCAGTCCTAAGATTTGAGGTGTTTAGTCTCGGGTAAGTATTGAGCTCATCTATTAGTCGTGTGTGTGTGTGAGCAAGCCTCTTGATGCTCTGGCTTCTGCTCCTGACACGTTCATGAATGAAACATCCCTTAACTCAACAGAGCAGAAATTTTATTTTAATTGCGTCGACATGCCAGCGCATCCCTCCCCCCACGCTATAACTCTGTCAAACTTTTGTCTCTAAACACACATGCTCTCTTAAATACATACACACACACACACAAGATGACGGGGGGGGTACTGGAAATCTCAGCAGCTTAAGTGTCCCACTGGTATGAGGCCTGTCACTGCAGCTCGCATGTGGTGGCGGCTGTCCTCTCTCTTCTCGTCTCCTCTCCTCCGATGTAATGATCTGTCCAGAAATGTGTGTTCCTGCCACTGGTCGACAGACCGATAGCTCTCACCCCACACACACACACACACACGTACGTTGAGCTGATCTGATCACACACTATCCGGCCCCTCAAGCTGACAGATGTCTCGTTAGCACTCTGTCTGTCAGGAAGATTTGGGAGTGAGCTGTGCCCCCGCATATCACTGTCTCTCTCTGCCGTGAGCTGATCCCACCATTAAAAGAGACTGGTGAGCGCTGAGCTACCGTCTTCTGATCTCACGTTTTGAGCCCAAATATAGACGTAATGATAACTAAAGACATTAGCTTCGCTCTCTCTCTCCTTGCTCTCCACGCCCTCTTCCTCCACTCTTCCTCCACTCTCCTCTCTCCTTCTCCTCTTTTTCTCAGGTGGAGATCAAAATGAAGAAGACTGAGGGGACCAGGTGGGAGAAACTGGAGGGTGAAGGACAGGAGCCCAGCGTCAAACACTTCACCCCCAGTGAGTACCTCTCTAACGCGCACACACACTTAGTTTCCTCTGCTCTCTCTCCTTTACACACACCAGTCATACCGCTAAATAAATACGTTTCACAATCTTTATATATTTTTTTTTACAGCATTTGGTGTGTACTACTGAAAGCCCTGTCTCCTGTGTTGACCAGTACCCATGGTAACCCTCTCTAAACGTGTGTGTGTTCCTGTTCAGACCAGTACCCGTCTTCGTCCCACTCCAGCCGTAACTGGGACAAGGTGGTGGTCGACATCAGTGAGGAGGAGAAGAAGGAGAAACTGGAGGGAGACGCAGCGCTCAACAAACTCTTCCAGCAGATCTACGGGGACGGCACCGACGAGGTCAAACGGGCCATGAACAAGTCCTTTGTGAGTGTGTTTATATATACACACACTTGCACGCGGAGAGAAACTGTGAAATGTAGTTTCATTTTCAATTTTTTTTGCAGTTTCACTGACTTACACTCCTCCCCTTGTAGATGGAGTCAGGTGGTACAGTCCTGAGCACCAACTGGACGGACGTGGGGAAGAGAACAGTGGAGATGAGCCCTCCAGACGATGTGGAGTTTAAGAAATACTGAAGAACCAGAGGGGTGTCTCTCTCGCTCTCTCTGTACTACACAGTCCTACGTTCCCCCTCTCTGCCTCAAGTGGACCGCCCCATATCTCCTCTACCCCCCCCCCCCCCCCCACACACTCCTCATCCCAGGCCGTCTGTCAATATTGCTTTCTCCCGGCCAACTCTCGTTCTCTCTTTGCCTCCGATGGATGTCCACCTTATTCGCCAAAACCCACCTTTTCCAACACCTCCCCCTTCCAGTGGTCTGTCAATATTGGTTTTTAGAGCTTTGGTGATTCTCAGCAGCAATCCAGAAACCAGTCTTTACCCTCATTAAACCATTCTCACACTCTATGAAGACTGTCATAGATATATCAAACTGTCTTTCCTAGATCTCATAGAAACAGTAGGAATCATCCTCATGGTCAGTTCTGGCTGTTTGATGGTTAACCTGGTTAAAGGCGGTAATGAGTTGAAACAGAAACCCTTTTCACCTCTTCTTGTGTCTCAGCAATGGCCGGTTCTTGTTTTTAAAGCCTGTCGTTTTTCTGGGGTGGGTTGGAGGTTGGAAATGTTTCTATCGCCTCATTCACTGCTTTCATGAAAAATGAAACCTTTTTTTTCTGTACACTCGTAGAATAATTTCTTTTTCCACATCAGCAGCAATACGGTCATGAAATGGAAGTCTGGAGTCTTAATTTCCTTTTCCTCAATGTGATTCAAACTTCAATGTAAATAAATGATTTATTTTCTGGATCACCAATTTTGAGTTTTACTGTGTTTTAGTGTTGAGTACCTGAAGAAGGCTAGCATCACCAATCCCAAACACGCTTATCGTACAATTCTGATCTACTGTATTAGAGAAGGCATAGACCTCATCCTCACACACACGCTCCGCTTCTCTCTGCTACGAGTGGGCGTTGTGTAAAAGAAGCACGGGAGCATTAATATGCATCTGCCTGCCTGCTATCCGCATCATCAGCTCTCACACCTAGTTAAGTTTTAAAATCCTACTCACTCACACACCCCTTCCTCGCTGAGTTGTGTTAGATTCATTGCACATCGTTTCATCTCTTGTGACAATCAAAAACTGTTTTTGGCTTCGGATATAACTGCATCTCACACACACACACACACGCTGCCCCCTCCCATACCCCTGCCTGAAGCTTCTCTCCTGACATCAAAAGGAGCTAAGCACTTTGCATCGCGGGTAAGATCAGAGCGTGACGGCTGCATAGTCTTTTAGTCTCATCATAGTCGCCCAGACCTCTCAAACTCTGCTGCGCTCCACTTTTTTAACCTTATTGATCAACTACTGCGTTGGGTATAAACTCAAGTGTGTTTGCATGTACATACGGCTGGAAGTGTGCCTGCATGCGAACTGTATGTATAGTATCATTGATCTCTGCTGTTGAACCATATACAGTAGACTAATTTGCTTTGTACAGTATGAATTGTCTTCTCTGTTCGGGTCAGTACATTACTGAACTAATGTGTTTAATTTGATCGAGTGATGCAAAAATGATGCGTTTATATGGTTACTTAAAATAACATTTTATTCATTGAATGTGCAGAATGTCAGACGGTGCACAGTAGATGTTGGTAGGCTCTACTTCTGGAGAAACTGTTGGGGAAATGAATAACGGTCTGGAGGACAGAAACACTTCTCACTAGCATGATGAATAGCTACAGACACACACAGCTGACAGTCTCGTCCCAACTTGTATACTTTAACTTCTGCCTACAGAAGACTTGTTATTTCTGACATTTGTTTCCATCAAAAAGGCAAAGGAAAAACTGAAAGGTAAGTTTACACATCACTAACTGTCGTGTCAGTCACTAATAAGATAAAACTATTGACAGAAAATACATAAAATCTTTTAATGTTTGGTTTCAGGTGACAAGATCAGACAGGTTGCCTCAGGGTATGTAGTACTCTTAAAGAGTATGGTATGAATAATGATATACAACTTATGTTATTGTAGCCTACCTACCGTATGTCTTACAGCATACATATTTCTCTGTTGTGGTTGAAAACTGAATATCCTTGATTGATTGCTCACTCCCCTTTAAAAATAATAATAATAATCTTTGTCTCGCTCTTCCTCCCTTGCCCAAATCGTAAGTGAACTGCACTATACCTAGCCAAGCTAAGTACTCAATTTGGTTGACCTATCTCCCCCTCTCTGTTTTTCTTTCCTCTCTCTCTCTCTCTCTCTCTCTCTCTCTCCACCACCTGTCTTTCTCTGGATTCTACCACTCCAGGTCTAGGCAGGGGGTGTTTAGAGGATGCCCAGGATGCGACCCACCCACCAGCGGCAGGGCATGATGACTCTGCATGCCACCCTGCACCCGCGGTAGTGGTAGGGCCAGGGTTGGAACCCGCCCAGGGGCTCACAGATCCTCTGGCACTGGGTGTGGCTCCTCCGGCACTCCGTACAGCACACGCCCTGGTGGTCCAGCATGGGGTCAAAGGTCATTGTGCCGTCCTCGCCCTCCAGACCACGCTACAGGTTGAGTGAGAGGGGAGAAGTCGTGTTAAATACTGGTAGTAGCAGCATCTGTAGACATGTCTATGTAGAAATGCATCTCTGAAGAACTAAGAAATATAATTTCTTATTTAATGGTTTATCTGAAATGCAAACACTGAGTTCTATGTCTGTTCTATGTCTGTGGTGGTCTGGGGATGTCTGGGGGAGGAGCAGTCAGGATTAGGGGGAGTCTAGAGGCCTACACATGGAGGGGGTACAGGGCGTGGGGAGATTCATAGTGGAGCTATTCACACAGAGCCTCAATGGAACTTTAGATTGGTATTGTAAAGGAGTCTCTGAGGCGCAGACAGACTCAGGGTGACAGCGATCTCTCTCTCTCTCACACACACACACACACACACACACACACACACACACACACATGCTCTGAGGGACAGGCGTGCACACACACACCCACACACAGTTGGGGTGACAAGCGTGGCCGCTCAGGGTGATGCCGTGAACCCAGCATCTGTTCCTGCTCACACAGCTGTGCATGCTGGGAGAGAGACGGGACAGGAACCATTTGACCCGTTGTCAGACGCTCAGCTGTTGACATGGGCGTGAGCGCGTAACATTATACTGTGTCTCTAAGAGGATGTGCAGTCTGGTTGCTAGAACAGGCCTGTGGTGACACAGCAAACACGGTCTATGAAGGCCAAACATTCGAGCTGTGCTGCTGGAGTTTGAAGTTACACAGCACGCTGATTGAGTGGGCGAAGGCACTCACGTGATAGGGGTTCTCAGGGTTAAATTCTGCTTCCGGGTCCACTTCCTCCTCTGCCCCCGGTGCCTGGCGGCGCTGCCGGGGGGCTGCCCTCCTCTT
Source organism: Oncorhynchus clarkii lewisi (assembly GCF_045791955.1). NCBI lineage: Eukaryota > Metazoa > Chordata > Actinopteri > Salmoniformes > Salmonidae > Oncorhynchus > Oncorhynchus clarkii. Next base: position 33,641,675 of record NC_092166.1, on the reverse strand, counting down.
CCTCTGCCCACCTGGGGAGAGCACAGAGACCGTCAATATGCCACCTAGGCCAACACAACATATGTTGATATCGGGGTGTTATTGGAGCCCCCTTTGGAAGCACCACACCTACACTGAGTGTACAAAACATTAAGAACACCATCTCTTTCCATGACAGACTGACCAGGTGAATCCAGGTGATCCCTTATTGGTGTCCCTTGTTAAATCCACTTCAATCAGTGTAGATGAAGGGGGGGAAACAGGTTAAAGAAGGATTTTTAAGTTTGGAGACAATTGAGACATGGATTGTGTATGTGTGCCATTCAGAGGTTGAATGGGCAAGACAAAAGATTGAAGTGCCTTTTGAACAGGGTATGGTAGTAGGTGCGAGGCGCACCGGTTTGTGTCAAGAACTGCAACGCTGCTGTGTTTTCACGCTCAACAGTTTCCTGTGTGTATCAAGAATGGTCCACCACCCAAAGGACATCGAGCCAACTTGACACAACTGTGGGAAGCATTGGAGTCAACATGGGACAGCATCCCTGTGAAACGCTTTCAGCACCTTGTAGAGTCCATGTCCTGACAAATTGAGGCTGTTCTGAGGGAAAAGGGGTGGGGGGTGCAACTCATTATTAGAAAGGTGTTTTTAATGTTTTATACACTAATTGTGAAAAGAAAACACTAATTGTACTGTTTTGCTTATGTTGCTATGTGCATTGTTTGGAGATGACCAGTCGCTTTCACAACTTATTGTTGTCCTTCAAATGCACACTTTACTACTCCCATATTAGGACTTGTGTGTGAGAATATAAAGGTGCTAATTGGGTACCGTTGGGGTAGGTAGGGCGGAGCCAGAAGATTGGCAGGTCTCCACACAAATCGCGGATCTTGGAGCTGAGGAAGGTGGGGTCAGAGAGGGGCATGTCAGCCGCCACCCAGATCAGAGAGTCCTCCTCAAACTTAGCAGGCATCACCTCATCCTCCTGGAGAGAGAGATATGGGGGGGTGGAGTAATGTAATTACAGGATGAAGATTAAAATGTGTATCCTATAAGGCCTATATTCAATCTACAGCGTTGAAAATCTGCGCTGCGGCGTGATTGAAGTTTAAAGGTCATTCCCATTTGAGCCGACATGTGCAGTTTACCGTGGCGTGAACGCAGTGTTCCGCGAACGCTTGGAACATTTGGGTTTAAATTTCGACCGTGCAGGTCTTCAGCGCTACAGATTGAATCGAGCCCAATTAAAACAACCCATTTCACTGCACCAGTGGATGTGACAATAAAAACAAAAAGAAACAAAAAAAGTAGCTCTGGGCTCTACCGTGTTGACAGACAGACAGACAGACAAGCTTTTAAGGAATGTCCCTGGGCTTACACTGTCTGACTGATTTTCCAGTAGAATTTTCTTGTATAATTGCAATATTCTTGCGACTCTTTCGACCCCCTTGTTTGTTTTGATGTGGTTTCCTGTCTCGTTCCTCATTGTCTGTTTTAACCCTTTGCATGTTTTCTTAATGAAACCAAGCAAAGTGCATAGCGCAAAAGGGATATCCCTCAAGCCTTCTTGTAAATATATAGTTCCTGACCTGGTGTTCATTAGACAGACAGATTGGATCTGGGTTAGAAACGTACTTTACTCATCCCCAAGGGTAGATTCAGCCGAAGACACAGGAGCTCTCCTGTCTATGAGAAGCCCTCAGATTCTCTCCAGCGTTTAGGCGCTTCAACAACGTCAAGAATCATTCACATCAAGTCAACAAGCTGAACGGAAAAGCAGGATGGCCTACATTTTATAAAGTCTCCCTGCTGATGTGTAGATCAAACACACACACATGCACACACACACTGCTAACATGAATAATATGATTGTATTACTAGAGTAATATACATGTTACTGGTTACTCAACAGGTAATAGATAGTTAGGGGAATGCTATCATCTAACCTACATGTACACACTTTTATTTTTCATTTTAAATTATTAGCTTGGGGTGCAAACAACAGCAAGCGTTCTCCAGTGCAGGACTGATGAGTTTACCTAACCCATTCTCTCTGTCTGTCTGTGTTTGTCTGTGTTTGTGTGTTGACACTGATAAGAGTTTATCGTGCCCATATTTCCCATCACTAAATCACAACCGATAACCCAGCAAGATCACACCCGATAGACTTCCGTATTCAACGTTTGTCCACGTCCCGAGGACGTTGGGAGATGCCTTCAATTACCGTCCAATAGGGGCAACCTGAGCACATATTACTCTCGAGCGGCTTGCCAGGCGAGGATCGCGGGTTCAATCCCAGTGCTAGGCAATCGTTTAAAATGGTTTCTGTTTTCACCCTGTCACAAACCTTAACCCTTACCTTAACCAGTCAGAGTTATTGCCTAAACTTAACCGTCAAGGTTTTTATGGTACCAACCTTAATCCTTACTTATATTATATATACAAAAGTATGTGGACACCCCTTCAAATTTGTGGATTCTGCTATTTCAGCCACACCCATTGCTGACAGGTGTATAAAATTGATCACACAGCCATGCAATCTCCATAGACGAACATTGGCAGTAGAATGGCCTTACTGAAGAGCTCAGTGCCACTCGACCTGGCACCTTTCCAACAAGTCAGTTTGCAATGTCAGCACAAGAACTGTTCGTCAGGAGCTTCATGAAAGGAAAGCCTTCCCAAAAGAGTGGGGGCTGTAATAGCAGCAAAGGGGGGACAAACTCCATATTAATGCCCTTGTTTTTGGAATGAGTTGTTCGACAAGCAGGTGTCCAAGTACTTTTGGTCATGTATTGTACTTTCACTTCACCCATAGACATTTATGCCACCTGGACGAAATTTAAATACTGAGATATTGTTGGAAGACCAGCCTGCAGCTACTATTATAACCACATCTCACTGAGCCCAACATACACACAAACATACACTGTCTAGCACACACAGTGGAATAAATAAACGGCTGTTGACGAGGCAGAGAGGCGTGTGCGTGTGCGTGCGATGGCCTGCGATGGCCTCCGTGATGTTTAATGATGTGTGCATGGAGCATACACAGCGCTAACTGATTTAAATAATCAGAAAGCCTCATTTGGGCAGTGGGACAGCTTACACGCACTCACAAACGCGCAGACAGAAACACAGACATCTTGCAGCACTGTGACAGCTTGACAGGCTTGTTCAGATGATGTTAAGATCAGTGTGTTGATCCAACCCGCCTCATTTCAGTTTGGCCAGAGAGAGACTGTGAAAACATGACTCACGAGTGAAAGCAATCCCTCTCTCTGAGCGGCACGCGCGTGTGTATGTGTGTTTGCTGGCGGGTGGGTGTGGGTGTCCTCTCGGCTCACCTTCCCATCAATACTTCTTAACTGACTTCACTTTGAGAGAAATGGACAACATGACAGTTAGGGTTATCACACATGACTTGCGGTATGGGGGGTGGGGGAGTTATGTACGTCAGGTGAGTCCAGATCACAGGTCTTGTTTGGGGATAGTTTGTGGCAGAAGAGATCCTCCAGATCAGAGCGAGAGAGAGCTCATGTTTGGGGCTGGATACCAATCTGCTACAATCTCTTCCTTTACATGTACAAGCCCTTACCCTCGGGCTAAACACATCCAAGCCAACTAACCACAGACACACACACACACAACCACACAACCCAGCCAGTAAACCACTCAGTTCATCATACATCTCTCCTGTAATCGCTTAAATGAACTCAGTCTCTATATCTACCCCAACCCCCCACAACACACAACCAATGTTAACTGTGTCTGACAGTAGAGATAGGTGTGTCGTGGTCGTAGGTAACCCAGAAATGCACACAGCCAGAAAGACGAGAGAGAGAGAGCAGGAGAGCAGGTCATTCCTACCAGGTCGAATAGAAGAGAGTCTTTGTTGAGTGTTTCCACGTCAGGCAGATGAGCTTTGACCTGGGTCTTAATGTAACACTTCTCTCCTCCAGCAAACCGGATACCAGTTATACCCTGCGGTGGAGAGGAAGTTGCTTGTAAAGAAAATAACAATGTGCATCTGACATGTTACAAAATTGATTTAGCATTCAATATACCAATTGGAATTATTTCTGTTGTTGTTGTTTCAAACGTACAATCTGGAAGTCGTGGACCTCCACTGCCTCCTCCTTTCCACTCCCAGTACGGAACCTCTCCATGTTGTTGGTAGCATCAATCTCCATAGAGCCCTCCTCCACCTTACCATTAATACTCATGCTGTAGTGGACGTTGTAGACCTGCAACACACACACACAAACACACACACACACACAGGGAATGTTATAACACCTGTAAGAAGGAGTTTGGTCTGTGCGGGGGGGGGGGGGGGGGGGTAGATTCTCTATCTGGCTCGGGGGCAGGAGTGTTTTCTTCTCCTTCTTCATAATGGGTGGGCTTCGTTGACACCCCCATCTCCATCCTAGAAGCAGCAACAAAAACAACCAAATGATTTTCCTATTCTCGTTCAGGCAATGCATTTAAACTCATGCAGGCCTATAGCTACCAAATGCATTCAAATCATATACATAATTGTTTTATTATTCGACAGTAGCCTAGGCTTACCTCGATTACACCTCTCGTCCCCGGGACATCAGCAGGACCCTATGAGCCCCCCCCCCCCCCCCCCCCCCCCCCCGCCCAAGTCTCAGAAACACAAGGCTTCCATTCATCATACGCTCTTGACTTCTACTAAGCGCTCCAACACCTAAATGGCGTAGCTCAACACAATGATATGATTTATCAGCTTTTAACATTAGGCCTGCCAGAGACTAGAGTCGCTGGTTCAAGGCCCAATGCCTCTTGAATTCGCTGTAGTCCATTATTACAGAAGGATTCATGTTAAAACTCTTACATGTTTGTCGTTAATATTCCAGAAGTAAAAAGCTCCGATAGCCCCGAACAGCAGCAGTATTGCCCCGGCGATCAAAACCACAATCCCGGACTTCAGCAGGCGGCCGGTGGCCACCGGTTTAACTGCCACCGCAGTGTATGCCTGAGATGAACACATCAATCATTTACATGAATGCCACCTATACTGGGTTCGCAAATTGAATTTTTTTTGTAAAAAAAGGTTTATAAATAATTTATAATGCGTTGCCTTCATAAAGTCCAACTCAACATCAACACCTACATAAAGATTAGCCACATAAAGTTACTGACCCTAGCCTAGGCTATCTGGCACAGGTATATCATTTAGAAACTCAAGCAACGATATATGATAGTCTACTTACAGGTGGCATAAACTGTTGCAGGTCCTCGGGTCCCGCTAAAGCGATGGGCACTTTATCTGAACTCTCGGCCATGGCTGCGAGTGGGTCTGAGAGCCTGAGCAAAGGTGTCCACTAATCCTCCCTCTCTGTCTCTCTCTCTCTCTCTCTCTCTCTCGTGCACTCTCTCTCTCTCTCTCTCGTGCTCTCTCTCTCTCTCTCTCTCTCTCTCTCTCTCTCTCTGGGACAGGGCAGGGCTAACCAAACTGCCTATTCATGCGCGATGATTGTTATATTACCTGCCTGGAGAAATAAATCCCCCCAAAACCCGGTGGAAAGTATGCGCGTGCGGCGTGCCACACCGGGAATCTTTTAAAATGGTCATTATGTTGGCTTGGCGCCCTGCCTCGGGACAGGGGTCCATCAAGGAATGCAGAGTAGAACGATGTTATGGCTTTGGAAGACTGAGAGAGAACAGGCTGTTCGGATCTTGAACCAACAACAGGGCAAGTGCGCTACCTTCTGTGCAAAACGCGTCCAGACAGCGTGGGCCTACACAACCTAAGAAAGCCCTTTGTCAAAATGTGTGTATTTACATTTGACAGGCATATATGATGCGCAGTGGAAAACGTCTGTATTTCTCCAACATTTCTTTGGGAGTCCGATTCTAACGGGAACGCGGATTGTTCCGTATGTGGAACACAAATGATGTAAACGTGCACAGCTGATGCAGAGGCTGTACGGAAGCCTTTCCTTAAATCACCCTGGAACATCCAATACGCTCAGTCAGAGGGGATCTGAGCTGCTGTTGTAGTAGTCTCTCCCTTCCTCCCTCCCTTCCTCCCTCCCTCCCTCCCTCAGTTCTAACGGGCCGAAGGTCCGAGGTGGAATGTGTGGCATCCTATCTCGAGCTAACGATACAGTATGGGCCACTCAGTGAAGGCCCCATGGGAACAAATATCCATCCAAAATGCTTATCTCAAAGGAGACGTGGGATATCTAGTTCCCAGCTGTATGTGCGCTGATTGAGTTATCATTACATGTTTTGTTACCAAACACATGAATTACATCCTGTGGTTAAAGGCAATAGTCAATCGACTATAGTTCTCTATCCAAACGTATCAGGCGTGCATTTACGCATAGGCGCCCATTGGGCGTGTGCGTTTTAATTGAGTGCTGTGCGCAACTGTTTTCTATTCTGTGCCTTGAGGAGGTCGGTTTACAGACTGTATTAGACTCTTTAGACATGCAGAAACCCCTGGAGATTATAATATACACGGATGAGTATGTTAATCTTATTGATGAGTTTGATTGGCTCCGACTGCTAGCCTCTGGCGAGAATGATTAGACCGCAAGATCGTTTTGTTGCCAATAGTCAAACTAAATTATCAATCAAATGTAGACGAGACGAGGTTCGCCGTTTATATTCGGTTGTAGGTGAAATGTCCCCCTTCACTCCTCCACTGTCCTGTCAGAGCGCACAGTTTTTTCAATAGCGACACCTCTCGGCTCCAATTGTAGGGCTATTATTTAATTGTCAAAGGGGGCTAAGTGCCTTGATTAATATGCCTGTTTAATAACATAGAAGCACTTTCATTGAGCTCCCTTATCCCTCCAGGACTAAGAGTAGCATGTCTTAAAATAGGTTGATGTAGGAGTGAGTGAACAGAAATAAGTCAGGGACAAGATGAAGGTTTCAAAACGGTATTTCAACGTTTATTTTCTTTCGAATATTGTGATAGAAAATCGAAACAATTATTACATCATTGCATTTAAATAAATTCATACATAGTTATCAACTTGATACATTGGGTCTCCGGCATCAAACCGTGGTTTCTGGGCCATTTGAATAGTAGGCATGCCTTAGAATCAGTATAATTACAATTCATATGTACACATCGTCGGTGTTTAATTATGATTTTTTATAAAAAAATAAACTCTCTTTATGTACAAATCCTTGCATAAGTTACACAGTATATGTCCAACAAAGTCTTAACAGTGATTGGATAGAGTCCAAATGTGACTTTTACATTGAAACACTTAAAAATTCAAAATACACAAATATTCTTTAGGATATACAAACTAATTTGCATGACAAATAATCTCCTACATTTGTAAGCAACATGTAATTCTCATTGTCATGGTTTTATAAACGAAATGAAACTTTTGAATGCTGTTATGTAGGTTCTTCTCTAGACTTCATTGCTGGGACACCGTGTGGTGGTCGGACCGTAGACTGGGATAGTGATTTCACTAATCTCCTGAATTCTCATGGGTATGGGAGGAGTGACCAGGACATAGTCATATTCTCTATGCAGAACCTTCTCACACACACTCTGCAGGCCGGTTGTTTTGGGGATGTGCGCCTGGTAATAATTGTCCCGTCGGAGCGAGTCTCGGGGCAGCGAGGCCGTCTTGGAGAGACTGTTGAAGGAGGAGAGAGTCTGGCCGGTGGGGGTGGGGACGGGCGAGGGACCGGTGTTAGCGTGGACAGTGGAAGGGCTCCAGCAGCGGTCAGAATGACCCAGAATCTTACACTCGCTGGTACACGCCCATAGACCTGAGAGAGAGAGAGAGAGAGAGAGAGAGAGAGAGAGAGAGAGAGAGAGAGAGAGAGAGAGAGAGAGAGAGAGAGAGAGAGAGAGAGAGAGAGAGAGAGAGAGAGAGAGAGAGAGAGAGAGAGAGAGAGAGAGAGAGAGAGTTTAGTCTCCTTGTGCGACCAAACAGAAGCGCAAAACCCTGTACACATTGACTTCCTTCGAATGACTGTAATGGTTATGGTACAGAAATAGAAGTATCAGAAGTATCTCTTACCACTCTGGCCACCCATGGGGGGTACTGGTGCTCCCTCCTTCTTCAGGTCGGTGCCACTGATGTCACTATCGCTGTCGTTAAAGTCACTGTCGCCTTTCCCGCTGTCCTTCCCGCTGAATGCGGGGTCTCTTGCGGAGATGGTGGTGTAGGAGTTGCCCTTCCAGATGGTGATTGGTCTGACCACTTCTTTACCGTTATTGTAGCCGTTTCCATAGCCGGGCAGAGTGGAGTAGCCCTGCGGAAAAGAGAAACAGCACAGTTCAGCACCATGGACAGTAACACATTACAAGAGCACTGTATGAGGCTGAGGGCACATGCAGAGGAAGAGAGTGAGAGGAAGGGGAGAGGGAACAGAATCTCACCTTGGGTTTGCTGTCCGGTTCGTAGACGCACGGGGCCTCGCTCCCATCTTCTGAGGCGGAGCACAGGTCACTGCTACCAGTGTGTTCCCCGGCAAAACCAGGCTGGCTCGAGAAGGTGTGGGCTTCAAACCCTCCCACGACTCCGTGGAGCGGCAGCAGAGGGTTGTCGCCGTTGTTTTTGCCTCTTTCCAGAGTCTCCTTCTCCCCGTACGAGTCGGTGTCATCTCCAGTCTTGTCCCGTTTCCGCCGGTTGCAGGTGGTGGCGATGAGGATGATGGCTAACAGCAGGAGCGTGCAGCTCCCCGCGAGGACGATGATAATCACCACTGACAGGTCCCACTGTGTGTGCTCCCCTGCCTCCCTGCTGCCTGCCCGGTACACGGTCCTGTCGCTCGGAGGGGCGCCCGCAATGATGAGGAAGTGAAGCGTGGCGGCGGTGGTGAGCGCAGGTCTCCCATTGTCACTCACCGTGACGGTCACGCGCAGGGTCTCGTCCACGCCGTGACTGAGCACGCGGTTGAGGTAGACCTCTCCGGTGGCTTTGTTAACGGAGAACACGGATGCTTCTCCAAAGGCAAGTCTGTAGGACAGCTCTGCATTCAAGCCCTCATCAGCATCTTGCGCCTCCACCCGGGTGATGATGTAGCCTGAGGGCGCATCCCGGGGCAGCAGAACCTCCGCGGACCCATTATTGAGCACGGGCTGGTTGATGACAGGTGCATTGTCGTTTTGGTCCACTATCCTAATGTTAACGGTCGCGATTCCGGTGAGGGGCGGGAACCCACCGTCGCTGGCTGTGATGCGGAGCTCGAGCTGTTTCATGACTTCATAGTTGAAGCTCCTGAGTGCATAAAGGGAGCCACTCGCGGGGTCCAGTGAGACAAAAGCAGACACTGGAGAGCCCATGACATAGGCGTCAGCGAGCTTGTAGCTCACCTTACTGTTGTGGCCCAAGTCCATGTCCCTGGCGACCACCGTGGTGATGTAAGCACCCGGTGCGTTATTCTCCACCACAGCCACTTCATACACCGGCTTACTGAACACAGGGGCATTGTCATTCTCGTCCATTAACCGGATGGTGTACTGGGTGATGGTCCGGAATGGTGGGGAACCCAAGTCCTCTGCCACCACTGTTAGATTATACTCGGGGATTTGTTCCCGGTCCAACGGGCTTGTGCTCACGATCATGAAGCTGTCCTCGTACGCCTGCTGCAACCTGAAGTGGTCATGGCCGTAGAGCGTGCAGTGCACCTGTCCGTTAGCACCAGAGTCCCTGTCCGAGGTGCTGACTAGAGCAACAAAACTCTCGCGCGCCGCAGACTCCGTGATATAGGCGATTCCCGCGGTGATGGAGGTCATAGGCGTGATGGAGATCTCTGGCGCGTTGTCGTTAACGTCCTGCACCTGCACCACTATCTTACAGATAGCCGGGCTCGGGTTTGGACCCAGGTCAGTCGCCTGGACGTCGAATTCGTACGTTTTTTTGCTTTCAAAGTCAATGGGGCTCTCAAGGGTGAGGCGTCCCGTTTTGCGGTCCACTCTGAAAAGTTGTCGAATCTCTGATGGCACCTGGTTACCAAACCCATACACCACCTCCCCATTCAGCCCCTCATCCGGGTCTTCTGCGTTCAGGTCCAGTAAGAGAAACCCTACCGGTGCGTCCTCAGGGAGGTCGACTGAGAAATTGTTCCTGTCGAACACCGGGCTGTTGTCATTGTAGTCTTTCACCTTGACGTTGATGCGAGTCGTTCCAGTGCGGGACGGGTTGCCACCATCCATAGCAACCAGCTCGAGCGCATAGGAAGCCTGTGTCTCACGGTCCAGCTCCTTCATGAGCACAAGCTCCGCATATTTAACCCCGTCGGCTCTGCTGAGCACATCTATGGTGAAGTGACTGTTAACGGATATCTGGTAGCTCTGGATGTAATTCAAACCCACGTCCTCATCCACAGCGAAGTCTAACGGGATCCGCGTGCCCACAGCTGTGTTTTCGGAGATCTCCAGACTCGACTCTTTCCGGGGGAACTCGGGGGAATTGTCGTTGATGTCCTTGACCTCCACCTCGACGTGGATGAGTTTGAACTGCTCTTTGGAGAAGCTGACCACATCAAATGCGATGAGGCAGTGAAGGGTGTGTTTGCAAATTCTCTCTCTGTCAATTCTCTCTCCGATAGTCAGCTGGCCGTCGCTCTCCCTCAAACGGATAAAAGACGAGTTGAACTGCTTCATCATCCTGAAATTTGTCTTGGAGCCCGAGGAGGGGCTGATTGAAATGTCCTTGGCCAAGTTTCCGATGACAGTCGTCGGGGCGTCCTCCTCAAATGTCTCATACTTCACCGTCTTTCCCTCCGTGAGAGCGGGCAGGACAGCCAGTGAGGTGCACACCAGCACCCACCAATTCCACCCTCTCATACCCATCCTGCCAATTTAAATAACACAACAAAAATCCACTAAAAACTGTCTGGAGCTTGGCTCAACTATTTATTCAAACAAAAGCACTTTCCAAGTCTCGTTGGGTACGACAGTGTTCGTTTTAGGACGACGACGTAATAAAGCTCTAACTCTCTCCGCCGTGCTCGCTCCGAGGTGTGCTCTCTCAGCGCGAGAGGGCTGCAGTGGCGGGAGGGTTTATACCGCGGTGCATGCAAATGAGCTGCACTGTAACCAATCCGCGCGTTGAAAACGAAAAGGGGACTCCTAAAAGACCTCTAAGCCTGCTTAGAGATTCCTGGACTGTGCGGATAAACTTGGCACAGATATGTGGTCTAAAGGCAAGGCTTGATTTTAATGTTTAGTTTCCGTTGATTATTTACGTCTTGTTGGTCTGTTTAATGAGTCTGCGCACAAACACACGCGGGGCGCTGTGATGCGCAGTGCCCCTGAGCTAGAGGACAAAGCACTCGGGTAACAGACAGTATAGCTACAGTCGCATATAAAGACAAATATGGGTCATTATGGACAATGCATAGGGACTTTTATTGTTCTCTGCTGTATGCCAGGCAGCCTACAATTTACTGGATCATTAGGCTATTGATGCATTATCCACAGGGTCATATCAGGTTCTTCACCAGAAGATTGATATGTTCAACCTGCTCCCAGAGTATTTTGTATTATTCTGTACCTGAACCCAAACCCCTCCATTTAATATGATATGTTTCGTAAGTTTCGTATGGTATGTATTCATTTGTGGTTGTCCATCATCCATTAAGGATGGATGATATGTTACGTATTACAATTATTATGATATGTTACGAATTTGCCAAACGTACAATATGGTTACAATTTGCAAATGTGCAATATGCAATGAATTTGCTAAACGTATTATATGTTACGAATTCAGATTTGTTTTTGTGGCTAACTTTAGCTAGGTGTCTAACTTCAGCTAGATGTCTAACTTTAGCAAGGTGTCTAACTTTAGCTAGGTGTCCAACTTTAGCTAGCTGGCTAACTTTACCTAACTGGATAACTTTAGCTAGCTGGCTAACTTTAGCTAGGCTATGGGTTAGGGTTAAGTTTAAGGTTAGGAGTTAGGTTAAAGGGTCAAGGTCAGGCTTAGCTAACATGCTAAGTAGATAAAAAGTAGTAAATAGTTGAAAAGTTTCCAATTAGCTAAAATGTTAAAGTTGTCCTTGAAGAGATTTGAACACAACCTTTGGGTCGCTAAATATTTGCATTATATGCCTACCCATCCACCTTCCTTTTATTTTGCCTTTAAATAACCGTCTGTCTTATGTAACTATACCAAATCTAACATATCATACTAATTTGAGTGTCCCGGATTTACTTTTACCAAGTTGTGTCTAATCTATGAGACCAGGCTGATAAGTTTGGTTGGGAAGCTTTGAACAGAAGCCTATCCATCCCTCTTTGTAAAGGACCAATTATGAGGGGAAATCGTATTCCGTAGCCCTGTCCCAACCCAAAGAGCCCCTCAACCCTTTAAGAAGGCACATTTGTTTGTCCTTGACAGATCAGCATCTCTTTCCCCCAATAACCCAATTAAAACGTGTAATATACATTCCAATTTTGCTAACAAAAGTGAAAATGCTTGGGACCCTGGGACTGAACACCTCCCACTGCAAATTGATCCTGGACTTCCTGACAGGCCGACCCCAAGTAGTGATGGTATGTAACATTACTGCCATCAACAAGGGGACCCCACAGGGGTGTGTGTTTAGTCCCCTCCTGTACTCCCTGTTCACCCACATCTGCATGGCCATGTACGACGCCAACACCATCATCAAGTTTTCTGGAGACACAAAGTTCGTAGGCCTGATCACTGGTGACGATGAGACAGCCTACAGAGAGGATGTCAGGGACCTTGCAGTGTGGTGCCAGGACAACAACCTCTCCGTCAACGTTAGTAAGACCAAGGATCGTGGACTACAGGAAACAGGAGGGTGAGGATGCCACCAACCATATTGACGGGGCTGCAGTAGAGCAGGTCAAGAGCTTCACACACACGCAAAAAAAAACAATTGTGAAGAAGGTGCAACAGCGCTTCTTCCCCCTCAGGAGGTTTAATAATTTGGCATGGGCCCTCAAATCCCACAAAGTTATACAGCTGCACCATTGAGAGCACCTTGACTGGCCACAGCACTGCTTGCTATGGCAACTGCACCGCTCTCGATTGCATGGCGCTACAGAGGATGGTGTGGACAGCCCAGTACATTACTGGGGCCTAGCTCCCTGCCATCCAGGACCCCACATATCATATCAGGTGGTGTGAAAGGAAAGACTCCAGCCACCCAAGCCATAGACTTTTTTCCGCTGTTTGTGCACAGCAAGTGGTACCGGAGAATTAAATCTGACACCAACAGACTTCTGAACAGCTTCTATCCCCAAGCCATAAGACTGCTAAGTGGCCACACGGACTATCTGCACTGACCCATATATCTTCTCTATGTGTAAAGGACATTGCTTGCGTAGCGAGTAACACTTCCTCCCAATTCGGCCAATACCTGGCACGAACTCGGGACCTCTGCTAGCACACGTGACAGCCCACCTGAAGCATCTTAGCAGTTGGTGCCTCGCTGGCACAAGTGGGGATACTTCAGGCTGAGGAATAAGTTTCACACATCCCCATGTGCTACATTCACCCCTCAAATGTACTCAACAGCAAGCCCAGCGCAACTGTAGATCCGGGTCACGGCACCACTGTAAAGGATGTTAATACACTCACTCTATGCACACTCTACACACTCACACGTACATGCAATCATCATATACAATGCATTCATAAAGTATTCAGACCCCTTGACTCTTTCCACATTTTGTTACGTTACAGCCTTATTCTAAAATGGTTGAAATAAGATAAAAATCCTCAGCAATCTGCACACAATGCCCCATAATGACAAAGCGAAAACAAGTCGTTAGGAATTCTAGCAAATTTATTAGAAATAGAAAACAGAAATACCTTATTTGTAAGCATTCAAACCCTTTGTTATGAGACTCGAAGTTGAGTTCAGGTGGATCCTGTTTCCATTAATCATCCTTGAGATGTTTCTACAACTTGATTCTAGTCCACCTGTAGTAAATTCAATTGCTTGGACATGATTTGGAAAGGCACACACCTGTCTATATAAGGTCCCACAGTTGACAGTGCATGTCAGAGCAAAAAACAAGCAATGAGGTCGAAGGAATTGTCCATAGAGCTCCGAGACGGCATTGTGTTGAGGCACAGATCTGGGGAAGGGTACGATAAAATGTCTGCAGCATTGAAGGTCCACAAGAACACAGTGGCCTCCATCATTCCTCAATGGAAGAAGTTTGGAACCACCAAGACTATTTCTAGAGCTGGCCGCCCGGCCAAACTGAGCAATCGGGGGAGAAGGGCCTTGGTCAGGAAAGTGACCAAGAACTTGATGGTCACTCTGACAGAGCTCTAGTTCCTCTGTGGAGATGGGAGAAAATTCCAGGACGACAACCATCTCTGCAGCCATCCACCAATCAGGCCTTTATGGTAGTGTCCATACGGAAGCCACTCTTCAGTAAAAGGCACATGACAGCCCTCTTGGAGTTTGGCAAAAGGCATCTAAAGACTCTCAGACCATGAGAAACAAGATTCTCTGATCTGATGAAACCAAGATTGAATTATTTGTCCTGAATGCCAAGTGTCACCTCTGGAGTAAATCTGGCACCATCCCTACAGTGAAGCATGGTGGTGGGAGCATCATGCTGTGGGAATGTTTGTCAGTGGCATGAACTGGGAGACTAGTCAGGATCGAGGGAAAGATAAATGGAGCAAAGGACAGAGAGATCCTTGATGAAAACCTGCTCCAAAGAGCTCAGGACCTCCAGACTGGGGCGAAGGTTCACCTTCCAACAGGACAACAACAGAACAACAACCCTAAGCACACAGCCTAGACAATGCAGTAGTGGCTTCGGGACAAGTCTCTGAAATGTCCTTGAGTTGCCCAGCCAGAGCCCGGACCTAAACCCTATCCAACATCTCTGGAGAGACCTGAAAATAGCTGTGCAACGATGCTCCCCATCCAACCTGACAGAGCTTTGGAGGATCTGCAGAGAGGAATGGGAGAAGCTTTCCAAATACAGGTGGGCCAAGCTTGTAGTGTCATACCCAAGAAGAATCAAGCCTGTAATCACTGCCAAATGTGCTTTAACAAAGTACTGAGTAAAGGGTCTGAATACTTATGTAAATGTGATGTTTCTGTTTTATTTATTTAATTAATTTGCAAAAATCTCTAAAAAAAACAGTTTTTGCTTTGTCATTATGGGGTATTGTGTGTAGATTGCTGAGATTTTTTAAATGATTTAATCCATTTTAGAATAAGGCTGTAACGTAACATAATGTGGAATAAGTCAACTGGTCTGAATACTTTCTGAAGGCACTCTATCTAACCCTACCACTCCAGTATACCTTTGTATATTGTAAATATGGTTTTGGCACTGACCCTGTATATAGCTTACTTTACTATCTCATGTTCTTCTTAATTATATTTCTCATGTGTTTTTGTTCTCCTTGACTTAAAAAAAGAAGATTTTCTTTCCACCTTTTGGTTACTGGCCCAACGACAGGCTACCTGCCACCCATACTAATGAAGGTGACAATAGAAACTTGAAAGGTCTGTCCAAATCTTGTGTCGGCCTATAGCCATGCTTCACAAATGTATGAGATATTGGACTACAAACCAAAAAAAAAGTGCAACAGTTTCCTATGCTTCTCCAATGTGGCTATTTCATTGTCATTCATAATTCCATAACTCTATTCACCAAGACCCGTCTAGATATTTTGACTACCCCCCCGTGGCTTAATCCAATAACTGTTATCAGATCCGATTTGACTCAATAGAAACGGCTATATCCACTTTATCTACTTAAACATTGATTTTCTTCTAATTCCGACTCAGCTCAGATCAGCTCACGAGATGTCATGTGAGAGGGGATTCGTTAATGAAATCCGGTGTGCCGGGGCCGTTTTAACATGCGTGTCAGCGCGTCGCGCGCCTCCATAACCTCGTCTGCCAGAACAGAGCTGCGCAGGTGAAGAGACAACACACTCACCAGCACAGTCACACACAGTCGCATACACACACCCGTATCAAATGGGATTTGGCTGTTAGCGCGGGGAGGTTTATCCAGATTTCAATGGTGATATTATATCAAAGGCGTATGAAGCGCTCGTTAGCAAAGGCAGTATAATGGCATGGCAGGGCCTCTCTTTGGAGGCAGCGCCTGGTGTATTGTGCCTGTGAGCTGGCCTGTAGGGACCCTAAGCTCCGCTGCTCTCACACAGCACTTTACCTAACGGCAGCATAATGAGCCTGCCCCAGCCAGACCCGGCCACAACTCCTTTCATTAAACAGGAGATGGTGGATGAATCGGACGGGGTATTAAAATACATTTAGAAGACGGCCTGGGCCTCGTCACGGCTCTTTAAGAGATGTTCTCTTCTTTCCGAAAGTAAAACAGACACACACACACACACAACTCTTAGGGAACACTCGCCTTTCCAGAGGGAACTAGTATTAGTTGGCACCTTCTAAAGACCCATCTGTCGCAGAATGTCAAATATTCTGAGAACCATGAACTAGGTTATACCTGTGAACACGATATGTTGGCTATAGTAGGGGCCTACCAGAGAAGCAACAGCCTGTGAGAAAATACACTTGGGCAAAGTGTTTGCCACAATCTACATCAAATAGGCTGCGATTGTGGAAACAGCCTTAATCCAAACATTCTTTAATAAAACGGTTTAATACCTCTTGAAATCCATTCTAACTCAATACATTCTATAGACTGATTCTATAGCTGTATTATGCCTATATAGCCTGTTCACTGCAGGCTATTCTATTCTATGCGGTGAGAACTGTTCTGTTTATTCTCTATTAGGCTGCGAATACACGGGTCTGCATATTCTAATACAGCTCAGTGTTCTCACAGAGAGAGAGCAATCAAAGGCAAATTACACTGTGTAGAGTCTCGCATTACGGATTATGTATGAGAGAGGGGGGGGGGGTTGCTCTTAAGACCTCTTTTGATTCTCTTTAAACTGCTGGCCAGACATTCGGCCAACCCGAAGCTGCCTATTGTGTGAGCGTGCTTTCACTACTCCAGCTCTGACACACTCGCACACAACTCATTCCCTCACGTGATTGGTGTGTCAATCTCGCCCGTCTGCACGCGAGTTCAACAATAGCAGAATTAGAGCGAGCCTCGCAAATCCCATCTATTCTTCACGAGACGTATTAGCATTTTCTTAAAAAATATATATTTTAGGAGACCCACACCTTCCCTTTCTTTCCTCCCTCTCTTCCTGTCATTGACGTCCCATTTGCTCAAGTGATCGCCCGACATTTGTGGTGTGGAGTTGGTCTCCTGATCCTCGCCTCTTGTTGGGCTTAACTCATTGAGATGGAAACGAGGCGATTTAGGATCTATTGTCCGTCAGATAAGCGGTAGGGAATGGAGGCAGAGGAGGAAAGGAGGGGTGAGAGGGTTAGGAGAGGAGGGGTACAGAGGGCTGTCCAAGATAATAGAGGCAGAGGAGGAGAGGAGGGGTGAGAGGGTTAGGGCTGGAGGGGTACAGAGGGCTGTCCAAGATAATCGATCCTCAGCTGTTTAGGCAGGTAGTCGAAGCCCCTCTCTCGCACCCCTTCAACCCCGCTAACCTTTGCTTAACTCACGTGCCATCACACGCACATATACTAATTATTTCATAACGCAATTCACCACTAATTATCCAATTATCGCCTCACCAATGGAAAGAGGAGACTCAAAGGGCCCAGTTTTTAAATTATACCTCCCCACCATGTGTGAATACATCATCAAGCTCAACAGTTAGCAGTCGGTTTAACCAGGCTAAATTGAGGGGCATTTTAGAGAGTATTGAGTCATGTTCTCTAATTGACAGTATTTAGGCTCCAGATGTCGTGTGAATTGAGGAATCAGGTCACAGAATGACAGAATAATATAGAAATGAGACTGCTTCAGACACCTTGTTGAAGGCGTTTAAAGTGTTTGATTTAATAATCAAAAGGGACATTTTGAACATGATCCTCCATGGATGGCCAACCTGGTCTCTTAGACTAGACTCAAATTAGTATGATACGTTATGTTTGTTATACTTACATAAGACATGTGGTTACTTTAGGCATAAACGAGCGTATAACACAAACGTCTAGCAACCTAAAGGTTGCGAGTTCAAATCTCATCACGGACAACTCTAGCATGGAACGTTTTAGGCCTAGGCTACATCATGTACCGACTCCAGACCAAACTTCATGCAGGTCGGAACCAATTATAAAATCACAACGTGTTCGATTGAAAAATGTATTATCAGTGTTCACCACAGCTATTTTCCAATCACATTTTCTATGCGCATATGACCCGGGAACCAGTTAGAGCGGTGAGCTCAGATAGCCTCTAATTACCACCAGATTGGTAACATCGAAATAGCATGGGCAACACCGATGCAGAGCTGCAACACCTATAACGCTTGCAGAGCTGTCAAATTGGAGTGAATCGGAGCTTCCTGTGCGTTAAAGAGACAGGAAGCTCCGATTCACTCCAATTTGACAGCTCTGCAAGCGTTATCACTCACAAAATATGGAGTTTAGCTGATCAGCGGTCTTCATTACCGCCAGTATGTACTTCCATTTTTTTTTTTTTTAAGTCTAAATACTAATTTACAAGCAACCCAAAACAAAAGGCCTCTTCAGCCCCCCGAATGTATTGAGCTGTTGTAGACTTCTGACCTATGGGTGGCAGTGGGCTAATGAGTGGAGGTGCCGAATCGGCATCTTTTCGGTTGTTTTGACATGTTTATTTAATCCTTTTTTTGGAAGTACATACCGGCCATAACGGGAATAACTGAATATAGTTGTTCGGCGAAACTCCATATTTGACGAGTAATTAACATAATTTGACATTATAGCGCTCTCAGAGCTGTGTAACGGGAGTTTAAATCAGAGCTTCCTGGGCGTAATATACGAGACATATTAATAGGCCTACTCATTATCGACATCGCTAACGCACAGATACTGGGGCAGGGCAGCACATTAAACCTTGTTTCTCTCCACTATGTTCTCTTTTCTCTCCTTTTCTCCTGTTTTTTTCTTCACCGATGTGTCAACTTCTGCTCAGATCCATCACATCGCAGCCATCTGTCACTCATAGCGGCAACACTTTGAATAAATTCAGCCATCAGATAAACAAAATGGTTAACACCTCATGAATACAGCTTTCTTTACACCCACACAGACTGAGGGGAACTTTAGGGCCAGTATAGCTAACCCAAAGAAATCTGTCCCCCGCCACTCCCTTCTGCCTTCCACTTCATTACTGGTTTTGTGTTCGGGAGCAGGCAATCTGTGCGGCCGTCCCGGTCCGGCCCCGCCAGGTTTCTAATTACTTTAAAATGATGATTTAAAGGGTTCCTCCCTCTCCTCCCTCATTCTACCTCCTCCGTTCCTTGTCTCTTTCTCTCCTTTTGCAGCTTTTGAAACTCATCAGCTTTTGTCTCGCTGTTTCTCGCCACGCCGCCCCGCCCGCCACCCCTGCGCTGTTTCATTGAAAGAGAGGCAGGAGGTCAAAGGAACACGCACATAAAGATCCTCACATTAGAATTGGATAAAGGGAATGGCAGTAAGTTATTGTCTGAGGAAGAACAACCTTGGTCCATACACTACTGAGTGAGTGAGTGTTTCAGTTGGAGGGAATGAACAGAAGATGAGGCTGTAGTTAAAGGATTCAGGACGTCTGTGGAAGGACAAATATTTTCAGTATTCTTTAAAAGAAAATAAGGGAGTTTAAGAGTTTAATTGGGAGAATAATCAAAGGAGTAGCTACAAATGTGCTCCAGCACACAAACACACACTTGCGAGCACACATACGTACTTGATGACAGGGGCCAGCCAGATTGGGTGGGTTGCAGATGGACAGATGGGGAGGATGAGTTAAGAAAGCTGTTAAAAGGGGGAGCGGCAGACGCCGGGTATCACTCATGTGAAGTTATGTCTGCTGTTGTCCCTTCTAACATGCTGTTGCCAACACTGACCATAAATCAGAATTAAAATTCACCCCATAAATATTTAGGGAAGAGGTAGGCCAAAGCTGATCCTGACTCGTGCTAAGGGCCAGAATCAATGTCTTCCATTTAAATGTTTTAACAGTTTAGTCATTTAACAGACGCTCTTATCCAGAGCGACATACAGGAGCATTTAGGGTTAAGTGCCTTGGTCAAGGGCACTTCGAAAGATTTGTTCACCTTTCGGTTACTGGCCCAATTCTTTAACCACAAGGCTACCTGCCTTGAGACAGACATGGGATCATTTTAGGCATATATACAATGTAGGACAAGTTACTACAATAGAATGAAAAGGATAACCATTGACATCTAGTAAGACATGTTTTGGGTAGAATTATCTATTCCACCATTTTTGGCATGATACTGTAGAGGTGAGCGTGGGAGCCTTGAATCTCTGTGTGATTCCCCCCCCCCCAGAACATGAGAACTCGGGGGCTTTTAGAACTCTGCAAGTCTTATTAGAACTTTGAGCAAAAAAACCTACTGACCTACTTTATAAAGAGCCGATGAGTCACACGCAAGAATTACTGACTGCATTAATGGCCGAGGTGGAAACGGGTCTTTAAAGTAAACAACGATACAGAAATCTTCTCCTTTCCTCCCACCACTCACTTCACAATTCCTCTCTCATCTTTCTCCCACTCTCCCGCTCCCTTTCACATCTCCCCCATCACTCTCACCACCCCCTCCCTCTCCCCCTTTCTCTGTCGCATCGCTACCCCCGCCCCGCCATCCCGCTCCCCCTCTCTATCGCTCCTTCTCTGTCTGCATGCATTTGTAATTAATTAGCCAATAACTATGGTGGTCTCATCAGCCCACAGCAGGATCAGTGGATCAGTATGTAAAGCTGATACCTGCCCACACTTGAGGGAGAGATAGTGAGGTAGAACGGAGAGAGAGTAAAGGGGGCGAGAGAGAGCGAGGGGGGGGGGCGGCGAGAGAATGGAGCGATGGGAGAATGAAGAGAGAGGGAGAGGAGAAAGAGGGATAGTGGAGGGAAAGAGAGACAGAAGAGAGAGTGGAGGGAGAGAGGGGGATGGAGTGAGAGAGGTCCAGGGAGAGAGGGTGGGGTGGGGGTGGGGGTGGGGGGAGGGAGAGAGAGAAAGAGAAAGGAATTTTAGTTCAAAAATACCTACAAATGAACTAATGAGAATTTGTGCCAAATCCCTATGTCATATCTGTTGATGATGTGATCTCATGCTTCTTTGGTCACATGTTGACATTTGGATCATGTTAGGAAGAATGACAACATTCCTATTATTTGGATTAGGCTGCTGTTGTACCGGTCTGGTTATGGAACCTTTGACTGTGGGCAGTTTCCTGGTGGGCTGTTGATGTGACAAACACGCTAAGCCTATCATCAGAAGGTGTGTCATTGGAGAGGAAATTGGCACTCGCAGAGCACACAGGAAAGGCCCATGTTTAGGGGTCACATGCAAATCCTTCATATAGAATTCCCTTTAGATGTTAGAACACACACTTCTTTAAAAAAGCTATTTTCAGGGGACAGCACACACACACACACGCGGTAGCGCATGATCAACGCGTCGCATACACTGTCCTCCCTCCGCGTGCGTCAGGGAGGGTTTGAAGAAAGGGCCCCGGTTTCCTGAGGGAGAAAACAACCGCTGTTTAAAAAAAAGAAAAAAGAAGATCACTTACATATGCAGCAAAGCCTCACACGAGAACTCTGAAACAACACCGAGCACAATATTCTCTAATTAATATTTCAACACTCAGCCTTGATTGTTCTTGTTCAAGAGGGCCCTGAGACAGTAATGAGCCGAGGCTGGGTTCTTGGCACTTACCAAAGTATACTCTGTTTAACTCTTTGAAAAACAAAATATACTTGTTCTAAGTCTTTAGATCCCGCCCAAAGACACACTTTCCTCCCAGGAGTGATTGTGATTGGACTGAAACTTCCAGATTCCACACTGTGTGAAATTCTGGGAATGTTCGATGGTTGGACTCAGAGAGGATGAACGTCATTCATGAAGGCGTTTGTCTCTAAATGTGAGAGGTGTGACCGACTGGTATGGGTCAACTATGGGTCAACTGGACATCTGGACACAGGTTGTGCACTAGACTCAATACTGTGTTAGCCCACTGAGCTAAAGCCTTGGCATTTGTGGGGGCGAACACACATTTTGATATCTTGTGGTTCAATGAGCCACCTCCACTCCAGAGGCATGCAGATAGACCACCCATTACCCATCTTTTCTTAACCCCTATCTGTTGAGGGAGGTTAACAAACCATTTGAATAATCTAATACAATGTGGCTGTGATTAGCCTTCTTTGGCTAGGGGCCAGTGAACCTGTAGGCCTCTCTTTCTTTCTCTCTCTCTCACTCTCTCTCTCTCTCCCTCTCCCCCTCTCTCTCACACGCACACACACACACACACACACACACACACACACACACACACACACACACACACACACACACACACACACACAGTTACCCCCCCAGCCTTGCATACAATAAACAAGCTAAATTAGGATAGGGGCTGGGAAGAATAATTAAACATACAAAAAGGAATGAAAAAATCCTTAACCTCAATTCCTAACAGACTTCTAGACACAAATTGAAATGTAGATTATTTAACTACAAACCGGCACCATCAAAGCTTTCCCCTGAGGAGCCGCTGTTCTGACGCTCGCGTTTCCCGCCAAAGCGGCCTATTTCTCTGGATGAGCATCTCTGGAACGCAGTCACACATGCTGGCGTCACTGTATCAGCATGAGGGGGAGAAAGGAGGCAGCGTTCGATTCATCTGAATCGTTTGTGTGTCACAGCAAAAAAATATAAAAAAACAGGGAAAACTTTTTAAAATGTAGGCTTTGTTGCTGAAGGAGTGGAGCCAGACAAAGTTTTATTAAAGAGGAACCATGAAGTTCTGCCTCATTAGAAAGAATGCCTGCTCTATATTCAAGGTCTCTGCGGTCTAATAGAGAGGCAGTGACTGGACTAAAATGAGTTCATTACCCCAGAACAAGTGCTTCTGGGGCCCAGGGTAATATATACAGCAGAGGAGGCTGGTGGAAGGAGCTATAGGAGGACAGGGCTCATGGTAATGGCTGGGATGGAATAAATGGAACGTATCAAACATACGAGCCATTACAATGTAATATATCTCCTCCAACCAGCCTCCTTTGCTACACAGTGTTCTAAATGAGTCTATAAACCTGAAGGAGTGGTTTAGGAATCTTACGCTGTAAGGGCCCATGTGGATGCATGCTTTTGCTTTAGTCAAACAGTAGGCCTAACACACCTAATTCAAAGCTTCTCGTCAAAGCCTTGATTGAATATTATAATTAGTTGATTCAGATTTGTTGGCTGGAGTTAAAGCCTTCGCCCACACCAGCTCGGTCCTCTGGGGGTGGATTGCCCATCCCTGCTGTGAGCTCTAGCCGTGCATGGGTCATCAATTCTGGTACTGGAGGTTGCAGGCTTTTGTTCTGTCCCAGCACAAACACACGTTCTGCTAATCAAATAATCACAATCACCTTGATTAGTTGAATCTAGTGTGTTGTGCTGGGCTGGAAGGAAAGCGTATACACACCCTGTAGCGCTCCCCATTTGGTGACTACTGTTATGCCGAGCCTACAAGCTATAGCTTTCAGGCCAGAGCCCTAGGCGATGTCCATTCATTCAAAGACCCCATCTCAATAGACTCACTCAGATCCATAGCCTCAAGCTGTTTAGAACAGTAGGCCTGTCTATTGGACCCAATATTATACACACATAACGGTACCTTTCAGGGTAGAACCTGCGGTCAGAAAACACAGCTATCATGTCTTGGTGTCTGTTCATCTATTCATATGGTGCCGTGCATGGCTGTCTCTTTTCCCATCCATTGGTAGGGCGAAATGTGGTAACACCTAAAACCTGCATATTCAGCTAAATAAAAAACATGGCAGATGACATTTTTTTTTAAATCATCAACTCATGTCATGGTATGTCCTAGGCTATGTGTGGTAAGCTTCCAATGGTGTCAATGGCCGATACAACTGTGGATCATTATGAGATGATAAATACATAAAGTGGTTCATGCCTATGACAAGTCTTGCACTGCGTTGACCAATTTGACCGCATTATAGTACATTATAAAACAGTTAGGCCTACCAATGAATTTGATCTGAGAGCCCATGCATGATGGAGAAACGTGTATTTGTGGGGCAGATGGACAGAACTCTGGGGGTTACCCTCTCTCGTGACCCCCTGCAGATGGCCCGACCAAACCAAAGCCTCCAAGAAGTAGCGGAAAATCGGTAATAAACCGGAACCGAATTGTCAATAACGAGGACAATTAAACGCGTTTGGGAGGCGAACTCTCGCTGCGCTTCAGCCCTCGTTACTGCGTGAAATATGTGCAGGCCTGGTTGGCCGATGGAGACTCCATTCACCAGAGTCTGGTGGTCATACATATATTATGGAGTTTAAGTGAGCCATCAAAGAGACACGATTGCAAATGAAGACCACGAGGTTGGCGTATATTCCTGCAATCGATGTTTTAGGCTATTGGATTTTTGTTTTAGGCTATTTCCGTTGGATTTTTTTGAATGAAACAGCAAAGGAACACAGTTGAAGTTGGTCCAGATTCCTCTACGAATTAAAATCTGTCTCTAAGAGTAATCTAGAAGGCTATAATATCCAGGCCTAATGTTATTTTTCTATAGGCCTAACCCAATATTTTTGTTACGCACGGGAGAGGGGTTGTTTGGTTGCGTTATAGGCTGCTTCATGTTCTCTTCTCAAATACATTATTTATACAGTCGATCAACTCAATGCTATATTAGCCAGCTCAGTGTAAGGAAGCGTAGGCCTATTGCATGCATAATGTCATTAGGGGAACCCCCACCGTCAATAACCTCTCCAGAAATAGCCATGATGAATTTAAACTACACAACTTCATAGTCATTCAAATACCCTATCACAAATCAACGGCTTTATAACTACTGTGTAAATGCATCTCTCTTGGTCCGAAGGAAAGTGCTCTTTTTAGACAGGACGTCATTGTCGTCGCGCGTCAGAAGGGCCATTTAGAACACCGCGGGGTCCCTCTTCTCCCCGGCGAGGACTGGAACCCGTGAGACAGGTGTACATTTAAACTGTTAATGAGGCGCGTCTAAATCCATCAAAAGGCGCTCCGTGCAGCGCGCCATTCTCCTAGTTTAGTTAGTCCTTATTAGACAAAAGCCACCCGAGTGTTTTCCTCGCTAAACGGTAGTGAATGGGCGCACGCGGCGGGAGTTATATTGTAGCTCCAAACCCCTGTTGATAGCAACTGCTACTGTTTAACCAACAGAGGCGAGTGGCTATCTATATATGGTAAACAAGACCCGTATAGAATATAACAGATTGCATTAATATTCTGTAGAACACACAACAAAGAGTGTGGGTGCCACGAACCTGCTACCAGGCGTGTGCTTTCAGACACTGGACTCCCATAGCTTAGAGACAAACAGGATAGACCAGCAGTGGTAGGTAAAGTGAAAGACAGGCCACAATTAGTCCTAGGCTTATTTTTAAAGCAGTGGCACTCGAAATACCAACCCAGTATCACAATATTTCATAAAATAGGCCTGCAGCAGCCAACACGTATTGGATAGACATTTCTATAGCACTTTTTGAGGGGTTACATGCAGTGCATTGCACATTTTCGTTTCAAGTGGTTCAGGGACTCAGCTTCATGCAATGACTGGATGGGAGAGAGAGACCCACTGAATGGAACTCCTATCCTCTCAGATTGGCCAAGTGGTGAAAGATGATCTGTGTATACAAGGGTCAATTCTAGCGTAGCCTGGGAAGAAGCAGAGGGACCATTCCATTTGTAACACTCCGTGTGACTGTGTCCTGTCAGTCGTAAGGATAGTGCTCTGAGAGAAGGACTACTTTCAACAATTTCCACGGAACATTTGACAAAAACACATTTACTCAAAGAACAGTGCAGATGTACATTTTGAAAAACAGAATTATGCGACCTCGTTTTCCAGAAACGGTTAAATATCTACTCGGAATTAAGATTCAACGATGTCTGCAGAAAGAATGGGGTGTCAACGATGATATGACACCTTGAGTTTGAAAAAAAATATCTTTTGATTATTGAACTACAGTAAGTGAAGTGTATTAACACCCGGTAACAGAGTGATGGTAACAGAGTGATGGTAACAGAGTGATGGTAACAGAGTGATGGTAACAGAGTGACATCATGGTTCCCTGATCTGTACTATACAGAAATGCATAATGATGGATGTCATTCTCTTCCTGGTGATGTATCCTGAATAGGTACACAAAGGTAGAAATATGTAACATCCTCATTGGGTATTATTCTACACACGGTCTATTATTCTAATGTACTCCGCTCCCAAACAAGACCACATTTGGTTGGTTCGCACTGCACCTATCATCGATGTCTATGTTTCACAAGTTTGGACATCACGCAGTAGAGCACACTAGACTACACTACAGTACAGTACAGTAGAGCACAGCACAGCAGAGTAGAGTTCAGTACAGTACAGTACAGTACAGCACAGCACAGTACAGTATAGTACTATAGTCTTGAGTAGAGTTAAGTAGAGTCAAATACAGTAGAGTATAGTTCAAATCAAACTTTATTTGTCACATTCGCCGAAAACAAGAAGTGTAGACCTTACCGTGAAATGCTTACTTACATGCCCTTAACAAACAGTGCGGTTCAAGAAGAGTTAAGAAAATATTTACCAAAGTAACTAAAGTAAAAAATAATAAAAAGTAACACAATAACATAACAATAACGAGGCTATATACAGGGGGTACCCGTGCCGAGTGAGTGTGCGGGGGTACAGGTTAGTTGAGGCAATTTGTACATGTAGGTAGGGGTGAAGTGACTATATATAGATAATAAACAGCGAGTAACAGCAGTGTACAAAACAAATGGAGGGCCTCATTAGCTCCTTGTTATGGATGTGACCAATTAAATGCAACCAGCTTAAACAAATGCAAATGAAGCTACTTTGCTGTTATTCTGGTTTTACTTTTTGACGTGATGTGTAAGTTAGCTGTAGTTGGCTAGCTAGCAAGCAAGGGATACGAATGTTGCCAGCCAGTATGGCAATGGAACATTTAGAACGAACGACTGGCTTAAATACAAGAGACCGCGTCTTACCCAATCACATTCATCCAAATATCCTCTGCGGAACCTTGGGACAAGCAGGCAGAAAGAAACAGAAAGATTTGACCACGGTTCAACTGTAAATATCACAGATAGAAGGAGCTTAGTTTCCAGTATCTTTGTTAATATGGCTTGTTTAAAAAAAAAACATATATTCCAAGACGTGGACGGAACAGTATTTATTCATTCTCCCCTCAACTAGCACGAAACTAATGTGCCTGATATGCAGGGAGTCCTTAGCTCTTGTGAAAAGTGCCAATGTTAAGCGCCATTATGACACCAGGCATAGTAAATTCGGTCAGACGTATCCCCTGAACATGAGGTGAGAACAAACCAGATTAACCAACTCAAATCCCAATTTGAGAGTTCCACCAAAGTCCTTGTATATTCCCTTACAGTCCAACAACGTGCAATGGCAATGGATTGTTCACTGAGGATAGCTCGGGTTTTGGAAAAACACAAAAAAAAACTTTTTCAGATGCTGAGATGGTAAAAGAATGCACGTGTGAAGTTGCTGACACCTTGCTCGAAGGTGAACTAAAAGATGAGCTCAGAGAAAAGATCAAACAGATCCTACCGTCAGATTCCACAGCAATGAGGAGAACTGAAGTATTACCTGAAGATTTAACTTCACAACTTGATGAGGCCATTCAGAATGCACCATGCATTTCATTAGCTGTGGATGAATCAACAGATAACACTGATAATGCCCAGCTTCTGGTGTTTGTCAGATTTTATAACGAAACAAAGAAAGAATTACTTTGAGGAGCGGTTGGGCTTAACAAATCTAGAAGCACACACACATAGAGGATATCCATGAGGCCATCAAAGGTCTCTGACTAAAATGGGGGTACACCGGAAGTCACTGGTCTCCATCACTACAGATGGAGGTTCAGCCATGAGGGGACTGCTTGCACGCTTGAAAGACGACCACCCTGACCTGACATCATATCACTGCATCATCCATTAATCTGTCCTGTGTGCCAGTCTGGGAAAATATTATTCTGAGGTCATGAACAACTTTTTAAAAGTATATATCATCCCTACAACACCGCCTGCTACAAGCATTCTGACAGAGGCCAGTGGCAATTTGGATGACTTACTACTGCACAACATAGATACAGAAGAAAAAGACTGTATCTGGCAACCGAACCAATAGCATGGACGACCATTCGGCTTGGGTTGCAACAATGATGAAACCGATCAACTTTTTAAGAGCAACATCATCCCTACAACACCGCCTGCTACAAAGGCATTCTGACAGAGGCCAATGGCAATTCTGATGACTTACTACAGCACAACAATGTCAGATGGCTCATCAAAGGCAGGGTTTTGGAAACACTTTTTGGCCATTCAGGAGGAAATCAAAGCTTTCTTATCAGAGCCAAAGAGTGACAAGGCCACTCAGTTTCTGAGTTTTTGGAAGATGAGGAGAAGATGGGAAACAGTTGCATTTTTGACAGACATTACATCACAACTTAATCCACTGAATGTTAAGCTGCAGGGACGGGACAGCACAGTGTGTGATATGATAACAGCAGTCCGAGCTTTCCAGAGGAAATTGGAGCTTTTCAAGGAGGATCCCCATGGAGAACTTGTCCACCTCCCCAATCTTCTGGTGCAAACACAGGGAGAACTTGTCCACCTCCCAAATCTTCTGGTGCAAACGCAGGGAGAACTTGTCCATCTCCCCAATCTTCTGGTGCAAACGCAGGGAGACAAAGATGTTCCCAACCATGTTGATTTCATACTGAAGTTGAAGGATTTGATGACTTCACTGTTGGAAGAGAACTGCTGCTGCTCATCCAGAACCCCATCTTGGTCACAAACTGACAAAAGTTGTCAGAAGAAGCAACACAGATCTTCAGATCGGTAGAAGTTACATCACTGCAAATGGAGTTGATTGAGCGGCGAGGAAATGACCCTGTCACTTTCTGGGGAAAGATGGTGCCTGCAGCTGAAGTCTCTGTTCTCAAGAAACTGGCACCATACATCCTGACCATGTTTGGCTCCACATACAGCTGTGAATCAGCCTTCTCCACAATTAACTTTCTTCAAAACAAATACCGCACCAGGCTCGTCAATGAACACCTGTGTCTCTGAGTTGCTCTCGCACCATTTGTGCCAAAGTTCAAAGCTTTGGCAAGAGACAAAGTGTCATTTCTCTCATTAATACAGGGCAAGGCCCCGAGTGACTTATACATGGACATTGTATGACCCACAGTGACGTCATGTGTGTTCAGAGGATTCTTTTGGTTCAACTCTCACTTCCTTCTCCAGAAAACATGCACTGTGTTTTGTTGAAAACAAGTCAGAATAACTCAAGGCCAGTGTACAATGGTTCAAAGTGCACTCGTTGCATAGACAATTATGCAACCACTTTTGTTCATCAGCGATGTTGACGCAACGTTGCGCATGTTTGCGTTCTGAAGAATGTGTAATCAATTCCAATTGTAGTCTCATTTAACGAACATTTTTGTATGGCAACATGTTTCCTAAGTCGTAGGCGACTATGTTTGTTGCCACGGCTGTACCACAGCCCCAAAATTGGACGACATCCATCCGGACCTTTGCCGCCTAGGACATTTGTGTCACTGGACCTGCGCTAATACTAGTTGAGTACCTCTGCTGTACTGTATTGTACTGACCGATACTCTACTTGTCTTTACTGTATTGTACTGCACTGTGCTCTACTATAGTGAGCTGTTCAAACTTGTGAAACAGACGTCTATGTTTGGTTCAGATTTGGACTGACCAAATTTCAACTGCTTTTCAACGTAGGACGTCTGGTGTCGGCCGGTGCTCAGCGGGTGAGAAGGCTGGTGACATTAACTGGAGAGAGAGAGAGAGAGAGAGAGAGAGAGAGAGAGAGAGAGAGAGAGAGAGAGAGAGAGAGAGAGAGAGAGAGAGAGAGAGAGAGAGAGAGAGAGAGAGAGAGAGAGAGAGAGAGAGAGAGAGAGAGAGAGAGAGAGAGAGAGAGAGAGAGAGAGAGAGAGAGAGAGAGAGAGAGAGAGAGAGAGAGAGAGAGAGAGAGAGAGAGAGAGAGAGAGAGAGAGAGAGAGAGACGGTTGGATTGGATTGGTGATATGCTAGGTGTACTTGGAAAAGGAGCCATTGGGCAGATCATCATTCCTCACAAACGCTGACAACAAGAATGAGCTGAACATAACAGTATGCCAGTGGAAGAGAGGACAAGTAGCAGGTGACCCAACTGTGGATTGTGATTGCTATAAATTCCCATTGTAGCCAATTCAGTTGCAGTCATTCTGTTACCGATTTGATAAGAGAATTACGTGTTTTAACCACTTAATAGATCATCAACCAAATTGTTATCAGTAAAAACACTGTTTCCTAATTGGTAGGTCTACCTTTACTTGTTTGACCCAATCAGTGGTGTTGTGACAAGGTAGGGGTGGTATACAGAAGATAGCCCTATTTGGTAAAATACCAAGTCCATATTATTGCAAGAACAGCTCAAATAAGCAAAGAGAAAGGACAGTCCATCCATACTTTAAGACATGAATGTCAGTCAATCCGGAAATTGTCAAGAACTTTGATAGTTTCTTCAAGTGCAGTCGCAAAAACCATCAAGCGCTATGATGAAACTGGCTCTCATGAGGACCGCCACAGGAAAAGAAGACCCAGAGTTATCTCTGCTGCAGAGGATAAGTTCATTAGCGTTAACAGACTCAGAAATTGCAGCCCAAATAAATGCTTCACAGAGTTCAAGTAATCAGGCCTTCATGGTCTAATTGCTGCAAAGAAACTACAAAGACACTACTAAAGGACACCCATAATAAGAAGAGACTTGCTTGGGCCAAAAACACGAGCAATGGAGATTAGACTGGTGGAAATCTGTCCTTTGGTCTGATGAATCCAAATTGATGATTTTTGGTTCCAACCGTCATGTCTTTGTGAGACACAGAGTAGGTGAACGGATGATCCCCACGTGTGGTTCCCAACGTGAAGCATGGAGGAGGAGGTGTGATGGTGTGGGGTTACTTTGCTGGCGACGCTGTCTATGATTTATTTAGAATTCAAGGAACACTTAACCAAAATTGTCAAAGACTCCAGACACGCTAGTCATAGACTGTTCTCTCTGCTACCACACGGCAAGCGGTACCGGAGCGCGAAGTCTAGGTCCAAGAGACTTCTGAACAGCATCTACCCCCAAGCCATGAGACTGCTGAACATCTAGTCAAATGGCTACCCAGACTATTTGCTTTGTCCCCCCCCACCCCCTCTTTTACACTGCTGCTACTCTCTGTTTATTATCTATGCATAGTCACCTACATGTACATATTACTTCTATTACCTCAACTAACCTGCCTCCGCACATTGACTCTGTTGATTAAGGGCTTGTAAGTAAGCATTTAGCTGTATTCAGCGCATGTGACAAATACAATTGGATTTGATTTGAAGCTGGTTGAAAGAATGTGAAGAGTGTGGAAAGCTTTTTTGGTTACTACATGATTCCATATGTGTTGTTTCGTAGTTTTGATGTCTTCACTACTATTCTACAATGTAGAAAATAGTCATAGTAAAGAACAAAAAACCTTGAATGAGTAGGTGTGTCCAAACTTTTAACTTGGTACTGTATATATATATATATATATATATATATATATATATACAGTGCCTTGCGAAAGTATTCAGCCCCCTTGAACTTTGCGACCTTTTGCCACATTTCAGGCTTCAAACATAAAGATATAAAACTGTATTTTTTTGTGAAGAATCAACACCAAGTGGGACACAATCATGAAGTGGAACGACATTTATTGGATATTTCAAACTTTTTTAACAAATCAAAAACTGAAAAATTGGGCGTGCAAAATTATTCAGCCCCCTTAAGTTAATACTTTGTAGCGCCACCTTTTGCTGCGATTACAGCTGTAAGTCGCTTGGGGTATGTCTCTATCAGTTTTGCACATCGAGAGACTGAAATTCTTTCCCATTCCTCCTTGCAAAACAGCTCGAGCTCAGTGAGGTTGGATGGAGAGCATTTGTGAACAGCAGTTTTCAGTTCTTTCCACAGATTCTTGATTGGATTCAGGTCTGGACTTTGACTTGGCCATTCTAACACCTGGATATGTTTATTTTTGAACCATTCCATTGTAGATTTTGCTTTATGTTTTGGATCATTGTCTTGTTGGAAGACAAATCTCCGTCCCAGTCTCAGGTCTTTTGCAGACTCCATCAGGTTTTCTTCCAGAATGGTCCTGTATTTGGCTCCATCCATCTTCCCATCAATTTGAACCATCTTCCCTGTCCCTGCTGAAGAAAAGCAGGCCCAAACCATGATGCTGCCACCACCATGTTTGACAGTGGGGATGGTGTGTTCAGCTGTGTTGCTTTTACGCCAAACATAACGTTTTGCATTGTTGCCAAAAAGTTCAATTTTGGTTTAATCTGACCAGAGCACCTTCTTCCACATGTTTGGTGTGTCTCCCAGGTGGCTTGTGGCAAACTTTAAACAACACTTTTTATGGATATCTTTAAGAAATGGCTTTCTTCTTGCCACTCTTCCATAAAGGCCAGATTTGTGCAATATATGACTGCTTGTTGTCCTATGGACAGAGTCTCCCACCTCAGCTGTAGATCTCTGCAGTTCATCCAGAGTGATCATGGGCCTCTTGGCTGCATCTCTGATCAGTCTTCTCCTTGTATGAGCTGAAAGCTTAGAGGGACGGCCAGGTCTTGGTAGATTTGCAGTGGTCTGATACTCCTTCCATTTCAATATTATCGCTTGCACAGTGCTCCTTGGGATGTTTAAAGCTTGGGAAATCTTTTTGTATCCAAATCCGGCTTTAAACTTCTTCACAACAGTATCTCGGACCTGCCTGGTGTGTTCCTTGTTCTTCATGATGCTCTCTGCGCTTTTAACGGACCTCTGAGACTATCACAGTGCAGGTGCATTTATACTGAGACTTGATTACACACAGGTGGATTGTATTTATCATCATTAGTCATTTAGGTCAACATTGGATCATTCAGAGATCCTCACTGAACTTCTGGAGAGAGTTTGCTGCACTGAAAGTAAAGGGGCTGAATAATTTTGCACGCCCAATTTTTCAGTTTGTAATTTGTTAAAAAAGTTTGAAATATCCAATAAATGTCGTTCCACTTCATGATTGTGTCCCACTTGTTGTTGATTCTTCACAAAAAAATACAGTTTTATATCTTTATGTTTGAAGCCTGAAATGTGGCAAAAGGTCGCAAAGTTCAAGGGGGCCGAATACTTTCGCAAGGCACTGTATATATATATATTACATACAGTATATACGTATGCCTCAATTTAAAAAGAAATATAGACTCTTAGCTTTAATTTGAGACCAAATGTGATGTGGAAATGGAAATGCCCTACAGGAACAGATGGGATAAGAGCCGGCTCTCACCTCCGGGTCTGTCACACACCGCAGGGGTTAACGTGTGTTAATTGGCTACATTATTCTAATTGGAATGAGTGTGCACATCCGAGGCACGCTAAGGAGTGTGCTGTTAACATTGTGTGTGTGTGTGTGTGTGTGTGTGTGTGTGTGTGTGTGTGTGTAGTGTACTGTGTACCC
The DNA here is from genome assembly GCF_045791955.1 of Oncorhynchus clarkii lewisi. Lineage (NCBI taxonomy): Eukaryota > Metazoa > Chordata > Actinopteri > Salmoniformes > Salmonidae > Oncorhynchus > Oncorhynchus clarkii. Next base: position 33,608,040 of record NC_092166.1, on the reverse strand, counting down.
ATCTTGAAAAGGAGACAGGAGATTATGCAAATTAGCTTGTGTGGCAGACTCAAGGAAGGTGACAGTGTCTCACGCAGAGTTTAATGTACCACCTTCGTGCTTGCGCGACCACATGAGTGCAATCTGTTCCATCAGAGCCTGTGACCATTATTTATATCTCTCTTACTCAACCAATGCCAGCTGACACACAACAAGCTATTTTTACGTCATGTAGGAGTGCAGGTAGAGTTAAGTATAAGGTGAGGTTAAGTAAGGCTCATGTCCTCTCTAGCATGGTCTGATGACATATGTGATACATTGGCAATTACGTGTCCTCTTCCCTTCTCTAATATCCTCTCCTCTCTTCCTTTCTTTCCGCTTTCCTCTCATCTTCTCCTCTCCTCCTCTCCCTTGGATTCAGATTTAAGTCGCTCTAGTGCAAGGATGGCGGAAAAGTGACTGGAACACAAAGATTGGCCTACTTTCTGCTCTTATTGAGAATATATATATATGAGTTGAAGTGATTTCGTGCTAACGCCTGTCTGATTTTAATTAACAAGCAGCCCTGGCGATAAAACCCACTCTGTCTATATCTACCAGCAATTATACTGATACACCCACTTTCTAAATTGAGAGGGAGAAATGGTGAGAGAGAGTGGGGGTGGTGGGCGGTGGCTGAAGAGAGGGGTTCGAAAAGGAGAAAGAGAGGGGGAGATGGAGGGAGAGGGAGATGGAAAGAGGAGCGGGAAGAGAGTTGACTGTTTGAGTAAAAAATAAATGAAATTCATAATTTAACCGAATGCCCACAAGCAGTTAGGAGGCGCAGTGATTCAAACACATGCATTTTCATCTCCAACGCATGGCTGTGGGTGTTTCACAAACACACACACACACACACACTCACACACACTCGCACTCTCTCTAATCAAAGATTACACACACACTAACACTCTAATGAAAGATCACACGCATACACAAGCGTAGGCACGCACATACACACAGTCAAAACCTCACTGAAAGGGTTAACATCTAGCAGTTCCCTGAGCTACAGTCTAACCCACTGTCAGATCATAGCGCTGTACATAATGCAGGGTGCATAACTCCCTATATACACACACACACACACACACACACACACACACACACACACACACACACACACACACACACACACACACACACACACGCACACGCACATACAAATGATTCCATTCTATTCATAACTGCATGTTTTTCCTCATCAAACATAAAGTTCAGTTGTATATGAGCTCCTGTTGTTCTCGCCACATATATTATATATATGTTCTGTGTGGTACGATGTCATGGTTATATCTGCAGTTTAGTCATTTGGAAATAATGATACTGCCAGTTATTTCAGAGAGAGAGGACTCATTGTGGGCATGTAGCGCTAGTGAGCTGTGTGGTGCTTGGGGCGATACGTGTGATGGTTTGAAGCCGCTGAGTGTGTGTGTGTTGGCTTGAAGTTTCTGTGTGTTTATATTGATTGGCTTCTAAGGGATTCCAGTCGGACTGATAATCTCAACATTTCTATCTCCTCTCCTCCTCTCCATCCCCCTCTCATCCTCTTCGCTCTTCTCCTCCTCTCCACCCCCCTCTCCTCCTCTTCTCTCTTCTCCTCCTCTACATCCCCCTCTCCTCCTCTTCTATGCTATCCTCCTCTCCATCCTCCTCTCCTCCTCTTCTCTGCTCTCCTCCTCTCCATCCCCCTCCCCTCTCCTCTCATCCACCTATAGAGTGTTCTCTGTAGACTCTCCCTAACCATTCCCAGCAATCTCCCCTCCACTTTGTACAAGCCTCTTCAAATAGCTGTCACTCAAATCACGTTCACATGTCCGTCATTGATTTAAAGGGGAACTGAGTGAGGGAAGGGAGCAACTGAATATAAAAGCAGAATCTACAATGTAGAAAATAGTAAAAATAAAGAAAAGGCCTTGAATGAGTAGGTGTGTCCAAACCTTTGACTGGTATTGCACACACACACACACACACACACACACACACACACACACACACACACACACACACACACACACACACACACACACACACACACAGAGAGAGAGAGAAAAACGGTCCAGATCCCATTAGCCTTAATATTTCAGAGTCATGGGGTCGCCAGCAGCCCTGTCTATGACACTGATCTATGATCTACGACCAGCTTATGCTTCCCCTAATCCCAACCATAGCCATCTGGAAAGAAAGGCTAAACTGACCCGAGATCTGTGCTTAGTCGTCTCTGTCCTTTCTGCCCACAGGGCCCACCTGTCCTGTGTCTTGTTAGCTGAGGCACTTACAGCATGAAAGTGTATGTCACAGTGTGCGTGTGTGTGTCAGAGAGTGTCACCGTAGTGTCAGTTAGAATGTAGCAGCTGATCTGCAGGCATGGAGGATAGCATTCCAGTGTGTGTGTGTGTGTGTGTGTGGGTGTGTGTGCGTGTGCGTGTGTGTGTGCGTGTGCATGTGTGTGTGTGTGTGCACACTCCCTCCCGTTTCCCAGGGCTGAATGGTCTGTCTATGGGAAGAGAAAGGAGCTGCAGAGGCACAATAGAGATCTAGCCTGCTAGGGAGAGGGGTTGGGGGGGTTGGGGAGGGGGAAGGAGTGAGAGAGAAAGAGAAGGGGAAAACTAGGAAGGGGGAGAGGGTTAGAGAGGAAGGAAGGAGAGCAGAATACAGTTTTGTGTGGGAGGCAGAGAGAGACAGAAAAATAACGGGAGGGAAGGAGTCCTTGGTATATGTTGGAGGGAGGGAAAGAGGTAGAGGGAGAGAGAAATAGAGGAAGAGAGAGAGTTTGTGTGGGAGGGCCGTGGGGGGCTGATTAGGGGCCCTTGGTTCTTGGTTTTATACGTTCAGGGGTTTATCCCCTCACACACACACACACACACGCACTCACACGCACACTCTTTCTGTCTCTCTATGACAAAGGCCTTTGAACTAGTGAAGAAACAGTTTCTCATATTTAGGCATTTTGTCAGTAAGCCCTTTCTCCTCTCTGTGAGGTTGAACATTTAACTGTTCTCCTTCTGTTCGTATAGTTTCATGTTTTTGATCACAACTAGGAGAACGTTAGGGCTCCTACATTATGGAGCAGTGTGTGTGTGTGTGTGTGTGTGTGTGTGTGTGTGTGTGTGTGTGTGTGTGTGTGTGTGTGTGTGTGTGTGTGTGTGTGTGTACAGGGAGTTATGCACCCTGCATTATGTACAGCGCTATGATCTGACAGTGGGTTAGACTGTAGCTCAGAGAACTGCTAGATGTTAACCCTTTCAGTGAGGTTTTGACTGTTCGACTCTAGAATCTATTCTATTCAGTGTGCTACAGTTAAAGGCCAGGACAGGCAAACACAGAAACACAGGCGTACACACGTGCAATGAAGGCACAATCGCATAAGGATACACACACGAAGAGAAACAAACAAGGAAATGTATTTTACCAGGTAAGTTGAATGAGAACTCATTCTCATTTACAGCAACAACCTGGGGAATAGTTACAGGGGAGATGAGCCAATTGTAAACTGGGGATGTTTAGGTGACCATGATGGTATGGCGGCCAGATTGGGAATTTAGCCAGGATACCAGGGTTAACACCCCTACTCTTACAATAAGTGTATCTGGGATCTTTAGTGACCACAGAGAGTCAGGACACCCATTTAACATCCCATCTGAAAGACATCCCCCTACACAGGGCAATGTCCCCAATCACTGCCCTGGGATATTATTTAGATCAGAGGGAAGGGTGCCTCCTGCTGGCCCCCCAACACCACTTCCAGCAGAATCTTGTCTCCTATACAGGGAACAACCCTGCTTAGCTTCAGAAGCAAGCCAGCAGTGGGATGCAGGGTGGTATGCTGCTAGAATAAGAAATCCCTCTCCTGAGGGAGAAAGGAAATTTCTACTCAGAGCCAATCAAATGCGAGCATTAACAGCCAGCACATCCTTTCAAACACAAAATACTGAAGTTCTCCAAACTTCTAATATTTGAGATTTGGCCTCACGAGACTAACCCCAACACAACTACAGGTAAACCTTAACACAACCCAGACACAAACCACAACCCTAACCCTATTGCAACCACAACTTTTAGGTTAAGTTACATGGTAAAAATGATTTGTTCTTTTATATTTTTCTTGTTGTCAGCGTTTGTGAGGAATGATGATCTGCCCAATGGCTCCTTTTCCAAGTACACCTAGCATATCACCAATCCAATCCAACCGTCTCTCTCTCTCTCTCTCTCTCTCTCTCTCTCTCCCTCTCTCTCTCTCTCTCTCTCTCTCTCTCTCTCTACCTCTCTCTCAAACTTCGAAGTTGCTCCAAAGGGTTTTTGGATAGGGTTAAGACATTAAAGATGTCCTCCAGTGATTTTTTTTGTAACTTTTACTGTTGATAAGCGATACCCCAGGTATAAATATTGTAAAGTACACACACTGAAGTGTAAAAAAAATACGTTTTGAGGAAAATATTGCTTTTTAGTCACAATTGCAGACTAGGGCATTCAAGGAGTAGGGTAGGGCATTTAAGGAGTTGGTCTGGTGGGAATCTGTGATCATTGGCCTCCCCCCTTGCCTGAAGAACAATAGAGAAGGTAACAGTAAAGCTCCACCCACACCCACTGGTGCTATGTTATGATTTACCTGGACCACCTATTTAGATGTGCCTTTCGTTAAGTAAATCAGGTGCTAACTGAGGTGAAAAGAGGTGCCACTTAAAGTTCAAGCATTCATTCCCGAATGGTTAAGGGATAAAAAATAAATACAAATCAAAGTGTCTACCGCTGGGATTGAACACTTGACCTTCATATCTGGATTCCTGGGATTACGTCAATCAGCCACCCATGTCCACAACACCCTAGCGAAACCCAAGCCCACTTGATGGTAAGTGTGCTCACTGGTGTGCCCCTAGTGGCCAGTTTTGAAGGTATTTCCCGACGTCCTCAGGACATCGACGTCCATCCAATTTCGAAGTCAATCTTGAGTAATCTTGTTCCATATATTTCCAAACTAAAGACGACACAGGGTTCACACAATCACACACACTCCAGATCCGTTCTCAGTCCTTGGAGTAATTATGCGCAAACACGGAAAGCTTTAGTTATCGCCACAACAGAGCAGGCATGTCCTTAAATTTTTTATGGGCACACACACACACACACACACACACACACACACACACACACACACACACACACACACACACACACACACACACACACACACACACACACACACACACACACACAGATGAACAACACATTGAACTCACACATCATACTCTTGAGTTCCCCTCACGTGCCAAAACACAGAAAGCCCATAAGAGTCAATCAGGCAGAAACAACCACCCAAAACCTCCCTTAAACGTATGGTCATGAAACATTAAAACACACACTCTCACACACACACACACACACACACACACACACACACACACACACACACACACACACACACACACACACACACACACACACACACACACACACACACACACACACAATCAAACACACATAATCACACACACACACACACACACACACACACGCACACACACACACACACACACATACACACACACACACACACTCAGAGAGAGAGAGAGAGAGAGAATTTACTTTCTCTCGCTCTCTTGTCTAAACACTCCCACAGATACACCTGACGGCTCTATAAATATATGGTTATAAAACATTAACGTTATTGTTTCGAGGCAGAGTGAATCATGTTCTCCCTCATCATCCTATCTTAATGAGGACTAAAGGAGTGATCCCCCTCTGACTATCACTCTGCCTCCACCTGTGTCTGTGTTTGTGCGTGTTTGTGTGTTTATGTGCATGCGTGCGTGTGTGTGGGTGTATTTGTGTATTTCTGTGTTGAGAGGTGCTGCTATTTACATGCTATTTACATACAATAATGTGGTGGTAATATTGCAGTAATATACATTTGGGGCTATTGTACAGTAGGAGAAATATGGCAGTAATATACAGTAGCAGTATTTTACAAGTAGCAGTACTGTTGGTAATATAGCAGTATAATATGGCAGTATTATACAGGCAACAGTACTAATCAATCAATCACATTTACTTATAAAGCCCTTTTTATATAAGCAGATGTCACAAAGAGCTATACAGAAACCCAGCCTAAAACCCCAAATTGCAAGCAATGCAGATGTAGAAGCACGGTGGCTAGGAAAAACTCCCTAGAAAGGCAGGAACCTAGGAAGAAACCTAGAGAGGAATCAGACTCTGAGGGGTGGCCAGTCCTCTTCTGGCTGTGCCGGGTGGAGATTATAACAGTACATGACCAAGATGTTGAAATGTTTATAGATGACGAGCAGGGTCAGAGGGTCACAGGTCAGCATCTCAGGAGTAAATGTCAGTTGGCTTTTCATAGCCGAACATTCAGAGTTCGAGACAGCAGGTAGAAAAAGGCAGGTCTGGGACAAGGTAGCACGTCCGGTGAACAGGTCAGGGTTCCATAGCCGCAGGCAGAACAGTTGAAACTGGAGCAGCAGCACGACCAGGTGGACTGGGGACAGCAAGGAGTCATAAGGCCAGGTAGGCTTGAGGCATGGTCCTAGGGCTCAGGTACTCCGGGAGGGGAGAGAGAATTAGAGGACCTACTGTAGGACCTACTGAAGAGATGAGTCTTCAGTAAAGACTTAAAGGTCGAGACCGAGTCTGTGTCTCTCATATGGATAAAAATGTACCTCTATAGGAGTAAGCCCTGCCTCCAGCTGTTTGCTTAGAAATTCTAGGGACAATAAGGAGGCCTGCGTCTTGTGATCATAGTGTGTATGTACAGTGGGGAGAACAAGTATTTGATACACTGCCGATTTTGCAGGTCTTCTCACTTACAAAGCATGTAGAGGTCTGTAATTTTTATCGTAGGTACACTTCAACTGTGAGAGACGGAATCTAAAACAAAAATCCATTCACATTGTATGATTTTTAAGTAATTAATTTGCATTTTATTACATGACATAAGTATTTGATACATCAGAAAAGCAGAACTTAATATTTGGTACAGAAACCTTTGTTTGCAATTACAGAGATCATACGTTTCCTGTAGTTCTTGACCAGGTTTGCACACACTGCAACAGGGATTTTGGCTCACTCCTCCATACAGACATTCTCCAGATCCTTCAGGTTTCGGGGCTGTCGCTGGGCAATACGGACTTTCAGCTCCCTCCAAAGATTTTCTATTGGGTTCAGGTCTGGAGACTGGCTAGGCCACTCCAGGACCTTGATATGCTTCTTACGGAGCCACTACTTAGTTGCCCTGGCTGTGTGTTTTGGGTCGTTGTCATGCTGGAAGACCCAGCCAAGACCCATCTTCAATGCTCTTACTGAGGGAAGGAGGTTGTTGGCCAAGGTCTCGCGATACGTGGCCCCATCCATCCTCCCCTCAATACGGTGCAGTCGTCCTGTCCCCTTTGCAGAAAAGCATCCCCAAAGAATGATGTTTTCACCTCCATGCTTCACGGTTGGGATGGTGTTCTTGGGGTTGTACTCATCCTTCTTCTTCCTCCAAACACGGCGAGTGGAGTTTAGACCAAAAACCTCTATTTTTGTCTCATCAGACCACATGACCTTCTCCCATTCCTCCTCTGGATCATCCAGATGGTCATTGGCAAAATTCAGACGGGCCTGGACATGCGCTGGCTTGAGCAGGTGGACCTTGCGTGCGCTGCAGGATTTTAATCCATGACGGCGTAATGTGTTACTAATGGTTTTCTTTGAGACTGTGGTCCCAGCTCTCTTCAGGTCATTGACCAGGTCCTGCCGTGTAGTTCTGGGCTGATCCCTCACCTTCCTCATGATCATTGATGCCCCACCAGGTGAGATCTTGCATGGAGCCCCAGACCGAGGGTGATTGACCGTCATCTTGAACTTCTTCCATTTTCTAATAATTGCGCCAACAGTTGGTGCCTTCTCACCAAGCTGCTTGCCTATTGTCCTGTAGCCCATCCCAGCATTGTGCAGGTCTACAATTTAACCCTGATGTCCTTACACAGCTCTCTGGTCTTGGCCATTGTGGAGAGGTTGGAGTCTGTTTGATTGTGTGTGGACGGGTGTCTTTTATACAGGTAACAAGTTCAAACAGGTGCAGTTAATACAGGTAATGAGTGGAGAACAGGAGGGCTTCTTAAAGAAAAACTAACAGGTCTGTGAGATTTTTGTTTAGATTCTGTCTCTCACAGTTGAAGTGTACCTATGATAAAAATTACAGACCTCTACATGCTTTGTAAGTAGGAAAACCTGCAAAATTGGCAGTGTATCAAATACTTGTTCTCCCCACTGTAGGTATGTACGGCAGGACCACATCGGAGAGATAGGTAGGAGCAAGCCCATGTAATGCTTTGTAGGTTAGCAGTAAAACCTTGAAACCAGCCTTAGCCTTAATAGGAAGCCAGTGTAGAGAGGCTAGCACTGGAGTAATATTATCAAATTTTTTGGTTCTAGTCAAGATTCTAGCAGCCGTGTTTAGCACTAACTGAAGTTTATTTAGTGTATTCGGGTAACTGGAAAGTAGAACATTGCAGTAGTCTAATCTAGAAGTGACAAAAGCATGGATTAGCTTTTCTGCATAATTTTTGGACAAAATGTTTAGGATTTTTGCAATGTTATGAAGATGGAAAAAACTGTCCTTGAAATATTCTTGATATGTTCATCAAAAGAGAGATCAGGGTCCAGAGTAACGCAGAGCTCCTTCACAGTTTTATTTGAGACGACTGTACAACCATCAAGATTAATTGTCAGATCCAACAGAAGATCTCAGTTTTGTCCGAGTTTAAAAGTAAAAACTGTTCCGCCATCCACTTCCTTATTTCTGAAACACAGGCTTTCAGGATGGGCAATTTTGGGGCTTCACCATGTTTCATCAAAATATATAGCTGAGGGCCTCCCGGGTGGCGCAGTGGTTAAGGGCACTGTACTGCAGCGCCAGCTTTGCCACCAGAGACTCTGAGTTTGCACCAAGGCTCTGTCGTAACCGGCCGCGACCGGGAGGTCCGTGGGGCAACGCACAATTGGCCTAGCGTCGTCCAGGTTAGGGAGTGCTTGGCCGGTAGGGATATCCTTGTCTCATCGCGCACCAGCAACTCCTGTGGGGGGCCGGGCACAGTGCGCGCTAACCAAGGTTGCCAGGTGCACAGTGTTTCCTCCGACACATTGGTGCGGCTGGCTTCTGGGTTGGATGCGCGCTGTGTTAAGAAGCAATGCGGCTTGGTTGGGTTGTGTATCGGAGGACGCATGACTTTCAACCTTCGTCTCTCCCGAGCCCGTACGGGAGTTATAGCGATGAGACAAGATAGTAGCTACTAACAAATCAAATCAAATCAAATGTATTTATATAGCCCTTCGTACATCAGCTGATATCTCAAAGTGCTGTACAGAAACCCAGCCTAAAACCCCAAACAGCAAGCAATGCAGGTGTAGCACGGTGGCTAGGAAAAACTCCCTAGAAAGGCCAAAACCTAGGAAGAAACCTAGAGAGGAACCAGGCTATGTGGGGTGGCCAGTCCTCTTCTGGCTGTGCCGGGTGGAGATTATAACAGAACATGGTCAAGATGTTCAAATGTTCATAAATGACCAGCATGGTCGAATAATAATAAGGCAGAACAGTTGAAACTGGAGCAGCAGCACAGTCAGGTGGACTGGGGACAGCAAGGAGTCATCATGTCAGGTATTCCTGGGGCATGGTCCTAGGGCTCAGGTCCTCCGAGAGAGAGAAAGGAGGAGAGAATTAGAGAGAGCATATGTGGGATGGCCAGTCCTCTTCTGGCTGTGCCGGGTGGAGATTATAACAGAACATGGCCAAGATGTTCAAATGTTCATAAATGACCAGCATGGTCGAATAATAATAAGGCAGAACAGTTGAAACTGGAGCAGCAGCACGGCCAGGTGGACTGGGGACAGCAAGGAGTCATCATGTCAGGTAGTCCTGGGGCATGGTCCTAGGGCTCAGGTCCTCCGAGAGAGAGAAAGAGAGAAGGAGAGAATTAGAGAACGCACACTTAGATTCACACAGGACACCGAATAGGACAGGAGAAGTACTCCAGATATAACAAACTGACCCTAGCCCCCCGACACATAAACTACTGCAGCATAAATACTGGAGGCTGAGACAGGAGGGGTCAGGAGACACTGTGGCCCCATCCGAGGACACCCCCGGACAGGGCCAAACAGGAAGGATATAACCCCACCCACTTTGCCAAAGCACAGCCCCCACACCACTAGAGGGATATCTTCAACCACCAACTTACCATCCTGAGACAAGGCTGAGTATAGCCCACAAAGACCTCCGCCACGGCACAACCCAAGGGGGGAGGGGGAGGGGGGGGGGGAGGGGGCGCCAACCCAGACAGGATGACCACATCAGTGAATCAACCCACTCAGGTGACGCACCCCCTCCAGGGACGGCATGAGAGAGCCCCAGTAAGCCAGTGACTCAGCCCCTGTAATAGGGTTAGAGGCAGAGAATCCCAGTGGAAAGAGGGGAACCGGCCAGGCAGAGACAGCAAGGGCGGTTCGTTGCTCCAGAGCCTTTCCGTTCACCCTCCCACTCCTGGGCCAGACTACACTCAATCATATGACCCACTGAAGAGATGAGTCTTCAGTAGAGACTTAAAGGTTGAGATCGAGTTTGCGTCTCTGACATGGGTAAGCAGACCGTTCCATAAAAATGGAGCTCTATAGGAGAAAGCCCTGCCTCCAGCTGTTTGCTTAGAAATTCTAGGGACAATTAGGAGGCCTGCGTCTTGTGACCTTAGCGTACGTGTAGGTATGTACGGCAGGACCAAATCAGAGAGATAGGTAGGAGCAAGCCCATGTAATGCTTTGTAGGTTAGCAGTAAAACCTTGAAATCAGCCCTTGCTTTGACAGGAAGCCAGTGTAGAGAGGCTAGCACTGGAGTAATATGATCAAATTTGTTGGTTCTAGTCAGGATTCTAGCAGCCGTATTTAGCACTAACTGAAGTTTATTTAGTGCTTTATCCGGGTAGCCGGAAAGTATAGCATTGCAGTAGTCTAACCTAGAAGTGACAAAAGCATGGATTAATTTTTCTGCATAATTTTTGGACAGAAAGTTTCTGATTTTTGCAATGTTACGTAGATGGAAAAAAGCTGTCCTTGAAATGGTCTTGATATGTTCTTCAAAAGAGAGATCAGGGTCCAGAGTAACGCCGAGGTCCTTCACAGTTTTATTTGAGACGACTGTACAACCATTAAGATTAATTGTCAGATTCAACAGAAGATCTCTTTGTTTCTTGGGACCTAGAACAAGCATCTCTGTTTTGTCCGAGTTTAAAAGTAGAAAGTTTGCAGCCATCCACTTCCTTATGTCTGAAACACATTCTTCTAGCAAGGGCAATTTTGGGGCTTCACCATGTTTCATTGAAATGTACAGCTGTGTGTCATCCGCATAGCAGTGAAAGTTAACATTATGTTTTCGAATAACATCCCCAAGAGGTAAAATATATAGTGAAAACAATAGTGGTCCTAAAACGGAACCTTGAGGAACACCGAAATTTACAGTTGATTTGTCAGAGGACAAACCATTCACAGAGACAAACTGATATCTTTCCGACAGATAAGATCTAAACCAAGCCAGAACTTATCCGTGTAGACCAATTTGGGTTTCCAATCTCTCCAAAAGAATGTGGTGATCGATGGTATCAAAAGCAGCACTAAGGTCTAGGAGCACGAGGACAGATGCAGAGCCTCGGTCCGATGCCATTAAAATGTAATTTACCACCTTCACAAGTGCCGTCTCAGTGCTATGATGGGGTCTAAAACCAGACTGAAGCATTTCGTATACATTGTTTGTCTTCAGGAAGGCAGTGAGTTGTTGCGCAACAGCCTTTTCTAAAATTTTTGAGAGGAATGAAAGATTCGATATAGGCCGATAGTTTTTTATATTTTCTGGGTCAAGGTTTGGCTTTTTCAAGAGAGGCTTTATTACTGCCACTTTTAGTGAGTTTGGTACACATCCGGTGGATAGAGAGCCGTTTATTATGTTCAACATAGGAGGGCCAAGCACAGGAAGCAGCTCTTTCAGTAGTTTAGTTAGAATAGGGTCCAGTATGCAGCTTGAAGGTTTAGAGGCCATGATTATTTTCATCATTGTGTCAAGAGATATAGTACTAAAACACTTGAGCGTCTCTCTTGATCCTAGGTCCTGGCAGAGTTGTGCAGACTCAGGACAACTGAGCTTTGAAGGAATACGCAGATTTAAGGAGGAGTCCGTAATTTGCTTTCTAATAATCATAATATTTTCCTCAAAGAAGTTCATGAATTTATCACTGCTAAAGTGAAAGTCATCCTCTCTTGGGGAATGCTGCTTTTTAGTTAGCTTTGCGACAGTATCAAAAAGGAATTTTGGATTGTTCTTATTTTCCTCAATTAAGTTAGAAAAATAGGATGATCGAGCAGCAGTAAGGGCTCTTCGGTACTGCACAGTACTGTCTTTCCAAGCTAGTCGGAAGACTTCCAGTTTGGTGTGGCGCCATTTCCGTTCCAATTTTCTGGAAGCTTGCTTCAGAGCTCGGGTATTTTCTGTGTACCAGGGAGCTACTAAATGTTTTTAGTTTTTAGGGGTGCAACTGCATCTAGGGTATTGCGCAAGGTTAAATTGAGTTCCTCAGTTAGGTGGTTAACTGATTTTTGTCCTCTGGCGTCCTTGGGTAGACAGAGGGAATCTGGAAGGACATCAAGGAATCTTTGTGTTGTCTGTGAATTTATAGCACGACTTTTGATGATCCTTGGTTGGGGTCTGAGCAGATTATTTGTTGCAATTGCAAACATAATAAAATGGTGGTCCGATAGTCCAGGATTATGAGGAAAAACATTAAGATCCACAACATTTATTCCATGGGACAAAACTAGGTCCAGCGTATGACTGTGACAGTGAGTGGGTCCAGAGACATGTTGGACAAAACCCACTGAGTCGATGATGGCTCCGAAAGCCTTTTGGAGTGGGTCTGTGGACTTTTCCATGTGAATATTAAAGTCACCAAAGATTAGAATATTATCCGCTATGACTACAAGGTCCGATAGGAATTCAGGGAACTCAGTGAGGAATGCTGTATATGGCCCAGGAGGCCTGTAAACAGTAGCTATAAAAAGTGATTGAGTAGGCTGCATAGATTTCATGACTAAAAGCTCAAAAGACAAAAACGTCTTTTTTTTTTTTGTAAATTGAAATTTGCTATCGTAAATGTTAGCAACACCTCCGCCTTTGCGGGATGCACGGGGGATATGGTCACTAGTGTAGCCAGGAGGTGAGGCCTCATTTAACACAGTAAATTCATCAGGCTTAAGCCATGTTTCAGTCAGGCCAATCACATCAAGATTATGATCAGTGATTAGTTCATTGACTATAATTGCCTTTGAAGTAAGGGATCTAACATTAAGTAGCCCTATTTTGAGATGTGAGGTATCATGATATCTTTCAATAATGACAGGAATGGAGGTGGTCTTTATCCTAGTGAGATTGCTAAGGCGAACACCGCCATGTTTAGTTTTGCCCAACCTAGGTCGAGGCACAGACTGGGAGAGAAAAAGGGGTAAAAATTCAACAACAAAAAACAACAACAATTTTTTTTACAGCTGTGTATCTTTCACATAGCAGTGAAAGTTAACATTATGTTTTCGAATGGAGGTAAAATATATAGTGAAAACAACAGTGGTCCTAAAACGGAACCTTGAAGAACACTGAAACTTGCAATTGATTTGTCAGTGGACAAACCATCCACAGAGACGAACTGATATCTTTCTGACAGACAAGATCTAAACCAGGCAAGAACTTGTCCCTGCAGATCAATTAGGGGTTCCAATTTCTCCAAAAGAATGTGATGATCAATGGTGTCAAAAGCAGCACTAAGGTCTAGGAGCACGAGGACAGATGCAGAGCCTTGGTCTGACGCCATTAAAAGGTAATATACCACCTTCACGAGTGCAGTCTAAGTGCTATGATGGGGTCTAAAACTAGACTGAAGCATTTCGTATACTTTATTTGTCTTCAGGAAGGCAGTGAGTTGCCGTGCAACAGCTTTTTCAAATAATGTTGAGAGGAATGCGAGATTCGTTTTTTTTAACGTTTTCTGGGTCAAGGTTTGGCTTTTTCAAGAGAGGCTTTATTACTGCCACTTTTAGTGAGTTTGCTACACATCTGGTGGATAGTGAGCCATTTATTATGTTCAACATAGCAGGGCCAAGCACAGGAAGCAACTCTGTCAGAAGTTTAGTTGGAATAGGGTCCTGTATGCAGCTTGAAGGTTTAGAGGCCATTTCTATTTTCATGAATGCGTCAAGAGATACAGAATTAAAAAACTTGAGTGTCTCCATTGATCCTAGGTCCTGGCAGTGTTGTGCAGACTCAGGACAACTGAGCTTTGGAGAAATACGCAGATTCAAAGAGGAGTCCCTAATTTCCAGCAGTGATGGATTTCATGAATTCATCACTGCTGAAGTGAAAGCCATCCTCTCTTGGGGAATGCTGCTTTTTAGTTAGCTTTGTGACAGTTTCAAAAATACATTTAGGATTGTTCTTATTCTCCTCAATTAGGTTGGAAGAATAGGATGATTGAGCAGCAGTGAGGGCTCTTTGATATTGCACGATACTGTCTTTCCAAGCTAGTCGGAAGACTCCCAGTTTGGTATATCGCCATTTCCGTTCCAATTTTCTGGAAGCTTGCTTCAGGGCTTGGGTATTTTCTGTATATCAGGGAGCTAGTTTCTTGTGACAAATGTGTTTTGTTTTTAGGGGTGCGACTGCATCTAGCATATTACGCAAGATTACATTTAATTCCTCAGTTAGGTGGTTAACCGATTTTTGTACTTCGAAGTCCTTGGGTAGGTAGAGGGAGTCTGGAAAGGCATATAGTAATATTTTGGGATTCCTGGTTGGGGTTTAAGCAGATTCTTTGCTGCAATTGAAAACATAATAAGATGTTGGTCCGATAGTCCAGGATTATGAGGAAAAACGTTTAGATATGTATTCCACGGGACAAAACTAAGTCCAGGGTATGACTGTGGCAGTGAGTAGGTCCGGAGACATGTTGGACAAAACCCACTGAGTCGATGATGGCTCCAAAAGCCTTTTGACGTCACTGGTTTATTAACCACTGGTCCTGGGAAACATCATTACATGCACCTGGCTTTCATCATTACGCGTACCTGCGCATCATCATTATGCACACCTGGACTCCATTACCTCCCCTTTATCTGGCACTCCCTTAGGTACCTTCCCTAGGCAGTATTGTTTCTGTTGTTCATGTCTTGACGCTACTCCTACGTTGTATTGTTCCATGTTATTTGTTATATTAAACTTACCACCTGCACCTGCTTCTCGACTCCCAGCATCTACGTTACAAATATCTATAAAAAGTGATCGAGTAGACTGCGTAGATTTCATGACTAGAAACTCAAAAGATGAAAACGCAGTCATTTTTTGGGGGGGTACATTTAAATTTGCTATCATAAATGTTAGCAACACCATGTGTAGGGAATATGGTCACTAGTGTAACCAGGAAGAGAGGCATCATTTAACACAGTAAATTCATCAGGCTTAAGCCATGTTTCAGTCAGGCCAATCACGTCAAGATTATGATCAGTGATTAGTTCAGTGACTATAACTGCCTTTGGATGTGATGGATCTAAAATGAAGTAGCCCTATTTTGAGATGTGAGATATCACAATCTCTTTCAATACTGACAGGAATGGAGGAGGTGTTTATTCCAGTGAGATTGCCAAAGTGAACACCGCCGTGTTTAGTTTTGCCCAACCTAGGTCGAGGCACAGACACGGTCTCAATGGGGATAGCTGAGCTGACTACACTGACTATGCTAGTGGCAGACTCCACTAGCATAGGCCAGCCTGCTGCCTGGCCTGCACCCTATCTCATTGTGAAGCTAGAGGAGTTAGAGCCCTGTCTATGTTGATAGATAAGATGAGAGCACCCCTCCAGCTAGGCTGGAGTCCGTCACTCCTCAGCAGGCCAGGCTTGGTCCTGTTTGTGGATGAGCCCCAGAAAGAGGGTCAATTATCTCAAAATTGTATATTTTGAGAAGGGCAGAAAACAGTTTTCAACCAGCGATTGAGTTGTGAGACTCTGCTGTAGAGCTCATCACCTCCCCTAACTGGGAGGGGGCCAGAGACAATTACTCGATGCCGACACATCTTTCTAACTGATTTACACGCTGAAGCTATGTTGCGCTTGGTGACCTCTGACTGTTTCATCCTAACATCGTTGGTGCCGAAATGGATAACAATACCTCTATACTCTCTACACTCGCCAGCTTTAGCCTAGCCAGCACCATCTTCAGATTAGCCTTTGCGTCGGTAGCCCTGCCCCCTGGTAAACACTGTATGATCGCTGAATGATTATTTTTAAGTCTAATATTGCAGGTAACGGAGTCAACAATGACTAATGTTTTTAATTTGTCATAGCTAATTGTGGGAGGCTTCAGCGGCTCAGACCCCGTAACAGGTGGAGGAGAGACCAGAGAAGGGTTGACCTTCTCATTGCTCAATGGGGAGAACCGGCTGAATGAGCGCAACACCGGTTGAGCATGCCTACAGCATTTCCTTCCAGAAGCCTTGAGAAAATGGTCCGGCGGCGGGGACTGTGCGAGGGGATTTATACTACTATCTGTACTTACTGATGACACAGATGCTGTTTCGTCCTTTCCTACACTTAGATTACCCTTGCCTAAGGATTGCATCTGAAGTTGGGCTTGCAGCACGGCTATCTTCACCATAAGGTGATCGTTTTCCTGTATATTATGAGTACAGCGGCTGCAGTTAGATGGCATAGTTATGTCTTAGCTTTGGCCAGTGGAGGTCCTGTAGAACCATGTCCAGGTAAAGCATCCAGGGTAAAAAAAAATTAAACGTGTCAAATTACTATTTTGATTAAACGGTTGTAAAAAGTAAAAACCGTACGGTTGGCAGGTAGCCAAGTAGCATCAAAGTAACAACAAACAGCACATCAGCATGGAGTCAAGTCCGAAAGTTGTGACCGGAGGTTCTGACCAGAAGTGGGACAGATTGGTATATAACAGTATATTATGGCAGTATTGTACAGGTGACAGTGCTGTTGGTAATATAACAGTATATTATGGCAGTATTATACAGGTGACAGTACTGTTGGTAATAAAGCAGTATATTATGGCAGTATTATACAGGTGACAGTACTGTTGGTAATATAGCAGTATTTATGGCAGTATTATACAGGTGACAGTACTGTTGGTAATATAGCAGTATATTATGGCAGTATTATACAGGTGACAGTACTGTTGGTAATATAGCAGTATTTATGGCAGTATTATACAGGTGACAGTACTGTTGGTAATATAGCAGTATATTATGGCAGTATTATACAGGTGACAGTACTGTTGGTAATATAGCAGTATATTATGGCAGTATTATACAGGTGACAGTACTGTTGGTAATATAGCAGTATATTATGGCAGTATTATACAGGTGACAGTACTGTTGGTAATATAGCAGTATATTATGGCAGTATTATACAGGTGACAGTTCTGTTGGTAATATAGCAGTATATTATGGCAGTATTATACAGGTGACAGTGCTGTTGGTAATAATATAGCAGTATTTATGGCATTTTTATACAGGTGACAGTACTGTTGGTAATATAGCAGTATATTATGGCAGTATTATACAGGTAACAGTACTGTTGGTAATATAGCAGTATATTATGGCAGTATTATACAGGTGACAGTACTGTTGGTAATATAGCAGTATATTATGGCAGTATTATACAGGTGACAGTACTGTTGGTAATATAGCAGTATATTATGGCAGTATTATACAGGTGACAGTACTGTTGGTAATATAGCAGTATATTATGGCAGTATTATACAGGTGACAGTACTGTTGGTAATATAGCAGTATATTATGGCAGTATTATACAGGTGACAGTACTGTTGGTAATATAGCAGTATATTATGGCAGTATTATACAGGTGACAGTACTGTTGGTAATATAGCAGTATATTATGGCAGTATTATACAGGTGACAGTACTGTTGGTAATATAGCAGTATATTATGGCAGTATTATACAGGTGACAGTACTGTTGGTAATATAGCAGTATATTATGGCAGTATTATACAGGTGACAGTACTGTTGGTAATATAGCAGTATTTATGGCAGTATTATACAGGTGACAGTACTGTTGGTAATATAGCAGTATATTATGGCAGTATTATACAGGTGACAGTACTGTTGGTAATATAGCAGTATTTATGGCAGTATTATACAGGTGACAGTACTGTTGGTAATATAGCAGTATATTATGGCAGTATTATACAGGTGACAGTACTGTTGGTAATATAGCAGTATATTATGGCAGTATTATACAGGTGACAGTACTGTTGGTAATATAGCAGTATATTATGGCAGTATTATACAGGTGACAGTTCTGTTGGTAATATAGCAGTATATTATGGCAGTATTATACAGGTAACAGTACTGTTGGTAATATAGCAGTATATTATGGCAGTATTATACAGGTGACAGTGCTGTTGGTAATATAGCAGTATTTATGGCATTTTTATACAGATGACAGTACTGTTGGTAATATAGCAGTATATTATGGCAGTATTATACAGGTGACAGTACTGTTGGTAATATAGCAGTATTTATGGCATTTTTATACAGGTGACAGTACTGTTCGTAATATAGCAGTATATTATGGCAGTATTATACAGGTGACAGTTCTGTTGGTAATATAGCAGTATATTATGGCAGTATTATACAGGTGACAGTACTGTTGGTAATATAGCAGTATATTATGGCAGTATTATACAGGTGACAGTACTGTTGGTAATATAGCAGTATATTATGGCAGTATTATACAGGTGACAGTTCTGTTGGTAATATAGCAGTATATTATGGCAGTATTATACAGGTGACAGTGCTGTTGGTAATATAGCAGTATATTATGGCAGTATTATACAGGTGACAGTACTGTTGGTAATATAGCAGTATATTATGGCAGTATTATACAGGTGACAGTACTGTTGGTAATATAGCAGTATATTATGGCAGTATTATACAGGTGACAGTACTGTTGGTAATATAGCAGTATATTATGGCAGTATTATACAGGTGACAGTACTGTTCGTAATATAGCAGTATATTATGGCAGTATTATACAGGTGACAGTACTGTTGGTAATATAGCAGTATATTATGGCAGTATTATACAGGTGACAGTACTGTTGGTAATATAGCAGTATATTATGGCAGTATTATACAGGTGACAGTACTGTTGGTAATATAACAGTATATTATGGCAGTATTATACAGGTGACAGTACTGTTGGTAATATAGCAGTATATTATGGCAGTATTATACAGGTGACAGTACTGTTGGTAATATAACAGTATATTATGGCAGTATTATACAGGTGACAGTACTGTTGGTAATATAGCAGTATATTATGGCAGTATTATACAGGTGACAGTACTGTTGGTAATATAGCAGTATTTATGGCATTTTTATACAGGTGACAGTACTGTTGGTAATATAGCAGTATTTATGGCAGTATTATACAGGTGACAGTACTGTTGGTAATATAGCAGTATATTATGGCAGTATTATACAGGTAACAGTACTGTTGGTAATATAGCAGTATTTATGGCAGTATTATACAGGTAACAGTACTGTTGGTAATATAGCAGTATATTATGGCAGTATTATACAGGTGACAGTACTGTTGGTAATATAGCAGTATATTATGGCAGTATTATACAGGTGACAGTACTGTTGGTAATATAGCAGTATATTATGGCATTTTTATACAGTTGACAGTACTGTTGGTAATATAGCAGTATATTATGGCAGTATTATACAGGTGACAGTACTGTTGGTAATATAGCAGTATATTATGGCAGTATTATACAGGTGACAGTACTGTTGGTAATATAGCAGTATATTATGGCATTTTTATACAGTTGACAGTACTGTTGGTAATATAGCAGTATATTATGGCAGTATTATACAGGTGACAGTACTGTTGGTAATATAGCAGTATTTATGGCATTTCTATACAGGTGACAGTACTGTTCGTAATATAGCAGTATATTATGGCAGTATTATACAGGTGACAGTTCTGTTGGTAATATAGCAGTATATTATGGCAGTATTATACAGGTGACAGTACTGTTGGTAATATAGCAGTATATTATGGCAGTATTATACAGGTGACAGTACTGTTGGTAATATAGCAGTATATTATGGCAGTATTATACAGGTGACAGTACTGTTGGTAATATAGCAGCATATTATGGCAGTATTATACAGGTGACAGTACTGTTGGTAATATAGCAGTATTTATGGCAGTATTATACAGGTGACAGTTCTGTTGGTAATATAACAGTATATTATGGCAGTATTATACAGGTGACAGTACTGTTGGTAATATAGCAGTATATTATGGCAGTATTATACAGGTAACAGTACTGTTGGTAATATAGCAGTATTTATGGCAGTATTATACAGGTGACAGTACTGTTGGTAATATAGCAGCATATTATGGCAGTATTATACAGGTGACAGTACTGTTGGTAATATAACAGTATATTATGGCAGTATTATACAGGTGACAGTACTGTTGGTAATATAGCAGTATTTATGGCATTTTTATACAGGTGACAGTACTGTTGGTAATATAGCAGTATATTATGGCAGTATTATACAGGTGACAGTACTGTTGGTAATATAGCAGTATTTATGGCAGTATTATACAGGTAACAGTACTGTTGGTAATATAGCAGTATATTATGGCAGTATTATACAGGTGACAGTACTGTTGGTAATATAGCAGTATATTATGGCAGTATTATACAGCTAGCAGAAATATAGGCGTGTCTGTATGTAGGTCAATGATTTGAAGTGTGTAAATTCCTGTCTGGAATGACAATGGAAATATTTATGGAGAGACACAGAGATCAGGGGGCCTGGGTCACAAGAGGTGGGAGTCCCTGTGACGCACACACACCGACACACACACATACTTAATCACAAACATTCACAAACACACTTATACCATTTTCTCACTGTCACGCCCTGACCGTAGAGAGCTTTTTAATGTCTCTATTTTTGGTTTGGTCAGGGTGTGATTTGGGTGGGCATTCTATGTTCATGTTTCTATGTTTTCTATTTCTTTGTGTTTGGCCAGTTATGGTTCTCAATCAGGGACAGCTGTTTATCATTGTCTCTGATTGGGAATCGTACTTAGGTAGCTTTTTTTTCCCCTCCTTCTGTGTGGGATCTTGTTCTTCGTTTTGTGTGCAGGGAGTTTGCACAAGGAAGCTGTTCGGTCGTTGTTTTCTTTATTGTTTTTGTTTTGTCTAAAGTTTCACTTCGGTAATAAAGATTATGTGGAACTCATCTTCCTTCCGGCGACACGCGTTACACTCACTCAAGTACAGAGATACATAATCCCTCTCTAACACTCACAGACACACATCAATTTCAAAACACACCTGCAAACAGAAAAACAATTCAAAGACACACATTTGCACACATAATTACACACACGCACACATGCCCACAAAGCTTGGGTAAAGGTCAGATGGAGACATTCTCAGGAAGAGAACACAAAACTGCCAGCATGAAGAATGGATGAGCAGGAGAAAGAAGAGGTGGCTGAATGCACGCACACACACACACACACACACACACACACACACACACACACACACACACACACACCTAAATCACCATTGGAAAATCATTAGAAATCTGCCGGGGTAGAGAGTCACAGATTGCGGGACAAAGCCCCCATTCACACACAAAGACAGGCCTACACTCACACACTCACATAGACACACACAGGCACAAACACTCACACACACAAAGACAGGCAGTCAGGTGGAAGGGAAGTGGGGAGTGACTGGCGATGCACACCCTCGTGCACACACTCCTCAACCTCTCACAGACACACACACACACACACACACACACACACACACACACACACACACACACACACACACACACACACACACACACACACACACACACACACACACACACACACAGGCAGGGACAGGCCAACCCATCACCCAGACCCCTAACATTTATAAGTCACTGTGTAGATGGATGTGTCAGAGTTTCATTCACATGTTAACCATTGTGTGGGTGTGTATGTGTGTGTGTGTGTTAAAGATTCATTTGTGTGTTGTTAAGCATTGTGAATGCTAGGCAACATTTTATCTGTCTGAACCCAACCCCAGCCATATGGCACAGGAAGACCCTCTATCCACTCCTCCTTTCCAGTCTGTTCATCTCTCCTCCACTTCTCCTCCCCTCCTCTCTTTTCCTGGCCTCAGTTACTCTTACCTCTCCCAAACTTGTCTACGTACGAGAAACCAAAGGCTTTAAGGAAAAGTACTGTATAAATCTGTGAGGTGTTTTGGTAGGCTCTCTCTATAAAATACATGTACGCGCTCACACCACAAACACATGCACACACACACACACACACACTGGTTCACATGTGAATTAAACTCTGGAATGGAAATGTGGCAGAGACAGCATAGGTCAGTTGGGACAGACCTATTGGAGTGTCAGCTGAGATCAGGGTTAGGGATACTTTAATGTTGTGTGTTGTCCAAACACATCACTAGGACAACATTTGATATGCCCATTAAAGTAAAAAGCCATCCTCCCTCTGTCCCTTCATGTTCTCTCCATTTCTCTCTCTCTCTCTCTCTCTCTCTCTCTCTCTCTCTCTCTCTCTCTCTCTCCGTCCCTCTCTCTCTCTCTCCCTCTCTCTCTCTCTCTCTCCGTCCCTCTCTCTCTCCCTCCATCTATCTCTGTCTCTCTCCCCTTTGTCTCTCTCTGTCACACTCACTAACACACTCTGCCCTTGACATCTAGATTGTGATTTCTGACAGGTCGCGGGTCCTTAAGGCTTCGTGCGTATGTGTGTGTACGCGTATGCACACTTGTGTGTGTGTGTGTGTGTCTGTCCGTGCGTGTGTGTGTGTGCGCGTACTTGTGTGTTTGTTCTGTCTGACAGGAGGTAGCCTGGGGTATCCTAACTTTAGAGGGCAAGTTGAAATATTAAACTACTCTGGGTAACACAGCTTTCTAACACACAAAGGACTGCATAAGCACACACACACACACACACACACACACACGCACACACACACACACACACTCACACTACAGACTTGTGGAAGTGGTTCCTGTATGCAGTGTGGGTATTTTTCTCACCTGCCCAACACATGTAAAAGATAAATAACGTGTGTGTGGTTCAGACAGCAGCCAGGTACACTTCCAAATTCAGACAGAGGGGTGGATTTGGACTTGTTTTTTAAACATTGGGATTTCAAAAATAGCCCTGGGCTTCTTCTAGGGACTAATTAGTCCATGTGACTTCAACATAATAAATAAGGTGGAGAAAATAAATAAACACACACACACAACACAAAACATACAGCCACATTGTCACGTTCTGACCTTAGTTCTTTTGTTATGTCTTTGTTTTAGTATGGTCAGGGCGTGAGTTGGGTGGGTTGTCTATGTTAGTTTTTCTATGATTTGCTATTTCTGTGTTTGGCCTGGTATGGTTCTCAATCAGAGGCAGCTGTCAATCGTTGTCCCTGATTGAGAACCATATTTAGGGAGCCTGTTCTCTATTGTGTTGCGTGGGTGATTGTTTTCTGTTATCTGTTGTGTGTCTGCACCAGCCAGAACTGTTTTCGGTTGTCGGTTTATTGTTTTGGTTCTGTGTTCAAGTTCTTTATTAAAAGATACGGACACATACCACGCTGCACCTTGATCCTCTTCTTCTTCCACCGACGACGGCCGTTACACACAGACACTGACTCATACATTCAGTCAATGCCAATGTTCTCCGCACACTGTTAAAGCTCCCAATTCACTGCTTTATTGACAACGTTTCGAGCCGAAACGGATCTCCGTCGGGTCAAAAAGACTTCTCCACGTAAACACACACACACACACACACACACACACACACACACTCACTGCTGTGTAATGTGTTGACAGACTGTGCCGCTATAAGGACACCGAGGGCCTGAGAGAACTCCTCTGGCTTTTCCACACACACACACGCATACACACACACACCACTCTTGAGGTCAACTGGAGAGATTAGCAGCTCTTTACCATACCACATAGGGGAAAAAACACAGGGGTCAGAGTTTGTGTGTGTGGGTGTGTCTTCATTTTACACACCTCGGGAACATTGTCCCCTCGTCACCACAACATCTGTGTAATTATTTAATAGGTGTCCCAGAGTAGTGCCCGCTGTAATCAGGAAGCAGATAATCACGCCCTGATGGGAGACAACGCATTATGGAATGTGTTTTTTTTTACCCACTAACACTATTATTTGATTAAACAATTCCCCCTCATAAACCAGATTATGCATTTCCATATCCAATCAGAACTAAGGAGAAACAGGTTTTCACAAGGGCTCAGAGCTGATCCATCACCGGTCTATCTACTGTGATGGGGTGTCTAACAGCTGTGTACCTGTGGGTCTGCTTCAGTAGTTATGGGTAGGCACAGCTCCAGGATCAGATCCCCCACCCTCCCCAAATCCCAACCTTATTAGAGAGTGAAAATGCAAAACTGACCTAGGGTCAGTGTCTACGCCAACTTCATCCTATTCCTGTGGGCTCATCACAACAGTGACCCCAGTCCTAACCACCCAGTTTGACGTTGAAACATCAACCCCCAAAATAACCCCCTCTCTCACCTCTTGTAATCAGAAATCAGCTTTCAGTGCCTCGCTTGAGAGAGAAAAGAGAATTCATTAAACTCACTACCCACCCTGGGCTAAAGAATAGAGAGAGGGAGGGTGGAGGGAGGAGAGTGGGGGGTGGGGGGTGGGGGTGGGGGGGAAGAGAAGGAGAGAGAGGGAGGTTTTCTAAAGCAGAGGCCCTTGAAGTGAATTGAAGAGAGGGTTTAGTTCAGCAGAAGAGCTCTGTGGAAAGAACCAGAACAGAGAGAACACTCCAATGAGGAATACAGAGATAAAGGAACACTGGGCCAGCCAAAGAGAAGAAAAGTGAGAGGTATTAGAGAGGGTCAGTTTAACCCTGCTGGTCCTGTGCTTCAACTAAACACACACACACACACACACACACACACACACACACACACACACACACACACACACACACACACACACACACACACACACACACACGAAAACTGGACTTTCTCTCTGTAATCCCTGTTCCTAATCCGGTCCATTTAGTTCTGTTATTGTCCTGAGGTTTTTAATAATCCAGGTTTAATCTGGATAGATGAGTGGCCACTAAAGCGGTTTATCAAATTTAACCCAAATAGCCATTTAGGACTGATTAACAGATTATTAAATGATTATCCAATTATCATAATTATAAAGAATGAGAGTACCTGACCATCAAAATGTTGTTCGGAATCATGGGCCCAGACAATAGGACAAAGCCATGATGACATACACTGAGTGAGTGTACAAAACATTAAGAACACCTGCTCTTTCCATGACATAGACTGACCAGGTGAATCCAGGTGAAAGCTATGATCCCTTATTGATGTCACTTGTTAAATCCACTTCAATCAGTGTAGATGAAGGGGGGGGGGGGGGGGGACAGGTTAAAGAAGGATTTTTAAGACATGGATTGTGTATGTGTGCCATTCAGAGGGTGAATGGGCAAGACAAAAGATTGAAGTGCCTTTGAACAGGGTTTGGTAGTAGGTGCCAGTTGCACCGGTTTGTATCAAGAACTGCAACTCTGCTGTGTGTTTCACTCTCAACAGTTTCCTGTGTGTATCAAGAATGGTCCACCACCCAATAGACATCCAGCCAACTTGACACAACTGTGGGAAGCATTGGGGTCAACATCCCTGTGGAACGCTTTCAACACCTTGTAGAGTCCATGCTCCAACGAATTGAGGCTGTTCTGAGGGCAACGGCGGGGTGGGGGGGTGGTGGGGGGGGGGGGGGGGGTGCAACTCAATATGAGGAAGGTGTTCCTAACGTTTGGTATACTCAGTGTACAGAAGCATGCACAGACACAGGCACACACAAGCAGACACGTACGCACACATACTTTCCTGCACTGAAACCCTTTTACTGTACTGAATGTCAGTGTTCATCTCCACCACTCTGTACTGTCAGAGAGAAAGGAAGGCGGACAAAGATAGAGAGAGAGAGAGAGAGAGAGACAGAGAGAGAGAGAGAGAGAGAGAGAGAGAGAGAGAGAGAGAGAGAGAGAGAGAGAGAGAGAGAGAGAGAGAGAGAGAGAGAGAGAGAGAGAGAGAGAGAGAGAGAAAGAGAGACAGAGAGAGAGAGAGAGAGAGAGAGAGAGAGAGAGAGAGAGAGAGAGAGAGAAAGAGAGACAGAGAGAGAGAGAGACAGAGAGAAAGAGAGAGAGAGAGACAAAGAGAGACAGAGAGACAGAGAGAGAGAGACAGAGAGAGAGACAGAGAGAGAGAGAGAGAGAGAGAGACAGAGAGAGAGACAGAGAGAGAGAGAGAGAGACAGACAGAGAGAGAGAGAGACAGAGACAGAGAGAGAGAAGGGTAGAGAGGTGCTCTTGAGAGAGGGGGCCGGGACAGAGGTGTTCTGCTGGATCTAATGTGACATGTGGGGTAAGGTCTCTGAGTGCACACCAGTGGAGGCTGCTGAGGGGAGGACGGATCATAATAATGGCTGGAATGGAGTAAATGGAATGGTATCAACCACATCCATGTTTGACTCCATTCCATTCACTCCATTCCGAACATTGTTATTACATTATTATCTGTACACACAGACGGGCTGAGATGGATGCAGGTCTGATGTAGCAGAGGAGCAGAGAAACACTCGTCACTGAGATCAAAGGAGAATAGAGAGAACAGCGAGAGGAAGAGAGGCCCACTCACTGAGGCTCCTTGTAAACATGCTGGCTAGCAGATTGGCATTGTCTCTGCTTCTCTAATCCCCCGAACTAGGACCCTGTAACATCCATGGGACCGTGTGTGTGTGTATTCTGGCCTGGGCATGGGTCTGGGCATGTAGAGGGTCACCTGAGGCTCCTACACCAATCAACTGGCAGAGCTACAGAGAAAGAGAGGGCCCTGGGGGGGGGGGGGGGGGTTAGAAACAGAGGGATTTGGAGAAAGTCAGAGGGATTTAGAGAAAGACAGAGCTGGAGAATCCACATGAAATACATGTACGGACACCAGAGAGAGAACAATATGTTAAAACCAATGGTTAAAACCAGGGTTTGGTAGGTTACTTTATAAATGTAATCTGTTTCAGTCACCTGTCCAATTATTTTTATCAGTAACGTAACTTTTGGATTACCCAAAACTCAGTAACGTAATCTGATTACATTCCGTTACTTTTAGATTACTTTCCCCTTAAGAGGCATTAGAAGAAGACAAACATGTATGTTACCAATTGAACAACATCTATTTCAGGATAAATCAATGTTAAGGTTTACATAGTTGGCCATATATGGATGTTACATTTTACTTTATGGGATGGTTATGTAGGCTTCATCTAACCTATTTCTGTTATGTCCGTCGTTAGGTGAATGAGACCAAAGCGCAGCGTGGAAAGTGTTCATGATTCTTAATACTGAACTCCGACAAAACAACAAAAATTCAAACCAAACGTAAAGTTCTGCAGGACTAGACAGCAACTATGGAAAAACAAGATCCCACAATCTAAGGTGGGAAAAAGGGCTGCCTAAGTAGGATCCCCAATCAGAGACAACGATAGATTGGGAACCCTACCCGGCCAACAAAGAAATAGAAAAACTAGAATGCCCACCCAAATCACACCCCGACCTAACCAAAGTCTATCAGAATTCCAGTCATTCCAATAAATATTAAACCCATTGATCTTCAAAAATAGGACTTGGAAATATGGAAGTATAGATTAGCCAAATTGTTTTACCTGAGCATGACCCCAATACTAAGGACTTATTGGCCAGCCCTACTCTGCTGTTTATGATTTTGTTGTCATGGAGGACTGATTGGGCTCGTTGATTTGAAAAATAAATGCTGCGCTCATGGAATGGCATCTTTTGAGCACTACTGAAAAGTGTTATTTACATGTGAAAAATGAATGCCGTATGCTGCATTTGCTATCGGTCGATTGTTTAATCCACAGATTAAACAATAACAAAATGGCCGCCCAGCCTCTGTTTTGGTAAAATGCTGAGGGATCGGCCTGGAGAAATGTAACCACTCTCAGATTGCTAGACAGAGCTATGGATGCAAGGACTGTCCATCCATGATATCAACACTATTGCTTTATCCATGTTATGAGGCTATACATCGGTTGTTGACATTTACAATGTTTACAAACATTGGAGAAAAACAAGTTTATATTTTGGGATCTCATAGAGTGTGAAAGTTGAACTAAGTTCATGAGGAATTTATAAATTATATTCATCAAGAATCAATGGGTATACAGTGCCAGTCAGAAGTTTGGACAACACCTGCTCATTCCAGGGTTTTTCTTTATTTTATACTATTTTCTACATTGTAGAATAGTAGTGAAGACATCAAAACTATGTAATAACCCATATGGAATCATGTAGTAACCAAAAAAGTGTTAAACAAATGTATTTTAGATTTTGGATTGCTCAACCAGCTTCATCAGGAATGATTTTCCAACCATCTTGAAGGAGTTCCCACATATACTGAGCACTTCTTGGCTGCTTTTCCTTCACTCTGAGGTTCAACTCATCCCAAACCATCTCAATTGGGTTGTGGAGACCAGGTCATCTGATGTATCACTCCATCACTCTCCTTCTAGGTCAAATAGCCCTTACACATCCTGGAGGTGTGTTTTGGGTCATTGTCCTGTTGAAAAACAAATGATAGTCCCACTAAGCGCAATCCAGATGGGATGGCGTATCACTGCAGAATTCTGTGGTAGTCATGCTGGTTAAGTGTGCCTTGAATTTTAAATAATTCACAGACAGTGTCACCAGCAAAGAACCCCCACACCATCACACCTCCACCTCCATGCTTCACTGTGGGAACCACACATGTGGATATAATCCATTCACCTTCTCTGCGTCTCACAAAGACACAGCAGTTGGAACCAAAAATCTCAAATTTGGTCTAACGTCCATTGCTCATGTTTCTTGGCCCAAGAAAGTCTTGTCTTCTTTTTGGTGTCCTTCAGTAGTGGTTTCTTCACAGCAATTCGACCATGAAGGCCTGATTCACGCAGTCTCCTCTGAACAGTTGATGCTGAGATGTGTCTGTTACTGAGGCTGGCAATGCTCATGAACTTATCCTCTGCAGCAGAGGTAACTCTGGGTCTTCCTGTGGTGGTCCTCATGAGAGCCAGTTTCATCATAGCGCTTTATGGTTTTTGCGACTGCACTTGAAGAAACTTAAAAATGTCTTGTCATTTTCCGGATTGACTGACCTTCATGTCTTAAAGTAATGACGGACTGCCATTTCTCTTTGCTTATTTGAGCTGTTCTTGCCATAATATGGACTTGGTCTTGTACCAAATAGGGCTATCTTCTGTATACCACCCCTACCTTGTCACAATACAACTCATTGGCTCAAACACATTAAAAAGGAAAGAAATTCCACAAATGAACTTTTAACAAGGCTCACCTGTTAATTGAAATGCATTCCAGGTGACTACCGCATTAAGCTGGTTGAGAGAAGGCCAAGAGTGTGCAAAGCTGTCATCAAGGCAAAGGGTGGCTACTTTGAAGAATCTCAAATAAAACATATAAGTTTAACACTTTTTTGGTTACTACATGATTCCATGTGTTATTTCATAGTTTTGATGTCTTCGCTATTATTCTATAATGTAGAAAATAGTAAAAATAAAGAAAAACTCTGGAATGAGTAGGTGTGTCCAAACATTTGACTACTGTACATTTGAATACTGTATATATAGTGTCACTTTAAGTCTAAAAGTGTGCGAGTTTGAGCATGTGTCCATTAGGTCTATGGATTTTTTTTTATCAGCATGAATTAAAGCCCCACTTTTATTCTATAGGCTGGGATCCGCACTATGCAGCTGTTGTAAGAGCACATTTTTCACTGGTTGTCCACTGGTTTCAAAAACCAGCTTAAACTTCTTGAATTCAATCATTATTGGGTTCAAATGCACATTTAGATTTGTGAACAGCCATCCACAACAACCACAATCCGTAAAGTGCAAATAACTAAATGAGAGAGCAGCAGTGTGATTCACATCAACGCACTTTGTAAATATCATTAATAAGTGACATCCGTATCGCCATAGACTACACCACCGCTGTCATCCTTACCTCCAAGCGTTTATTCAAGTTGGATAATCGTTGGATGCCGACAGCAGTCGCACCATTGGAAGACATAGCTTGGACTGTAGCCTACAAAAGCCTATTCCTGCTCTTATCCTGCGATCCATCAAACACAGTTTGTGTGCCATCATAGTGGTCTCTGACTTGTGGTCAGACTCGCTCAGGTGGAACAAACTTACACTTGCCCCTGTTTTCAATGTTGAATTGAATGTCATTGAAAAAGTGTCAAAGATTTTTTTCCTCAAACATCCTTTCTGAATTTAAAAGTAATCCTCGAAGTAATCATCTAGTTTTTCAGAAGTATCTGTAATCTGATTGCAATGTTTTTGCTGGTAACGTAACGGATTACAGTTACCGTTTTTTCGTAATCCCTTACATGCAAGGGATTACATGTAATCCGTTACTCCCCAACCATGGTTAAAACAATGAACAAATCCTTTCCCAACCCTGCCATGCAGTTTCCCTCTCGTTATCGCCATCTAGTGTTTATCCAATGAGCTGCTCCCTTTGAAGTATGCCACCTGTATCATCACTGGGAGAAGCAAGCTTAATCACAAAAAATGTATCGATTTGTATTTATTTCATGAAAATATTATTTATGAAAATTCTATGGAAATGCACTGGGGAAGAAAATCATATCAAACAGAAAAACTATATATACAGTGCATTAGGAAAGTATTCAGACCCCTTGACCCTTTCCACATTTAGCCTTATTCTAAAATGGATTCAATTGTTTTTTCCCCTCATCAATCTACACACAATACCCCATAATGACGAAACAAAAACAGGTTTTTAGAAGTGTTAGCTAATTTATCCAACAACAAAAAAACTGAAATATCATATTTACATAAGTATTCAGACCCTTTACTCGATACTTTGTTGAAGCGCCTTTGGCAGCGATTACAGCCTTGTGTCTTCTTGGGTATGACACTACAACTTGGCACACCTGTGTTTGGGAAGTTTTTTCCATTCCTCACTGCAGATCCTCTCAAGCTCTGTCAGGTTGTATGGGGAACATGGCTGCACAGCTATTTTCAGGTCTCTCCAGAGATGTTTGATCGGGGTCAAGTCCGGACTCTGGCTGGGCCACTCAAGGACATTCTGACCCGATGCCACTCCTGTGTTGTCTTGACTGTGTGCTTAGGGTCGTTGTCCTGTTGGAAGGTGAATCTTCACCCCAGTCTGAGGTCCTGAGCGCTCTGGAGCAGATTTTTATCAAGGATCTCTCTGTACTTTGCTCCGGTCATCTTTTCCTTAATCCTGACTAGTCTCCCAGTCCCTGCCACCGAAAAACATCCCCACAGCATGATGCTGCCACCACCATTGCTTCACTGGAAAGATGGTGCCAGGTTTCCTCCAGACATGGCGATTAGCATTCAGGACAAAGAGTTCAATCTTGGTTTCATCAGACCAGAGAATCTTGTTTCTCATGGTCTGAGTCCTTTAGGTGCCTTTTTGCAAACTCCAAGCGGGGCAGTCATGTGCCTTTTACTGAAAAGTGGCTTCCTTCTGGCCACAGGTTATCCCACCTCCACAGAGGAACTCTGGAGCTCTGTCAGAGTGACCATCTGGTTCTTGGTCACCTCACTGACAGAGACCCTTCCCCCCGATTGCTCAATTTGGCCAGGTGGCCAGATCTAGGAAGTGTTGGTGGTTCCAAACTTCTTCCATTTTATAATGATGGAGGCCACTGTGTTCTTGGGGATCTTAAATGCTGCAGGCATTTTTTGCTACCCTTCCTCAGATCTGTTTCTTGACACAATTCTGTAAAAAAGAAGAAGTATTTAACCTTTAACTGTATGACATGATGGAGGCCACTGGCAACTGTGGGACCGTATATAGACAGGTGTGTACCTTTCCAAATAATGTCCAATCAATTGAATTTACCACAGGTGGACTCCAATCAAGTTGTAGAAACATCTCAAGGATGATCAATGGAAACAGGATGTATCTGAGCTCAATTTCGAGTCTCATATCAAAGGGTCTGAATACTTATGTAAATACGGTATTTCTGTTTTTTATTTTTAATAAATTAGCAAAAATGTCTTAAAACATTTTTTCACTTTGTCATTATGGGGTAGTGTGTGTAGATTGATGAGGGAAAAATACTATTTTATTTCATACATTTTAGAATAAGGCTGTAACGTAACAAAATGTAGAAAAAGCCAATGGGTCTGAATAATTTCCGAATGCACTATATATCTCTCTCTCACACACACACACCACAGTTCCAAATGTCAGAATCTTTGGTCGGCCACTAAAAAATGACTCTCGCCAAATGTCTCACCTTCAGTTCAAAACGTGTTCTCACCTCACAGGTCACTGACTAACCTCTCTCTCAGTGTGTGTGCGTGTGTGTGTGCTCGCGTGTTTGTTTATATGTGTGTGTGTGATGCTTCTCGGGGTGCAGACAGAGTGTGTGATGATTGAATCCCAGGTCAGTATTAAACCTCCGGGCATCACATGTGAGTAATGTAACATGTTTCCCACTGTGACACTCTGGGTGGGGAGAACTACATTAATGACCTGTTTGTTTTATATGAACTCACACACAGGAGAGGTAACACACACACACACACACACACACACACACACACACACACACACACACACACACACATGCATGCCTGTCTGGTTGAGTCTCCATCACTCACTGCTTTAGGGTGGTGAAATGCAATAACAGTCATAGAAGCATACACACACACACACACACAAAATATGCGGTGTGAAATTGGGTCAGCAGTGGAGAGTGGGCTTAATGCCGAGCACATACGCTCCCTGAAATACATCTGCATATTCATGTGGGTGGCTATCAAAGTACACACACACATATGCAGATACACGTGTGGGAACACAGACACTCACAGACAATTACACAATCGCACACATGCACACGACCTCATAATCACATGTTTGAGTTACTGCCAGGAGCAGAGTGTTCAACTTTCGTGGATCTGATTGTTTTTCTAAAACACTGGATGCCTTCAGACGTGTGCCTATGTATGTGTCACGATATCCTTTGTGGGAGTGATGATAACTGTATTGACAACTGCTTGCTATTGTTCCTGTAAACACGGGGGCATATGCTGTTTGCTCTCTGTGTCACCAGCGTCACTTAAGAACTATTCTGACCCTAAGTCTCCTCAGTCCCACACACATGCTCAAGTCATAAAACAACATTTTACTCATTCTAATTCTACATATGAAAGAACGAAGAATTGAATCCCACTACACCGGCTCTGACGCTCGTCGGACGTGGCAGGGCTTGAAAATGTTACGGACTACAAAGACTCCCAGACGAGCTAAATGCCTTTTATGCTCGCTTTGAGGCAAGCAACATGAGAGCACCAGCTGTTCAGGAAGACTGTGTGATCACACCCTCTGTGGCCGATGTGAGCAAGACCTTTAAACAGGTCAACATTCACAAAGATGTGGGGCCAAACGGATTACCAGGACACATACTCAAAGCATGCATGGACCAACTGGCAAGTGTCTTCACTGACGTTTTCAACCTCTCCCTGACCGAGTCTGTAATACCTACATGTTTCAAGCAGACCACCATAGTCTCTGTGCCCAAGAAAGCGAAGGTAACCTGCCTAAATGATTACCGCCCCTTAGCACTCACGTCAGTAGTCTTGAAGTGCTTAGAAAGGCTGGTCATGGCTCACATCAACACCATCATGCTGGAAACCCTAGACCCACTCCAATTCGCATACAGCCCCAACAGATCCACAGATGATGCAATCTCAATCGCACTCCACACTGCCTTTTCCCACCTGGACAAAAGGAATACAGTTGTGAGAATGCTGTTCATTGACTACAGCTCAGCATTCAACACCATAGTGTCCACAAAGCTCATCACTAAGATAAGGACCCTGGGACTAAACACCTCCCTCTGCAACTTGAACCTGGACTTCCATATGGGCCGCCCCCAGGTTGTAAGGTTAGGCAACACTGGGGCCTCTCAGGGATGCATGCTTAGTCCACTTCTGTACTCCCTGTTCACCCACGACTGCATTTCCAAGCACGACTCCAACACCATCATTAAGTTTGCTGACGACACAACAGTGGTAGGCCTGATCACCGACAACAATGAGACAGCCTATACGGAGGAGGTCAGAGACAAGGCAGTGTAGTGCCAGGACAACACTCTCTCCCTCAATGTGAGCAAGACAAAGGACCTGATCCTGGACTATAGGAAGACAAGGGCCGAACAGGCCCCCATTAACATTGACGGGACTGAAGTGGAGCGGGTAGAGGGTTTCAAGTTCCTTGGTGTCCACATTACCAACGAAATATCATGGTCCAAACACACCCAGACAGTTGTGAAAATGGTACGACAACACCTTTTCCCCCTCAGGAGACTGAAAAGATTTGGCATGGGTTCCTAGATTCTCAAAAAGTTCTACAGCTGCACCATCGAGAGCATCCTGACCAGTTTGCTCGCTCGGTATCTGGCCGTAAGGCGCTACAGAGGGTAGCGCATATGGCCCAGTACATCGCTGGGGCCAAGCTTCATGACATCCAAGACTTATATACTAGGCGGTGTCAGAGGAAGACTACAGTCACCCAAGTCGTAGACTGTTCTCTCTGCTACCGCACGGTAAGCGGTACTGGAGCGCCAAGTCTGGGACCAAAAGGATCCTTAACAGCTTCTACCCCCAAGCCATATGACTGCTGAACAATTAATCCACCCGGACTATTTACATTGAGCCCCCTCTCCCCTTTGTTTTGACACTGCTGCTACTTACTGTTTATTATCCATGCATAGTCACTTTACAAAACTTTACCTCGACTAACCTGTACCCCCTCACATTGGCTCAGTACCGGTACCCCCTGTATATAGCCTCGTTATTGTCATGTATTTTCTTAACTCTATTTCTTGAACTGCATTGTTGGTTAAGTAAGCATTTCACGGTAAGGTCTGCACCTGTTGTATTCGGGCAAATGGGATTTGATCTGTTGTATGTGACAAATGGGATTTGATCTGTTGTATGTGACAAATGGGATTTAATTTGAAATTGATTCCAGTGTCTTTCTTCCCTCTCTGTCTCTCTCCATCTCCCTTTCCCTTTTTCTCTCCTTCTTTTCGATCTCCAGGTGACAGTCTTCAATGAATAATATACCCATCCCTAGAATGACTATTTAATAAAACTAACAACATGAAACTCAGTACGTCCTTAGAAAGTGAAACACTAACGTTTCAGTAAAACCACGAGGTAAGGACAATAACATATCAATTAAACCATCCCATCCAGAGGTAGCAGACTGAAAAACAGAGACAGCGAGAGAACGAGAGCGAAAGACGGTGCGGCTTCCCTGAGGATAAACATGTCAAACCATGTGGTTGGCGTTTCTGACTTTCTCTCTGAGAAATGAACAACCATTTTCTCTGACAAAGCGTTTTTCTGCACTGCATATTTGCAGAAAGTGGGTGGAAACTGTATTTTGTGCAAAAGTGAGAAACATTGAGAGGGTAACAAAGGAAACAGAGCCAGTGAGCAGATTGTTATGAAGCCCCATCGGGGTAAGGGAGGGCAGACGTTTGAAGAGAGAGACAGTGGGTTGAGCCGAGTGGAGCGAGAGAATATGTGGATGTGTGTGCGTGTGTATGCAAAAGCATGCAGGCTTGTGTGTGTGTATCCTTGTGTGTGCTTGTGTATGTGCTTCATGTGTGTGTGTGTGTGTGTGTGTGTATGTGTGCGCGGAGTTGCCTGTTTGTGTGCGTGATCGCCTGTGTGTGTGTATATGGGGGTTGGGGACTCTCACAGTGAGACCTGTGCGTATGATTTATTTCAGAATACTAATGTCTCTTTGATCTCCCTCTGCTTAAAACAACCCCCTGCTGGGATCACACGCACACCATTGTTGTGTCCCTCTCAATTCACTAAGCAGGCCACATTTATGCACTTACACTCGCAGGGAAGTACGGACGCAAGCGCGTGCACACACACATACACACACTCCAGGGTGTCTAATCTACTTTAGCTTTAATCGAATCCGTAGAGATCCAATTACAAAGATAGAGGGATATTTGTTTTTCGGTGAGCATCCTAAAAGACTAATTAAATGTTCATGTAAAGATGGCATTATTTGATACAACACAAAATGTATTTTCATTTTCATAATTGCTCTTTGTTGTATAAATCTGTTTGAAGTTGGGTCCTATAATTCTAAGTAAGTGATTCACTGTATCAGAGAATACCACTGGTCCTTAAATTAGGTGTGTGGGTTGTTTTCTGTCCTCTAACTACAGAAACAAAATATGCACGCTTTACTGTTGCAGGGTTAGGCCACACGTTTCTTATAATGCACATCTTGGTATATATTTCTAACACACACACACACACAACCACACCTTGGTTATGTGGATACCCTGTAAATAAATCTCTAGGAGGGTGACCAGTAAAACGTATCCTTTCAGCCAGCAGTAAAATTCGTCCATGCAGAGCTGCCTCTGGCGTTTGGTATGATGATGGCGCCACCTCATGGACGAAAACACGAAAACACTCTTTTCCTCCTACCTGAAATGTCGCTGCTCTGTCTGGATCACTCGAAAATAGCCCAGGTGAGCGCATTTATAACTAGGCAATGGTAAAACGTAAAATTATCATGTGTTTTCTTTCCACCACTTGAGGGAATCCACTGAGTAGACTCTTTCAATCTGATTTTGTTAAGGAAAAACATTGTCAGAAGCGGGATTCGAACCCGCGCCTCCATTCGGAGACCAGAATACCCCTTTTACCCAGGAAGGATTTTCACCTTGAGTCTGGCGCCTTAGACCGCTCGGCCATCCTGACAACTGTACTATCCTACGTTTCTTATAGCTTTTAGTATGCTATGACCTAAAGTCTTGTATAGGTGAGTACTGCTATGTAGGTAAACTACAGGTTGGATTTAAGGCAAGGCAGTTCGAGTACTGATAATGTATGGCCTAAGCCTATAGTTATAGATACATCTTTAGATTTTATAATGAATCATTTCGATTATTTTACCTGTATTGTCGTTATCACTTTAATAAATCATATTCAGGCTATACAGACAGTTTCTCTGTTTCAGGACAGACCGACGGCAGTTGGAAAAGTCTAGCTAGTTTACTACAATCCCCATACTGCACTGACAGAGAATGGGCGTGGTTCGAGTCGAGACAAAAGCGGAAACTTGACATCACGGATGATACGCACTTTTGTTTCTTTGTTGACCTTTTCTTATGTAGCGTTCCAGAGATATAGTCGTCATACTCTTCAGTTTGTTTTAAGATCTAGCTCTGCTTTATGTTGGTGTTTGTTTTCATTTGTACATGGTACACGAAGAGTTGAGCGCTCGTCTGAACGATGGCGGGTATAAGAACTGGCTCAAAGCGGGGTACTGTCTCCTCAAACTGCGGGAGGGGTTGCACCCTTTCACCGATACTGAGATGAGATCCTTCCACGGAAATCTAGTCACTAGGAACCCGGGTCTGCGGCGGCCATGTCGGAGCGGGTGCAGACCCAAAGGGAATCAGGTGAGAGTCAAAAGTTGTCTGCTGGCATAATGTCAGTTGAGTTGAACTCCTCCCCAAATAACCTGAATCATTTTAAGAAGGAAATTATTATGGGTTAGCTAGATCATGTGTCAATTTACTCCAGTAGTAGCCTGGACGTTAGGAGTGTATTTATTAGTTCGAACAGTTGCAAAGCGGAAAACACTATTTTATTTCACCTTTATTTAACCAGGTAGACAAGTTGAGAACAAGTTCTCATTTACAATTGCGACCTGGCCAAGATAAAGCACATTCAGGTAGGTCCCTTCCGTTTCGTTCCGTTTGCATCCGTAAGAACGTTTTGTTAAAGAATCGGCGTAATGAATACGCTGGCTCTCGCGTACTCTTTTCTGCTATAATGGTGTTCGCACTAATTTAATGTGCATGCATGCTGGCACCAGCCGTACTGGTAATGAACTGAAGAAAAGTAAAACCATTTCGCAAAAAAATATATAATTCAAAAGACAAAAAAAATGTACGATCTCACTCCAGTCAGAGTCCAATCCAATTCACACCACTACACAGGCTCAGGGGCCTGGGAGGGGGGGGGGGGGGGGGGGGTCATCTTCAGTCAGTATTCCATGCAATGTTTCAGTTGTTAATTCCTAAATACCCCATACCTTGCAGATTCAATTATGCCCAGCTTCTTGGACTTTCTTCGTTTGGGAAGTACAATTAATCACCTGTGCAATAAACGCCACAATCGCCCTTCACTATCAATGTGTCTGTATCCTTCAACTCGTGAACAACATTCTGAATCTTAACTGGCTGCCGGGCATCCACTGCCATAGCTTCCTCAGCACCATTCACCCCTTCAACAATTTCCTGCGCCTCCATGTAGGTGACCTGCTGTACAGCCCGGATCCGTGTTCCTTCAAACTCCTTCATCCTAACGGGGCACGCCAGGAATTCGGCAAGGTGATTCCCACCACAATTGCAACACCGTAGATCATCACCAATATGTTGCTTCTGCTGACACACACTTGATACATGACCATACCTTTTGCAATTTTGACACTGCAAGGGTTTATTCACAAACTCACTGTGTATCTTCTGGATCCCAGCTTCCCATGAATAGGCATACTGTTCTTCAAACATCAGTAACACCAATTTTGACTTTCCTCCTTCTTTCCATCTTCTACACGTTTAGGCGACGTGCTCCACCACTCCTGGAATCTGCTTCGACCATCTCTAGCACTTCCAAGAAGACACAATCCCACCCTTATTGTCCGGCTCTTGTGTTGAGTCAGATTTTATACTATATTGACAAGATAGTCAAGTGACTGTTCTAACAATGGAAGTCGTCGACCCAAAGGGCGGGAAGGCAGCCGGTCTTATCAGTCTGCTTATCGTGGACAGATTTAGACGGGCGTAAAACCCTCTCGCTTCGCCTCGTCGTCGCTGGTCGAGTGAACAAAAACGAGATTTGTATTCGTGGTCACGAGAGACTACACCAGTAGAGACCTGTCATGATGACGTTTGATTGAATGATTCTTTCTCGTATGTGTTCCACAGCTGTACTCTGTGTGTGTGGTGTGTACAGAGTGGAGGAACGTGATCCTGAGGCACCACACAAACCCCAGGGGGGTGGTGAATTGGGGGAATTGCAGACCCCCACTCTGGAACCAGGACCACTGGGAACTGGCCAAGGTAGTGTGTGTGTGTGCAAACTAAATATTACTGAATTATTGGTTCTGTTATTGAAATTGTACTCCGCTTACACTCATGTTATATTAGATAATTGACCTCTTCTCTCCTTCTTTCTTCCTTTGTCTCCCTCAGGCCTACATGCCGCGGGGTCAAGCTGGGGTTAAGGGGGCGGAGCTGTGTGATGCGTCCGCACTGCTCAACCTCCTCAACTTCTGCTCCCACTTCAACTACGTGGACCAGCACTGTGTCAGAGAGGTAACGCACACAGTATAAACACACATGTTACCTGTGTTTGTGTGTTATGAATGTGTATGCGTCTTGTCTTAGGTTATCAGGTGTAGGAACGAGTTGATGCACTCCTGTGAGATGCGAGTGTGTGACCAGTGGATGAGGCGCTACCAGGTCAGCATACAGCAGCTCCTACAGCAATTCACACACCTACCAGAAGTGAATGCAGCCGGACAACAGATACTAGAGGTGTGTGTGATATCAGCTCTCAGATCTGTGTGTTGTATCACCTCTGATCTATGGAGCGTAAATGCTGTGTGTGTTTTTGGGTCCAGATGCTGGCTGTTGATTTGTCGGTGTTAGTTCCTGGTGTGGACCGAGTGGACGGTTCCTTGTCGGAGGGGGTGGAGCCTGAGTCTATCAGCCAATGGGAAGCGGACTTGCTGAGAGAGAGGCTGCAGGAGCTGCTTACTGACACAGACACACAGGTACTTCTAACTACAATTCTAATCATTAGTTGTCTGACTGATTGACTCTTTCTGACTAATGTCTGACTGACTGCCTGCTGTATTCTGTAGGACACTGAGGAGTTGCTGAGACTGAGGGATTTCCTCCTGGCCAACAGAGACTTGAGTGACCAGTTCTCCTCTGAACTCCAGACCATCACATCAATGGAGACACAGATGGGGAGAAGGGGAGAAGGGGGAGGGAATGAAGTGGAGACACCTGAGTAACCAGTTAACCTACTAACTCATCAGAGGGCAGGGGAAGAGAGCAGAGGTGAGGACTAAACCAGAAGAGCTGGATGACTAGTGCCCAAATGCCAGTTTTAGCATGGGCAGCACCATTGAGGACTTTTACCATTTTTAAGTAATCAACAGGGTGGGACTTCCTATGGGTTAAGAAAGGATCACATGATTCAATTTGGGTCATCAGGAGGGATCAGCCAATGAATTATACTAGTGAGCAAACATTCCATAACTGCAGGCGACATTAAATCGGCAACCTTGGCATTGTACCTGTTCAAACAATTCACTACAGTAGGGCTGGGCTATATGGTGAAAATATCATGTCACGGTATTTAATGGTTTGAGTAATAAATGTTCTGAATTTGCTTTGAGTAGTGTGTGACCCTAGGGTGACAACACATACATTCTAATTGATTTCAATGGGTTCTCTGTTCTGATTGTTTTATACTGTTATATTAAACTTCCACCCAAAATAGTTTTCATAAATGTCCTGCATTCATTTGAGATCATTTCCATATTGCCACATAGTGCTGCACGATATTGGTACGATATTTTTTTTACCAAATGTTGCAATTGTGATTTGACTTGCGATTTAGATCAGAACACTTGGGTGAACTGATGGAATCATGGAAATATAGTTATCATAATTTTATAGTTAGAATATAAGAGTGGACACTTTGAATACAGTGTTTGACATGAAAATGCCAGGGAGGAGTTATTGTGACAGGGTAGGAACCAAAGTGTTGGTCAGTGTTTCCTACGGGACCATATACTCTTTGGCTACATTAAATGTTTTCTTCATGTAGCGAACATATTCATGCTTTGCCTATTCCTCTTTGATTTAGAAGATACTGTTGCACAAACAACATGCTGATTTAGGCCTCCACCATCACTGGTATCAGGCTGTATTGCCAGCTACATTTGCTCTGACTCAGTACATTTATTGGCTAGCCAGCTGACTAGCGATTAGCATTAGCGGCTAACGCGACTTAGCCACAACTTGCTAAGAAAAGAAACTAGCTGTTTACAGATGTAAGAAACACAAACTAATAGTGTAATTATAGAATGCTTGTGGATTTATATTAAGAAGTAAAGTGGAATGTGAACTTCCTAAACTAGACAGGGGGGCAGCTGCTGCACTCGACGCTGGGATAACTTTAGAGGAAATTAACACAGCGATAGCACAATTTCCAAACAGCAAGGCCCCTGGGCCCGATGGATATGTAATATAATTCTATAAGAAGTACTGCGCCAGTCTAGCTCCACCTATGTTGCGAATGTTTAAACGATCCAAAGAAAATGCCAAACTCCCGCAAACACTGTATGAGGCTACAATAGCACTGATCTTGAAAAAAGATAGAGATTCCATGGAGATGTCGTCTTATCGCCCCGTGTCGTTACTCCCCATAGGTGTTGACAAAGATATTGGCAAACCGATTGAAAACATATATTTCCGACATCATACACCCTGACCAGACAGGTTTTATCCCGAGCCGACATATATACCACAATTTGAGACGCATTTTCAACGTAATGTATCACGATAATAAGGTTGAGGCAGTGGTAATAGCTCTTGATGCAGAGAAGGCGTTGGAGCAGATTGAGTGGAAGTATATGATGTCGGTTCTGGAGCACTTCGGGTTTGGAAAGGAATTTATTAATTGGATAATAATTATTTATGCATGCGCAATGGCGTCCGTGGTAACCAATCAGTCAATGTCGCAGTCATTCCACCTGTTCAAGGGCTGCCGACAGGGGTGCCCTATTTCGCCTGCTCTCTTCGCTATAGCCATGGAATCCATTCGGGCATGTGCCGATATAGCTTCTGTTAAAATAAGACACTCGCCACAAAATGTCCCTATATGCAGATGATGTTATTTTGTTTTTATCCAAGCCTAAAACTTCTATTCCGTCTTAAACTTGATAAATACATTCTGCTCCTTCTCTGGCGACAATATAAACTGCCAAAAATGTGAATTGATGCCGCTATCACGGCCTGTGGATATGCAATTTCTGCAATCTACCCCATTTAGAACAGTGATGGACAAGTTCACAAGCCTTGGCATTGTAGTGACGAGACCTTGATCAGCTACTGAAAGCGAATTGGGACAGTTTCAAAGAAGCATTT
Organism: Oncorhynchus clarkii lewisi; assembly: GCF_045791955.1. Taxonomy (NCBI): domain Eukaryota; kingdom Metazoa; phylum Chordata; class Actinopteri; order Salmoniformes; family Salmonidae; genus Oncorhynchus; species Oncorhynchus clarkii. Next base: position 33,565,469 of record NC_092166.1, on the reverse strand, counting down.
ATGCAAGTACAAGATAGAGGGGGGCTTTGGCCTTCCTCACTTTAAACTGTATTATTGGGCTGCTAATCTGAACATTGTGCTTTCTGGTGGGAAAGTTTACCTGGGATGCGACAGAATGATATGGCTTTTGATTGAGCAGGCCTCCTGTCAACGTTCCTCACTCCCTGCACTTGTTAATAGTCCATCATATGTGAAAAAAGCCACTTATGACTCTAAAAGCCACTTTGTCATACTCTTAGCATCTGGAAACAGATGAGGTATTTTCTTAACATAGCCACTGTATACATTGACAGCCTGATTTGCCTGAATCATGCTTTCCACCCTGCATTGGAAGATATGGTGTTTTCACAGTGGAGGGAGAAGGGGCTCACAACAATTGGTTATTTATACATGGATGGTTAGTTAGCTTCATTTCAACAATTACAGGGAAAGTTCAACATGCCAGCAACACATTTTTTCAGATACCTCCAAATCAGGAATTTCTTAAGGACACATATCCCACAGTATGGCATTAAGCCAAATAATCCTACATTACATAGCCTGATCCTTGTAAAATCCCATTCAAAAGGGTCGGTCTCTAGACTGTATGATGTGCTACAGGCCCACATAGAGGTATCCACAGACACTTTTAAAAGGGCTTGGGAACAAGAACTGTGGTTTATATTCCTGGGAGCTTCTACCCAGTCCTCATCTGAGATGTATGAACCAAGTTCTTGTTCCCAAGCCCTTTTAAAAGTGTCTGTGGATACCTCTATGTGGGCCTGTAGCACATCATACCGTCTAAAGACCGACCCTTTTGAATGGGTTTTCACAAACCGTGTACAGTTTAAGGTGATACAAAGGTTACATTACTCAATAGTGAAACTGCATAAAATATTCCCGGACACCTCACCACTGTGTGAGAGGTGCAAACCGGATGAGGGGACGTTGACCCACTTATTTTGGACATGTCATATGTTACATGTTTACTGGGCTCTTATTTTTGATTACTTATCTAAAACTGTTGAAGGAATTCTAAATTCCTCTGTTTTAATTCCCAATCAAAATTAAACACTCTGTCAATGCATTCGAAGGGTTTGTAAGACCCTATATTTTATAAGAATTGACAGAACCCCGGTCTTAAAAGTCAGGTAACAGCGTTTAATTCAAGAGAGTACTCCCTTCATACACATTTTACCACAGGTTATAAACTGAAAATGACGTCAGCGTTTTCTAAATGTTCCGTCTCTTCTTGACACTGGTAGAAAGGCCCTATAGTTCTCAAGCCTTCCCTCCTCGCCTAAAGCCAAGGTCAGTCACTGTCGATAAGCATTCTAGACAGTCTGGAGATAGTTCATTCATTTGTACAAAGGAACAGACCGTCATTGTTACTAAACTCTTGACTACATTATATTCAATACTGGGAGCAAGAGAGAAAATGCATACATGTACAGTAACATAATAGTATTCGCATTATTCAGTCCAGATTGAAATGTATACATAATTAGTCATCATTGATAAAAATTCCCTTAACAAAAACCTTCGATAGAGTTCTAGCCCCAGACCCATTGATCGCTCTGTTTGGGACAGTTGATGGGAATAACCAGGAGGGGAGGCTGTCTCTCTTTGTACTCTATTAGCCAAAAGGCTCGTATTGCAATTTTGGAAATTGGGGACTGTAACTACCTTTTGAAATGTGGTTACGGGATTTAGGGAATGTAATACATATGGAAAAGATTCTATACAATACCTCCAATAGAAGTCCATTGTTTTACAAAATATGGCAGCCGATACTGGATAAATGGTCTAGTCCCGCTTCATAACTGGGTTGACGATCTGCTGCTACTCTGCTGTACTCCACTCAATTTATTTGTGGCTTCACTACACTGCTTGTAATGACTATATACTGTCTTCTTATACATGTACCATCTAATAGGATTTAGTTTTATTTTGTGTATGTGTGAGTTAAGTTTTGTTTTGTCCTCTAAATTGGCCATCCCATTCAACAGTACAATGAATGTTAATGTTTGTATTGCTGTCTTTTTTTTGAATGGATTTTTTTTATTGGAAAATAATAAGCATATTATTTTTTTTTAATTATGAAGGAAAGTGGAAACAGCATCAGTCATTCTCATTGTTGCATGTGCTGCATTGACCAAGTGCCTCATGGTCGAGATACAACAAATGCGCTCCTTGAGTGAAGGGGTGGGACTAGGTCTGTGTGGAAAGCGGCATAGAGTGAGGGGAGAAAGATGTTTCAATTATCGGAGTAAACTATACAAATGAACATCACACAAGGTGTATCACATTTAACAAGCAAGACCTTCAAAATACCGTTAAAGAAGGTAAAATAAAAACCCATACCGGTCCGTGCATCAATACTGGTATATAGTAAAATACGGTATACCGGCCAGACTACTGTTTGTTTGCCAACTCGTAGAAGAAGACAATGGAGATGGCCTCAATGGCATTGCCCATGCTCTCATAGGTCTATAATGAGACAGATACAATGATGCAATGTCTAAGTAAGGGATCATCAACTAGATTCAGAAACGGCCCATTTTTTTCTATTTTTTTATTGAGTGGATGGTCGGGGAGCCGGAACATGATTACAAATAATTTGTAGACAGCGGTCAGCAAGAAGTCCACACGGATATAGTATTTGACTAAAACCTAATAATTTCAAACCTTGCTTACATTTGTTTATGATCACGTGTCTCGCTATTATGCGTGGAAATACGTGTGAACATATTTCCTAGTTTAAAATCGCTTGGAGCTGATTTCCCAATGTTAATTTTTTAAATAAAAAAATTATGTCCAACAATGAAAATACAACAACAACAAAATACAATGGGGATAAAACCACCTGTGGGAAGCCAGTTGGGGAACAGACTTTTTAAAATTGAACCTTTATTTAATTTAAGTCTATGGACTGTACTGACCAATCATGCCTTTATGCCAGAAGAGGGGTTAGGGGTCAAGGGTAATGGGTTGATCAGTGATCTACCAGAGGACGGGACAGTAGAACCCAGGGAACTATTCAAAGTCTTGAAAAGGTTTCAGATTTTGCTTGCGAGCATGTTTTTATCGATATGAACTTGGTTTTGTTGACCGACTGAATGAGAATGTGCATGTACAAAAAGTTGTATGTTTACTCTGTAAATCCAGCCACACTTTGATTGAACAGACCCTAACTGTTCCGTTTTAAAAATCATGGAGGACCAGAAGGGGAAATTGATTGTCCCCCAAAAACAACTCTCCAACATGACCATACTTTGTTTTATTTGTTAAATACGTTATATTGAGATGTAGGTATGTCTATGCTGTAGATCACATTGAGACACTTTGTGATTGAATAGTGACCAGAACTGTAAGAGCAAGAACACGTACTGAAAAAAACATACATAAATGCACAATCACTAAAATGTCCTGCGTTTCTATCATCGTTTGAATGCAATGCCGTACATTGGAAGGTTTGTTTTGCTGTGGTAATACATGGAAGCAAAGTATATGGTATAAACGGGTTAAATATGTATCTTGGAGGTGAGAGAACTTTCCCCAAAAGACATGTACAGGAATCGATCTACGTACACGTTATGACGGGGGCGAGAACGCTGCTCATTGGTTGAACCGGGACCCTGTGCTCCTGACAGTTCGGCTGCAGACAGCCTGTCAAACCCAGCGCATAGATAATGTAGGCTCAACAGTTACGGGACTGATCGAATCGGGCGGTACCGAAGGAATTATTATCCAGCACAACGATACAGCATTTGTTTCACCATGGACTCATTCAGACGGTTTCAGGATGACGACTATAGAAACTGGATTAAAACGACCATGGGTCTGAATTGTCTTAAAACGCAACTAGGAGGATTCCTGGAACACGAAACCGAAACGTACCACGATCAACTCCGAAACAAAGTAAACGCAAACAAAGGCGATCTATGTACAACACAATGTAACCTGAAGAAATGGATGCCCAGGCCAAAGCAGGTGATTAAAATATGTGAGTTAAAATGTAACTCGCATGATATCTGAGTTTCCGTCCCTAATATGTTCTGCCCATGCACGGATGTCATAGGCTACAACTGTTGTTTTATGGAATTACTTTTGTGATTGTAATATAAAACAACCCGTTTGAATTCGAGAACCACATTTGTATTATTGCAAACCAAAATAATCATATTGAGGGCAAAACATTAACCCCAAAAAGTATTGAGAGGAAAAATAAATAATATTGCAAGAAAATATTTTTTTAAAGGCAAGAACAAGTGACTTGTAAATTAATGGATTTTTTTCTTCTTCAGTAAGCACGTTTCCATCCACAGTTTGTATGGAGTGAAGTCATACCGTATAAAATAAATCGCACAGTTGTGATAGAAACAGGAAGTTTCGGTACAATTTTATAAATGCCGACAGAAAACGTGTTTGTTCGACATGGTGGGATCTCTGTTGGTAAAATGAATTATGCGAGAAATGGCGGTGGAAACGCCTTTATGCGTAAATGTTGAAATAATAGCCATCCTACTGAAGTAAACGTGAAGTCACGTGATGATATGTCGTGTGGTCCTTCCACTACGACTCGGGGAAACTACAGTTTATTAGGCTACAGATGAAAATGTAATGATCTTCACAGGGTGGTGAAAGTGCTCGGTGATCGTGATGCGTATTTCAAATATATATCGAGGGTTCGATTCTGGTGACTTGACGATCGATGCTTGACTGCCTTTTGACAAAAACACATATTCTCGGGTTTATCCATAATAATCTCACTGATCAACCCATGACCCCTGATCCCTAACCCCCTGTAGACTAGTCTACCCGGGGTTGCCATGTCTGCGGTTTTCTGTAAATTGTAACCTGTTGCTACAGATTATGAGGCAGTGAGCAGACTGTTGCTGAGTGAGTGGTGGGGATGGCTGGAAGGGTGTGTGCGTGTGTGTTATTTAGAGCACTGGTTGAGAGCGCTGCTGCTGAGTCATTGAGACGGCAGCACGCACACGTCGTGACAACTTTTTACCAGTTGTAGGTAGGCTATTTAGATTGTCATTATGGAGACACCTATTTACAAACCTTTTCCATAAAACCTATTAATGCGCTATAACTGATATAAGCCCGACAACGACTGGAATACGACTTTAGGCTCACTAGTATGCTGTAGATAAATTCGCTCAGAGGTGGTTTAAAGTAAACTGCATTTGAAAGTCGACTTTTCTTATGGAAAACTTTATCAAGCAATGGGTTTTAGCATGCTTAGTTATTGGGTCTCCAGCACTTGAAATGGAATTTATAGATGCTTCTGTTACGGGAATAAGTCCACAATAAACCTGACATTAAATTTGGAGAATGATACATTTGCATTTGTTGGCCGTCATGTAGTCTATTCATTTCTATGCAATTGTAGGCTACTGTAGTTTACCGTTTGATACACTATACACATACAAGTATTTATAGTATGTGGACACCCCTTCAAATGAGTGGATTTGGCTATTTCAGCCACACCCGTTGCTGACAGGTGTATAAAATCGAGCACACAGCCATGCAATCTCCATAGACAAACATTGGCAGTATAATGGCCTTACTGAAGAGCTCAGTGACTTCCAATGTGGCACTGTCATAGGATGCCACCTTTCCAACAAGTCAGTTCGTCACATTTCTGCCCAGCTAGAGCTGCCCCAGGCAACTGTAAGTGCTGTTATTGTGAATTGGAAACATCTAGGAGCAACAACGGTGCTGGGAGCGCGTAGCACATAAAAATGGTCAGTCCTCAGTTGCAACACTTACTACAGAGTTCCAAACTGCCTCTGGAAACAACATCAGCACAAAAACTGTTAGTCAGGAGCTTCATGAAGTGGGTTTCCATGGCTGAGCGGCCTCACACAAGCCTACGATCACCATGCGCAAGCTAAGCTTTGGCTGGAGTGGTGTAAAGCTCGCTGCCATTGGACTCAGGGGCAGTGGAAACGTGTTCTCTGGAGGGATGAATCATGCTTCACCATCTGGCAGTCCCACAAATGAATCAGGGTTTGGCGTAAGCCAGGAGAACAATACCTGTCTGACTGCATAGTGCCAACTGTAAAGTTTTGTGGAGGAGGAATAATGTTGTGGGGCTGTTTTTCATGGTTCGGGCTGGGCCTCTTAGTTCCAGTGAAGGGAAATCTTAACGCTAGAGCATAAATTGACATTCTAGACGATTCTGTACTTCCAACTTTGTGGCAACAGTTTGGGGAAGGTACTTTCCTGTTTCAGCATGACAATGCCCCTGTGCACAAAGCGAGGTCCATACTGAAATGGTTTGTCGATCTTTGTGGAAGAACTTGACTGGCCTTCAGAGCTCTAACCTCAACCCCATCTAACAACTTTGGGATAAATTGGAACGCAGAATGCCAGCCAGGCCTAATCGCCCAACATCAGTGCCCGACCTCACACATGTTCTTGTGGCTGAATGGAAGCAAGTCCCCGCAGCAATGTTCCAACATCTAATGGAATGTATTTCCGGAAGAGTGGAGGCTGTTATAGCAGCAATGGGGGCACAAACTCCATATTGATGCCCATGATTTTGGAATGAGATGTTCAACACGATATCACTGAAGTCATTGCAAATCAATTTGTGCCACTTGTGTAGTCTACCTGGAGCTGACAAACAGATTTTAAAAATTGCCTATAACTTCAATTTGTTATTGTAGCCTTGTGTTATTAGGCAATTATTAATGGCCGTGTTAGGATAATTCAATTAGAAATTATCAATTGTTATCATGGTGACAGCTCTATCGCAAATGTATCATTCTCCACATTTAATGTCAGTTTCATTGTGGATGTTGGCCTATCAGGGCCTATAGGCCACCTGCATCTAGTTCAGCAAACCATGGCAAAGTTGAATTGCAATTATAAATTCAGATTTTAGTCAGTAGCCTATGCCTATTGAAATAACGAGTCAATCTCACAAACAGGCCATTTTATAACGGTTTGTAGTCTTAACATCTAACACAATGGCACAATTGCCAGAAAATAGCCTAGCATTCTTTTTTGAAGTTCGTTCAAGTGTTTCTTTTTTCAGAGATTTCGAGATCCTCTGTCCAACTTTCATCCCTCTAACTCTCCTGTCGGATTTATCAAGTTATGTGCAAAAGGGATTTAATTACAATTATAAACTGAATGCTGATTGGTTGAAAGCTGTGGTATATCAGACAGTGTACCACGGTATGACCCCCAAAAAATGATGCTGTTCTAAATATGTTTAACCAGTTTATAATAGCAATAAGGCACTTCAGGAATTTGTGGTAAATGGCCATTATACTACGGCTAAGGGCTGTGTCCTAAGAACAGCCCTTAGTCGTGAAATATTGGCAATGTACCTCACCTCCTCGGGCCTTATTGCTTAATCATAGCAGTCAAAACAAGTTAAATCGACAGCCATTGATGGAAAATGATCTGGCAAATTTAATAAGGGCGAATTAGCCTTTCTCTTGCGACATATTCTTAAACTCACAATAGTTATTATTTTGATGGAAAACTGAAGTTTGCTTCTTAGCTTACATCGTTACAAATTCCGCAGATATTCCTTCTTAATTCGCACTAACATTATAGAAAAAGGGTTTATTGGATAAATGTGGCAACTGTTCTTCTGCTGCGAAAAAAAAGAAACATTTTTGGGCTAGTTTTCAGGCCTGGTAAGTGGGTTGAGGTGTCATTGGGCTAGAAATTTGAACTTGACCTGGCAACCCTGAGCCTATCCTACTCATAGCCTACTCGCCCTGTATCTGCCAGCTGTTGGCTAGAGCACATGTGGTAAAACCAGACTAGGCACATTTGCTATTTAATTTTTGTGAAAAACTATGGGTAGAGTAGAAAATACAATGGAAACACACTGAACTTTATATTTTTATTCAGTACATGAAAACTTGAGGGAAAAGGTCAGCCTCACCCAGTGATCCAGTTTGTTTACATCCAAGGCTATGTAGACCTCGGTATGTTAGATATAGCTACCATGCAACCAAGATAACTTGCTAGATACTTGTTTGTTACTCTATAAAGTAGCTTGATTGCTAATTCCAGAATTCAGGGGATACAATACACATCTAAATGATCTTCAGTCCCTAACTATGTTAGGTAGCTAACAGGTTAAGAAGCTAGCTAGCAAGTTGATTCACACATGACTGGTCATTTGTAGGTAGCTGCAGTGCAACAAGACCAAAGTCAAAACCAACTTTTTCTAAACACCTCAATCTACACGTATATGGCCAGTGACGATAGCTCCTTATGTACTAGTCATAGTAATAAACATAATTGTCACGTATACTCCCTCTCCGGCCTCTAGGTCATCAGGCTGCTGATTATCCCGCACACCTGTCACCGTTGTCAAGCGCACCCGCGCCTCATGACACTCACCTGGACTCCATCACATCCTTGATTAGCTTCCCTATATCTGCCACTCCCCTTGGTTCTCTCCTCGGGTGTTATCGACTCTGTTTCCACGTCGGCGCGTTTTGTGTTTCGCGGTTATTGTTTTGTTTACTTATTGAAACACACACTCCCTGTACTTGCTTCCCGACTCAGCGCACTCGTCACAAGAATCTTTGAGTTAGTCCTTGGCGAGACAGTTGACAAAGCTGTTACTTGACTCAATACTGTTAAAGCTGCAAGACATGGGCATTACCACAGAGTTTTTCTTGACTAATGTCGACTGGAAAATCCGAGGCATAAAGCAGATAAGTGTTTAATTACAGTAGTTGATTGATTTTGTCATGTCCACGCCGCCGCAATCAGTCTGCACAATTAACCATCACAAATGATTTTATTAAGGACATACCCCTTACTGTACATTTAGACCTGTGATAGACACATTGTCCTTAGAAGAATGTTCAAGAAATTTACAATTTCCACAAAGTGTTCAACTCGTTTTCCTTGATAAATGGTTTCCAACATATGATTGTCAGAACTTAACTAAAGAGCAAGAACATCTCTGCATTGTAATTGTATTTGCAGGATACCTTATTGAACATGTGGCTGGTAACAAATTGCTACTGTAAACTGGACTGAACACAGTTCAGCGACAATGGATAAGTCTGCCCTACTCATTCTCGTCTGTACAGTTAGAAGTGTTTGTAGTATTGTTGGGAACGAAGTGATGTTCCTTTTCGGCTTCTCTCAGCTACGGAGGCAGATCATCAGCCAAACTACCTGTGGAAAAGGAACAGGAATTATGCAAAAAGGTTAACATGGGTGGAAACTTAAACACAGATTCTCAATGTACAACTAACGATAAGTGCACAAGTCATAATTCAATTTAAAAAACGTTATTTATTATTGTTCACGGTAACTGTATGCTCCGGTTTTGTCAATGTTGTCACAACCAGCTATAAATTCATTACCCTTTACACTCGTACCCGTATGTATAAGGGTTGAAAATGGCAGATATGGACATTGATAAGCACGTAAATTGGAACGTAGTGGCTGTACAGTAACATGCTACACAAGACGTCAGAGCTCAAGGGCCTCCAGTTCATAGCGCTGTATTGGGTTTTGACTGACAGCCGTTAGGAACTTGAGCAGCACGCACAGCCCAAAAAAGGTTGCCCCATTCCTCCCGCTAATTGGCCAACTTTTGCAAATGATTTTGTGTGTCTGAGTGAGGGAAATGCCTTAAGTTACGAGGACTCTATGGATTTTGAAAGATGTGAAGTTGAGGATTTATAATGAATACCACTTTGATGTCATACGAGCAAGTCAAACACCGGTGAATCCAAATGTACACTTCACATTTCCACATCATAAAACTCATGTCATGTACAGTGTCAGTGTTTATCATCACTATGTTTGATGTACAGTTACAAGATGACATGACGTCATACCCTGGGGCTGTCCTGAACACAATGAGCCTATGCTTGCTTTGTTGTAAAGAAAATTTACAGTGGACCACACATCTGAATGCACTCATGACTTCATTCCATGCGCACCAAAATTACCATCTGCTTCTCTGAATTGCCTAGTGAAAGCCTAACACTGTAAGGCCTTTAAAAAATTAAAAAATTTAGCGAGTCATGTTGGCAATAGAACCCCACATTTTCCAACAATATTCTTGTCATGTCACTGAATGTATTTAGAGTATTTTCAGATTTTGATACCAAAAAAAAAGTACAGTAAGTGTAAAATGCACGTAAAGTCTTGGATTCAGTCTTGTCAGGTGAAGCGTCATGTCCTCACCTTTAGTCTAATCATTTCCCCATGATCTCCAAACGGTTTCCTTTGAGTTGCTACCATGGTAATGCTTTGCTTATCTTATTTCTCATGTAATAAACATTTAAATTTAGCCCTATCTATGTAGGCCAATTCCCATGAGTGTAAGGGGTTAAAGGAATGAACTGGCGGTGTAAGGAATATGACGGAACTCCACTCAACCATGGTTGTAGCAATCCATTGCCTTAAATCCATGAAAGGGAGTTAACAAGTAAATGCCATTTGAAGAAGGGGGTTTAGGGCACCAAGTAATTTTTCAGCCACGTTGGTGCCACTACAGCCCTTGCTCCCCGTGAGAGAGCATCCTGACCGTGCAGCTTAGAAGGGCTGCTTCTTCCAGAAGCTGGCCAGCAGCATCTGGAAGACAGGAGGGGGCCGTCTGCTGGAGGAACTGTTGGGTTTGCCTGCACACAGCAATGACTTTAGCCAGCTGAACCTCTCCCTTCTCATACTTTCCTAAGGGTTGGAACACAAAATGGATTAGTTGGAAAGCACTAGGGGCAACAGTGGAGCGCATCTTTACTGAGTAGTGGGCACATGTTGTGGACGGGGATAGGGGATGGGTATAATTCCATGACTCTGGATCAGAAGATTGCGTGTTTGATCCCAGTGGTGGACACTGATTTTAATATATATTTTTTTACCCTATCCCATACCTTAACCATTCAGAGTCAGTACCTAAACTTAACCCTTAACTTCGAAACTTGACGTTTAGAGAAATGGAATGCAGCTCAGTGTTCAACACCATAGTGCCCACAAAGCTCATCACTAAGCAAAGAACCCTGGGATTAAACACCGCCCCCAGGTGGTAAGGGTGGACAACACCTCTACCACGCTGATCCTGAACACAGGGCCCCTCAGGGGTGAATGCTTAGTCCCCTTTCTGAACTCCCTGTTCACTCACGACTGCATGACCAAGCACGACTCCAACACCATCATTTAGTTTGCTGACGGTGGTAGGATTGAACCCCCTCAGGAGACTGAAAAGATTTGGGGAAGGCCCAAAAAATTGTCAGACTCCAGTCACCCAAGTCATAGACTGCTGCTACTCACTGTTTATTATCTATACATAGTTACTTTACCCCTACTTACACACACATGTACAAATTACCTCGACTAACCTGTACCCCCGCACATTGACTCGGTACCAGTACCCCCTGTATATAGCCTCGTTATTGTTGTTTTGTGTTACTTATTTATACAATTGTTTTACTTTAGTTTATTTAGTAAATTTTCTTAACCAACAATGCAGTTCGAGAAATAGAGTTAAGGGCTTGTAAGTAAGCATTTCAAGGTAAGGTTGTATTCGCCGCATGTTACAAGTAGGAGCAACTCGGGGTGTAAAAACAAATGTAAATAAAATAAATATACACTTTCAAATGGGACTTTTTGAGCAACTTGGATAAATGTCTAATTCTGCACTGAGACATCGCTTATTGGGCAGACAGATAGGCACACACACACACAGCCAGTGAGCCAGGCCACACAAAAAAAGAAACAAATGCAAAACAAAATTGTCTATAGTACAATCACACTGTAGTGAAAAGCTGCCCTTGCTCTATACAGCACTGGGGTTCATGAGAAGGGCTTGTAATGCCTTTGTTCTTGACTAGCCACCTACCACTAGAGTAACTTCAGAGTTACTTCAGTGCACCATATCTTGCTTGTTGGCTTTGATCGAAATGATATAACCATGCTAGCTAATTTTTTCAATACATCTTCTAAATGTGAAATTACAAGACCCAAAAGACACTTACCAAAGGGTTTCCCTATGTCTTCCTTTGTTGTAAAGCTGACGTTATCTAGTTATACTAGTCAGGCCCATTGGGCTAACTAGCTAGCTAATAGCCACTGAGCCTTTTTTAAATACAATTTTTATGGAAAAGTGAAATAAATAATCAATCAACCTTTTTTCATACCCTAGCTGGCTAGTTATCAGAAGACACTGTTGCCTCTCAGCATTGCCAGCATTAACATACCTCAGTGAGCTGTACAGGCCATAATTTTATTTTAAATGAGGATGAACTGTCTCTCCAAAACCAGTTGACCAGTAGAGACGCATCATATACAGTGGGGCAAAAAAGTATTTAGTCAGCCACCAATTGTGCAAGTTCTCCCACTTAAAAAGATGAGAGAGGCCTGTCATTTTCATCATAGGTACACTTCAACTATGACAGACAAAATGAGAAAATAAAATCCAGAAAATCACATTGTAGGATTTTTAATGAATTTATTTGCAAATTATGGTGGAAAATAAGTATTTGGTCACCTACAAACAAGCAAGATTTCTGGCTCTCACAGACCTGTAACTTCTTCTTTAAGAGGCTCCTCTGTCCTCCACTCGTTACCTGTATTAATGGCACCTGTTTGAACTTGTTATCAGTATAAAAGACACCTGTCCACAACCTCAAACAGTCACACTCCAAACTCCACTATGACCAAGACCAAAGAGCTGTCAAAGGACACCAGAAACAAAATTGTAGACCTGCACCAGGCTGGAAAGATTGAATCTGCAATAGGTAAGCAGCTTGGTTTGAAGAAATCAACTGTGGGAGCAATTATTAGGAAATGGAAGACATACAAGACCACTGATAATCTCCCTCGATCTGGGGCTCCACGCAAGATCTCACCCCGTGGGGTCAAAATGATCACAAGAACTGTGAGCAAAAATCGCAGAACCACACGGGGGGGACCTAGTGAATAACTTGCAGAGAGCTGGGACCAAAGTAACAAAGTCTACCATCAGTAACGCACTACGCCGCCAGGGACTCAAATCCTGCAGTGCCAGACGTGTCCCCCTGCTTAAGCCAGTACATGTCCAGGCCCGTCTGAAGTTTGCTAGAGAGCATTTGGATGATCCAAAAGAAGATTGGAAGAATGTCATATGGTCAGATGAAACCAAAATATAACTTTTTGGTAAAAACTCAACTCGTTGTGTTTGGCTGGGTCTTTCAGCATGACAATGATCCCAAACACACCGCCCGGGCAACGAAGGAGTGGCTTCGTAAGAAGCATTTCAAGGTCCTGGAGTGGCCTAGCCAGTCTCCAGATCTCAATCCCACATAGAAAATCTTTGGAGGGAGTTGAAAGTCTGTGTTGCCCAGCAACAGCCCCAAAACATCACTGCTCTAGAGGAGATCTGCATGGAGGAATGGGCCAAAATACCAGCAACAGTGTGTGAAAACCTTGTGAAGACTTACAGAAAACGTTTGACCTCTGTCATTGCCAACAAAGGGTATATAACAAAGTATTGAGATAAACTTTTGTTATTGACCAAATACTTATTTTCCACCATATTTGCAAATAAATTCATTAAAAAATCCTACAATGTGATTTTCTGGATTTTTTCTCTCATTTTGTCTGTCATAGTTGAAGTGTACCTATGATGAAAACTACAGGCCTCTCTCGGCTTTTTAAGTGGGAGAACTTGCACAATTGGTGGCTGACTAAATACTTTTTTGCCCCACTGTACCTCCTCCCTCTAAACCCCGCCTACCCGGAATGAACATGCCAAAACTTTGCAAACCCAAAAAAGGCAGTGAAGAAAAGGGCCGGATAATGTAACCAAATAGAGTAAAAAAAATTGCAGTCAGAGGTGTTTAATCGCAATTGCGTAATCTTTGAAAATGTTTCCCAGATTATATATATTGTTTAATTAATTTACAATTTGTTTTTACCTTTCAAAATGATTTTCTTGCAATACTATCTATTTTGCTCTCAATACTTTTGGGTTAATGTTTGCGTTCAATATTATTATTTGTGTTTGCAATAAAAAAAAAAGTTCTCGAATTCGAAAGGTTATCTTGATGTTAAAAACACAAAAGTAATTCTATGGTTGTTCCTGTGTAAGGTTCCTCAAGTGTGTGAAGTGTGCGTGCCATGGAGAGATGAGATCTGGGCCAACCATTCATGTAAAGGCGGACAGGTCTACTGGAATAACTCCAAGCCGTACCTGTGGCCTACGAAGAAATGGGAGGTAGCCAAGGTAAAGTACCGACATCTGGAGTAATGCTCTTCCTGTATTTATCATAAGTGTGTTACATCCTGCCTTGGTAGTTGGTATGTCATTGTGTGTGTGTGTGTGTGTGTTTAGGTCTACATGCCCCGTGGAAATATGGACCACACCGCTGTGGACCAATTTGACATCTCGGCCTTCCTCAATCTCATGTCCCAATGCAGCTACTTTTCCAAGTTTGTGAAGCCCAAAACTCTTATCACACAGGTAAACTTTCTCACACTCACAAATGTGCACATTTACCTGTGTATAAGTATGACGGTGTGTATGTGTGCAGGTGACCAACGTGAGGAACCAGGTGATGCACTCGGCTGACTTCCGGGTGGAGAAGAGGGAGTTAGAATCTTACCTAGGGCGAATCAAAGACCTGGGCCAGGCTCTGAAAACACACTACCCCAAATTCAGTGAGCTGACAGAGGAGATCGAACAGGTGTGTGTGTGCGTGTGCTATTAAGTCCATACCTCACTTTTACATTGGGAACCTGACCGGTATCTTTGTCCCAGCTCCAGAATACAGACTTCAGTTTTATCATGAGCTGTGTCGGGAAGAAGATTGCACTTGCGGCAGATAAGATCCCAGAGAGCATGCTGAAACTCCAGAACTTTCTGAGTCTGGAACAACAGATACTGAAGGAAAAGTTGGAGTGTCTGTCCCAACGCTATGAAGAGGACAGAGAGACAGCCCTTACTGTAAGACACACACAAACACACACACGTCATGTTATTCTATCCTCGTGGGGACCTACAATGTATTTCCATTCAAAATCCTTTTTTCCCCCTAACTTTAACCCATAACCCTAAACCTAACTTATAACTCTAAACCTAACCCTAATTCTAACTCTAATTGTAACCCTAAGCTTAAAATAGCCTTTGTCCTCATGGGGACCTGGGAAATGTAAGTCCCCACACACACACACACACACACACACACACACACACACACACACACACACACACACACACACACACTCACACTCACACTCACACTCAGACATCCTCACTGTAAGGCACCTCAAATGTTTGTGTGTGTGTGTGTACCCCCAGCTGGAGGAGTTGCAGTGTGTGAGGGTGTTTCTGGAGGGGAACAATGACCTGCAGGAGAGCCTGGCGCCACAGTGGGAGAGACTGACAGAGGTGCAGGAAAGAGTGGACACACTCACTGTCAGAGTGGACACACTGGAGAGGAACACACGCACACACGGTGAGTGAGGAAGAGGAACATAGAGCGAGAGATGGATTCAACCCCACTCAGCATTTGTTTTCCAGAGAGAGAGCAGGGCTGTATTCATTAGTCAAATTCCATTGCAAAACGTTTTGTCTGTTTCAAAAAGATTTAACGTAAACCGTTTACACTAAGAAACAAACAAGCAAACAGAGTAAACGGAACAAAACGGGAAGGGACCTACCTTAATTTGTCCAATAGAAATGCTCATTTTTCATTTGGAGTAAACGGTTTCCATTGCAAAAAGTTTTGTAACAGACTAAACGTTTTGCAACAGAATACAACTAATGAATACACCCCAGGTAGAGAGAGAGACCGAGAGAGAGAGAGTAGAGAGACAGATAATGGAGTTACTGAGGAATCCAGCCCTACTCAGAGAGAGAGACTTGAGGGTTAAAATTACTTAAAAGATTCACATTTTTATTGAACCTTTATTTAACTAGGCAGTTAACAACACATTTTTATTGAACCTTTATTTAACTAGGCAGTTAACAACACATTTTTATTGAACCTTTATTTAACTAGGCAGTTAACAACACATTTTTATTTACAATGACGGCCTTCCCCGGCCAAACCCTAACCCGACGACGCTGGGCAATTGTGTGCCGTCGGTTGTGATACAGCCTGGAATCGAACCAGGGTCTGTAGTGACGCCTCTAGCACTGAGATGCAGTGCCTTAGACGGCAAATTAATCTAGTGTACAACTTTAAGTGTTCACCACATTTACATAATTTCACACAGACAGACTTTACCATGAACAGAGGAAAAATATTGACCTATGGCAGCTGTGTGTTTTTCAGATCCTGAGTTCAGTACTGACATCCTCAAATATAAGAACCATCTGTATGAAGAGGCCAGGAGGCAAGGGTGGCCTGAGCCTGTCTTCTCAGAGATAAAGGAAGCCCTCGGTAGGTCAGAACCTTATCCCTAGCTTTGGGCCTGGAGTTCTTCCTTAACATGCCCAAAATGTCGGCCATAACGGTCATCCAGACTATCCTGGCTACGTTACATGGTCAGGAAAAACTCCTGGCCCTTATCCAATTCTGTGGTGTAAAGAAGATGTCTTATGGTGGGTTATGCTGGGTTGTTTTATGATATTATATGCAATAGCTTTATAATATCAGGAAACAGCTCTATAAAAATGTGTCGATTGTAAATAAATGATTTATTATTATGTGAAAACGTTGGAGATGCATGCAGCTGTGTCTCTGTGAAGACTGACCCTCTGGCTTCTCCCAAAATGGGTTTGTCCAGGTTACAGGGGTCGTGTGCAGGTGAGAGGTCAGACATTTGAAGGTGTTCAGGTGTGCCCAAAGTCGAAGACAGCGCACCAGGAAGTGGCTAAACTGGCCCTGAGCCAGCTAGCCAAGGACAGTGCTAGCCTGAGTGAGCTAGCCAATGACACAGAGGAGGGAGAGGCATCCAGTAGCCAGACGGACCAACCACAAAGCCTCTCATGCACAGGTGCTGTATTCCTCAGCCAATCAAATGTATGGTATGAGTAAAAATATTGTGTCAATAGTATCTGTTAAAACATAATATCACCATGTTTTGTTTCTCAAATGACCAATAGTCCTAAATTGGTATCAGTGTCTGATTGATTAACCTCTACCATGTAACTCTGTCTTTAGGCCCTGTGTTCTTTGGTAGTGTCACTGTGGTCCTTAAAACTGACATCACCTCTGGAGAGGGGCATTCTGGAATGACAGAGGCTGTTCAGTCTGCCTACAAGAAACTAGCTCTCCTGTTGGATCTACCAGAATCAGGTTAAAGACCCCTACAGTACAGTAATGTACATCCACCGTTACTGTTTTCACTTACAGTGCCTTGCGAAAGTATTCGGCCCCCTTGAACTTTGCGACCTTTTGCCACATTTCAGGCTTCAAACATAAAGATATAAAACTGTATTTTTTTGTGAAGAATCAACAACAAGTGGGACACAATCATGAAGTGGAATGACATTTATTGGATATTTCAAACTTTTTTAACAAATCAAAAACTGAAAAATTGGGCGTGCAAAATTATTCAGCCTCCTTAAGTTAATACTTTGTAGCGCCACCTTTTGCTGCGATTACAGCTGTAAGTCGCTTGGGGTATGTCTCTATCAGTTTTGCACATCGAGAGACTGAAATTTTTTCCCATTCCTCCTTGCAAAACAGCTCGAGCTCAGTGAGGTTGGATGGAGAGCATTTGTGAACAGCAGTTTTCAGTTCTTTCCACAGATTCTCGATTGGATTCAGGTCTGGACTTTGACTTGGCCATTCTAACACCTGGATATGTTTATTTTTGAACCATTCCATTGTAGATTTTGCTTTATGTTTTGGATCATTGTCTTGTTGGAAGACAAATCTCCTTCCCAGTCTCAGGTCTTTTGCAGACTCCATCAGGTTTTCTTCCAGAATGGTCCTGTATTTGGCTCCATCCATCTTCCCATCAATTTTAACCATCTTCCCTGTCCCTGCTGAAGAAAAGCAGGCCCAAACCATGATGCTGCCACCACCATGTTTGACAGTGGGGATGGTGTGTTCAGCTGTGTTGCTTTTACGCCAAACATAACGTTTTGCATTGTTGCCAAAAAGTTCCATTTTGGTTTCATCTGACCAGAGCACCTTCTTCCACATGTTTGGTGTGTCTCCCAGGTGGCTTGTGGCAAACTTTAAACAACACTTTTTTTATGGATATCTTTAAGAAATGGCTTTCTTCTTGCCACTCTTCCATAAAGGCCAGATTTGTGCAATATACGACTGATTGTTGTCCTATGGACAGAGTCTCCCACCTCAGCTGTAGATCTCTGCAGTTCATCCAGAGTGATCATGGGCCTCTTGGCTGCATCTCTGATCAGTCTTCTCCTTGTATGAGCTGAAAGTTTAGAGGGACGGCCAGGTCTTGGTAGATTTGCCGTGGTCTGATACTCCTTCCATTTCAATATTATCGCTTGCACAGTGCTCCTTGGGATGTTTAAAGCTTGGGAAATATTTTTGTATCCAAATCCGGCTTTAACCTTCTTCACAACAGTATCTCGGACCTGCCTGGTGTGTTCCTTGTTCTTCATGATGCTCTCTGCGCTTTTAACGGACCTCTGAAACTATCACAGTGCAGGTGCATTTATACGGAGACTTGATTACACACAGGTGGATTGTATTTATCATCATTAGTTATTTAGGTCAACATTGGATCATTCAGAGATCCTCACTGAACTTCTGGAGAGAGTTTGCTGCACTGAAAGTAAAGGGGCTGAATAATTTTGCACGCCCAATTTTTCAGTTTTTGATTTGTTAAAAAGTTTTAAATATCCAATAGATGTCATTCCACTTCATGATTGTGTCCCACTTGTTGTTGATTCTTCACAAAAAAAGACAGTTTTATATATTTGTTTGAAGCCTGAAATGTGGCAAAAGGTCGCAAAGTTCAAGGGGGCCGAATACTTTCGCAAGGCACTGTATGTCCATCAAAATGCTTGTGGTCATGGAAACTCTTCTCTTGTACCTCAGCTTCCTCCTATAAGGATGTGGTCCTGGAGCACTGTCATACGCGGGATGTCCCACCCCCAGAGGAGGCTGTCCAATCTGATGCAGAGGAGAAGACCTACCAATGCACTCTTCGATTCACTGGACCAATCACCTTCTATGTCCCAGGTAACACCACATTCAGTAGGCCGTATGGATACTTTACAATGTTATGTTTCATGGTGTATTGAATGTAAATATATTGTGTGTATGTCAAATGTATATAGATATATACTGTAAGTATTATATCATGTTTAAAATATGTTTTCTGGTTCACTCCAGAGGGTTCCAGCAAAAAGAAACAGGCATGTCAGCAGGCAGCTAAAGTGGCCCTCCAGCGGCTGTCCGGAGTCCTCGGCAGTAAGGAAGTGATGGGAGGGAACTACGTGAGCACCCTGAAAGAGCTGCTGGAGGCTCAGACCCCACAACTGGACAAGCCTGCGTATGATGTCACAGACAGAGGAAGGGGAGCGGGGGAGGTCACTGAGAGGGGGGGGGGAGTGGAGGAACGTGGAGGGGTGACAAGTGGGGGGGGGATAGGCAAGAAGGAGAAAGGAGTGGGGTCAAGCGAAGGTGAGGGCTGCCCTCACCTCCCACTAGCTCCCATGATACATAGCGTGCAGCCCCCCGAGAGTCAGGTGGTCCCAGTGTCACTCATGGAAACCTTGGTTACTATGAACCCCATGGCTACCACAGTCACCATGGTTGCCATGCATACCACAGCCCCCATAAATACCACAATTACCATGGAGACCCAGGGGGGAGGGGCCTCAGAGTCAGACCCCAACCAAGCCACACCCACCCTCCCAGAGGAGAGCAGCGTCTCTTCAGGTACACAGAATCAAAATTAAAACTCACAGCTTTATTGTCCAGTTCATATTAACAGACAACAATGTACCTAGAAGAAACAAGAACAAAAAATAAGACAACAGTCAACACTGTTAAAAGAACACACTTTAAAAGAAGTGTGAAATTGAAGTCAATGAAAACGAGAACATATGAAAAAGGTGAGGTCCTTTTATCTGTCCTCCATTTTTCAGATGGCCGGGGGTTCGTTATGTGTGTGGCGGTACGTGTGCAGAAGGACCTCGACCCACACGAGGCCTCCTCTCGAGAGGAGGCGCTACAGGCAGCCTACTGCAGTCTGCTCCAGGGCCTGTCCCTGGGTCCGCCGCCTACAGCAGGTACACTACAGACTTTAGATACGGGGGGGACTTCATCCTACTTAATTGGTTAGTGGGTGTTGTTGTGACTCAGCCTGAACTCAGTGCTGCCCTTGCAGGTGGTGAGAAGCAGAGTGTGTTGGAGTTCTTCAGACGGACAAAGTGTGACCCCCCAGTGGAGGACTGTGTAACAACTATGGAGGGAAAGCACAGATGCGCTCTAAGAATCGTAGGCGAGCTCACCTTCCACAGCACAGGTTAAAAAAAATATATACACAAATGTCATCACAATGGCACATTTGATGAGAGGTAAACATTGGTTATAAAGGGTAATTGCAGTTTTTCCAGGACATGAAATGATCGATGTCTCACAATCACCTGTAACCCCCTCACCTCTCTCTCTCTCTCTGTCTCTCTAAGAGGCGGCCCCCAAAAAGCAGCAGGCAGAGCATTGCGCCGCTAAGGAGGCCCTGAGGCGTCTGAATGGGGTCCTGAGTGGGGTTTTGGGCGGAGACATCGGCAGAGCGGGTCCAAACTACAAGGGTAAACTCCAGGAGTTGCTGGTCAAGCATGGAGGAGGAGCCAAGCCAGAGTACAAAAATACTGAGGCTAACAAGATCAGAACAGGAGCCGGTTAGTCTGGACCTCTTTCTATCTCCCCATAGCTGCAGGTCAGGTGATGGGAAACTGCTGCTGCTGGCTCTAAAAACTAACACAGCACTTATTCAATTATTAATACATTATCTTCTCTCTGTATCTTTCTCTATGTCTATGTCTGTCGCTCTCTCTCTCTCTCCTGACTTCTATCTATCTCATGCTCTCTCTCCCCACAGCTGCAAGTCAGATGACCGGGGAAACTGCTGCTGTTGGCACTACTCTACAGGGTGACAAGTTGTCAGTTACCACGGAGACGACACCTGACGATTCCGGCCCGCCTCCGTCTAAGAGATCTGCAGGGGGAGAGATGGAAGGTGACTGTCCTCTCTTTGTTACTCTGCTCAAAGAACTGGAAAATGTCCTTTTTCAAGGAAAATAATCAGAACCAGGAACAAAACTGGTCTATACTGTTCCGGAACAGAACCGTTATTTTAAAAGCAACCGTTTAATAGCGTTCTTTTATATTCCAGACCAAAACATTTTCAATCCCACAAAGAAAGCAACAAAGCACCTACGCAAAGCACTCTCTCTGTCATTCAGAAACTTCTTCCAGTGTCTGCCTGCCAGCTGAACATCTTTGTGTGTGTGTGTGTGTGTGTGTGTGGGCTACCTGCCCTTCCCCCTCCGAAGAATAGCTGTAGCCTACTGACGTTACAAGCATGATTCAGAAGATGGAGAGAGAGATTTTGAATTAGAGAAGAATGGATTAACTTCTTGGGGATACTATAGTTATCACATTTCACATTGTATTTATTAACTACAAAAATACCTTATTTTTTAAAATTCTGGTGACGGTCTGCACACACAAGCATGTCAGCTAGCTATCTCCGGTCCAACGTTAAGCCAACTCTGAAGTTAAAGGACATTCAAAGTTCCTCCATAGAAGCCACTTCTCCGTAGGTGTAATACCGCGGGCCTAATTCAGATAATGCATGTTATATCAAGATGCCCAGCGCTTCAAGGCAAGCCTCCTCCTCCACCCTCACCCGCTCTCTCCCCACTCGGAAAATGTCCATTGCATCTCACGGCCCTAGACTTGTCTTTCCATCACACACGTAAATAACTCACTGTACTATAGCTTGCCCGCCCCATAGCAAGCTGCTATATCCGCACTGCATGATTGGTGAAGTCATTTAATGTCGAGCTAAATGTAAAAAATTTTTGTTTTTTTAAATAGAGATTTAAAAAGGAACCGAAAGGAACGATATTAGCCAGTACTTTTTTGGGGTCCGAACCAGTTCAGAACTGTATTTATCTGGTCGGAAAAGTGGGACGGAACAAAGAAAATGGTGGTTCAAAATGAAACGATTGGAAAATAATTGAGGTCCCTACCCCTGGACCTACCCTCTTTCTGAATCATTCTAAGCCTCAATATCAGTCAATTAGCAGTAACCTTTTACTCAGTACCTTTTATTTAATGTGTGTGTGTGTGTGTTTCAGAAATCCGGCGGTGTCTGGCACTGTGGAGTCTGCAGCCCCCGTGTGTGGTGTGTGAGGATGTGTCTGTGGAGCAGTTGTGTGAGTGGATGGTGGAGGTCCGACTAGACCGCCACGCCTTCCGGAACCAGACCCTGTTCAGCTCTAAGAAAGAGGCTATCCGCTGGTCCTGCCACAGCCTGGGTACAGCAGGGGATATCTTCCAGCCTGGCACCGGTGAGCAATCAATCAGTCATTCAATCAATTAATCAGCCAGAGCTGAGCCACAGATCGTTATTTAAAAAAAAATGTTTCAAACACCACTCCTCAGTAAATGGTTACACTACATAATACCCATCTCACCATCCTCCTTATCTTCCTCCTCTCCCGTCTTCACACCCCTTCTCTCTCTCTCTCGCTCTTCCTCTCCTCCCGTCTCTCGCTCTCTCTCTCCTTCTCTCTGTAGACGAGAGTAAGTCCACGGCGGTGGTGAAGACTTTTTTCCTGCAGCGGTCGTTCCCGTTGCCTGTGGAGGAAGTAGCAGAACCAGAGAAGGGCAGGTTCTGCTGCAATCTCAAAGACATCACCTGTGTCTTCACTTACCGTGGAGAGGGTATATAAAGAGCATGATTAGTAGGAATGGATTTATTTATCACATACCGTGCATTCGGAAAGTATTCAGACCCCTCCCCTTTTTCCAACATTTTGTTACGTTACAGCCTTATTCTAAAAAGGATTCAATATAATAAAATCCTCAATCTCCACACAATACCCCACAATGATGAAGCTAAAACAGGCTTTTAGAAATGTTTGCTAATTTAATTTAAAAATAAAAAACAGAAATACCTTATTTACATAAGTATTCAGACCCTTTGCTATGAGACTCGAAATTGAGCTCAGTTGCATCCTGTTTCCATTGATCATCCTTGAGATGTTTCTACAACTTGATTGTAGTCCACCTGTTGTAAATTCAATTGATGGGACATAATTTGGAACACCTGTCTATATAAGGTCCCACAGTTTTGCATGTCAGAGCTAGGAATTGTCCCTAGAGCTCCGAGACCGTGTTGTGTCGAGGCACAGATCTGGGGAAGGGTACCAAAAAATTACATTGAAGGTCCCCAAGAACACAGTGGCCTCCATCATTCTTAAATGGCAGAAGTTTGGAACCACCAAGACTCTTCCTTGAGCTGGCCGCCCAGCCAAACTGAGCAATCGGGGGAGAAGGGAAGTGAAGTGACCAAGAACCCAATGGTCACTCTGAAAGTGTTCCAGAGTTCCTCTGTGGAGATGGGAGAACCTTCCAGAAGGACAACCATCTCTGCAGCAACACCAATCAGACCTTTATGGTAGAGTTGCCAGATGGAAGCCACTCCTCAGTAAAAGGCACATGGCAGCCCGCTTGGAGTTTGCCAAAGGGCACCTAAAGGACACTCAGACCATGAGAAACAAGATTCTCTGGTCTGATGAAACCAAGATTGAAGACTTTGTCCTGAATGCCCAAGCGTCATATCTGGAGGAAACCTAGCACCATCCCTTTGGTGAAGCATGGAGGTGGCAGCATCATGCTGTGGGGATGTTTTTCAGCGGCAGGGACTGGGAAACCAGTTAGGATCGAGGGAAAGATAAACGGAGTAAAGTACAGAGAGATCCTTGAAAACCTTCTCCAGAGTGCTCAGGACATCAGACTGAGGCGAAGGTTCCCCTTCCAACAGGACAATGACCCTAAGCAGACAGCCAAGACAACACAGGAGTGGCTTCTGTACAAGTCTCTGTATGTCCTTAAGTGGCCCAGCCAGAGCCCGGACTTGAACCCGATCGAACATCTCTGGAGAAACGTGAAAATAGCTGTGCAGTGACGCTCCCCATCCAACCTGACAGCGCTTGAGAGGATCTGCGGAGAAGAATGGGAGAAACTCTCCAAATACAGGTGGGCCAAGCTTGTAGCGTCATACCCAAGAAGACTCAAGGCTGTAATCTCTGGAAAATGTGCTTTAAAGTACTGAGTAAAGGTTCTGAATACTTATGTAAATGTCATATTTCCATTTTATTTTATACATATTTAAATATTTCTGTAAACCTGTTTTTGCTTTGTCATTATGGGGTATTGTGGGTAGATTGATGAGGAAAAAAAACTATTCAATCCATTTTAGGACATCACGTAACAACGTGGGGAAAAAATCAAGGGGTCTGAATACTTTCCGAATGCACTGTATGAGAGCGTAGTGCAGGATAATGTTAGTAAATGAATGTACTGAGTGAACTGTATCACATTGCTAAAGGCAGATTTGATTGACAGGTTCCAGTGAGGCTGCAGCATGTCAGTCGGCCTACCAGAGGGCGCTGTCTCGTCTTGCTCCTTTCATTGGCTACTGTGGTCCTGTGGCCCCACCCAGCAGCACTGCGGATGCGAAGCAAAGGCTCAGCAATCTGTTGGAGGGGACAGCCCTTACATCTGTGAACTCCGCCCTTTCAGAAACTCAGTACAGAATCTCCGCCCAGCTTAGGTTCTCGGGGTAAAGACTGATAACAATCTATATAACTTTCATTTCTAAATATCAATCAATTTGAATAGTCCCTCAGTGTTTTGTTTTTTTATATGTTGAAAATGTGTATTTTGAGTGAACTCTCTCTTTACCACACAATGATATAATGGACTTGTTTGTAGTGAGTAGGAGTAACTGCCTGATGGTGGTGCATGATTGTGATTGGCAGGTACAGCATGGAGACTGAAGGACAGGACAGTAGGAAAGCTACCAGAGCCCAACTCAGCCAGCGCTTACTGGGCCTACTTGGGGAGGATGAGATGGGTCAGTACCACACACACACACACACACACACACACACACACACACACTGATATTGTGAATCCCTACACAGACTCCACAGCCTCGGTGAGGAACGTTCTAGATGAGTGGTTTGCGAAGAAAGGTCTGGAGAAACCTGGATTTGAGTACACTAATGACAAGTTTGGGACAAAAGTCACCTTCTCTGCCCCTCTCATCTGCTCCTACAAAGGTAGGCTTCTGACACACTCACACATTTACGTTTCAGTGATTTAGCAGATGCTCTTATCCAGAGGGACTTACAGTAGTAAATGCATATATTTTCATACTGGTCCCCTGTAGGGGACACACACACTCTCGCTCTCAGGCTATTTTCTGATTGGCTGTTTTCTCTGTCCTTCTGAAGAGTGGCAAGCCAGCCGGGAGAAAGCGAAGAAGAAATTAATCGATGAACTGCAGAGGCGGGTCAAATACTTTTGTGACGGAAGCACCAACTGAGGGCCCACTGACCAATCATAAAACATAGTTTTACTTACCCTTGGCTCCTGCATGAAATGACAAAATGTCCTCTATTTCCCAGTCTGGATCTCTCTCTTCCAAGTTTTCCCTCTTTCTTTTCCTCTGTGTTTCATCAGGCTAGTGTGTTGGTGACAGATGTGTCTGTCTGTAATAGTATGGCTTTAATACTATATATAATTCACTCTTTGCATGCACTGTTTTTACCACCAGGGTCCTGATATGAAAGGATCCGACATTTAGCAGCTCTTTTATTTTTGTACTCTGTCTAGTAACATAATGAATGTACTTCTGTGCACCCCAGATGTATTACATTTTAATCTGTAACAATTACCGAAGTATTTTAACACTAAATGAAAAGGCTCTCTGATAATAAAAAAATACCATCCACTACTTTGAATGATGCACTTGTCTGTCTCACCTGTCTCTGAAATGACTGGTCTTACTGGTGTGAACAGGGGTTAATGGGGAACACTGGTGTAACCGTTCCGCTGTCACTGGCCAAAGTATTTTGTATGGTTGGCTGAGTGTGAGTAATGTCGGGCGAATTGTGTGGAATCCTGGAGTGGGTGGGTTGAAACATTATACACCAGCATGCTGAGGTTTCAGCCTCAATATAACAACTCTAATGGCGTTGGTCTCAACATCTGATGAAGAGAGTCTGATGACTAGTCAATAAACATATATTTTTTAAATGGCATCACTTCGTCTTCATTTACCTTTCCCTCTTAACTTTACATTGCCTAAATCATTTTTTGACTAATGTTAAAAGTCATGATGGTCGATGCGTTCATTTAATACTTCACCCAGTGGGCACCAGAGCTCCTCTTATCCACACTACCACAGGAAACATTGGTGTGTGCGTTGAATGAGGGTATAGAGCCAGAAACCACTTCCAAACACATTGCATGGCCAAGACAGTCATCCTGTACCACAGGATGTACCACATCCTGAAATAAATAACTCAACTCTTTGCAGCAAGAGTTGTTTCGGTCGCTCTCTCCCTGTAGCTCTGGTACCTGTATGTTGGTGCTTGATTAGCCTCATCCCAATTTAGACACTCCTAGACAGGAGGCCAGTGGAGTCAGGTGTCAGGAATACCGTTCTGCTATTTATTGTTATTTCTGCACCAGCACCTAATAATGTGACTGTCTGTGAACATATTATTACACATACCATCTGACGCCAGGCCGGCGGTGCTACTGCACTCTGACCTGGGTGTGTTGACATCCTGTTCAGGCTGACAGTCCGTTTCCCATGAGATGCACACAGAGAGAGGGAAGGGTGTGTGTGTGTGTGGGGATGAAGTGAAGTGGATATATATTATGTGTCTGGTGGTGGATGGGTAGGGAGACCATAGTAGCGTGGCTATATTCTCATACCAAGGTTGAGAGAGAATTAAGTCAAATAAGAACATGGATCTTAAATATTCCTGAAAGGAAACTCCTCTCCCTTTTTTATAAATAGATACTCACCTGGCTGTGATGTGTGTAGTGGTCCTAGGTGTGTGTACTACTAGACAGCCACTTTAGGCTCTTGAGACCTATACATTTGACACATCCCCAACCCCCACCACCCCTAAACAGATGCTTGAGCTGCGGTAGGCCCATCTCTCGCATAGCATCTGAATGCGTCGGATCTGTTTCTCTTTCCAAAACCACTTGTGTGTCTCTCTTTGGTCAGCCGCTGCTATGTCCCAAGCCTATAGCGCACTGAGCACCTCGCTCCGCTGTCTGACCCGCCGCGAAGTCGGTCTTTATATACAGGGAATAATGATGCTGTTATGACAGGGGAAAAACTCAAGTGGTTTAATATGTAAGAAGCTTCCAAACAATAATTTGAAATAACCTAGTAAATAAAGAAAACTAAGCCATATTGTTGGTCATTGTCTCCCGTGTTCAGTGGCGGCCCGTCATTCAGGGCAGTTAATAAAGCTGCATACAAACATGGTCTCTTTTTTGTTTTCTTGAGTGAGGCAGCTCCAAGATGCAGGTGTTTCAGCCTAGCTCAGTGCTTTCTGCAATGGTTGGGCAAGGCAAGCCAGCAGAAAATACGTAGCGTTGCACCGTGATTGGCTCAGTGTTCTGTCACTCATGGGGACACTAGGTCACTGCCAAGTCTAAGGGTAGAGCTCTAAAATTCTAGCCCCTTGGGTGCTGCCATAGAATTACATTAGAAGTGCCCATCCAAGAAGGCTCAAGGTCATTGGCCACAGATAAAATAACAAGTAAATCACGTTATCTCCACAGTATCTAAAAAGCTTGGACACACCTATTCATTCAAGGGTTTTAATTTATTTGTACTATTTTCTATATTGTAGAATAATAGTGAAGACATCAAAACTATGAAATAACACATATGGAATCATGTAGTAACCAAAAAGTGTTAAACAAATCAAAATATTTTATACCTGAGATTCTTCAAAGTAGCCAACCTTTGCCTTGATGGCAGCTTTGCACACTCTTGGCATGGTCTATACTCATCTCACTACAATACTCTTAAGAAGTATTGCAGTGAGATGAGTAGTAATACCTCATTAGAACTAAAAAGCACTTTCAGAACGAGTGGATAGTGTTTTCAACATTTGAGTGTGTTTTAATGTCACCCAGTTTGTCTCACCTTTTTGATTTACACGACCCTACTGAAACCGAGTGTAAACTCTTCCTCTCTCTGGTTCAGGAGGACACCGTACGTCCACCGTTTCAGAATGAATCTGAAGGATGGAGGCTTCAGGTGAGTCACTCTGTATTATTCTGAGAACATGAATCAATAGGATTTCAAAAGTATTC
Organism: Oncorhynchus clarkii lewisi; assembly: GCF_045791955.1. Taxonomy (NCBI): domain Eukaryota; kingdom Metazoa; phylum Chordata; class Actinopteri; order Salmoniformes; family Salmonidae; genus Oncorhynchus; species Oncorhynchus clarkii. The sequence goes on along the minus strand of NC_092166.1, from coordinate 33,537,183 downwards.
ATTTAAAAACATGGAAAATAAACTCTTACTCCTCCCTACACACACGCGCCATTACCTCCCATGTTATAGCAGTCCGTGCAAGGACTTGTTTGTCAGCGTTATGAGCTGTGCATTTGTGAAAGTAACTGCACTTCATTAACAATCAACAAGTACACAAAGTAGCAGCCCATAATGCAACACAATACAGCAAACATAACAGCCTCCAAATCACCAAGTCCACGTCTGCAGATAGTCCCTGCTGACAGCATGCCCCCGACCATACACCCCCTGAACAAAACACAGCTGAGAGACGAGTCTGTGGAGTGGTAGGTCGTCCCACACACACACACACACACACACACACACACACACAGTGCTTGTAATATAGTTAACAATTTTATTTTTTCCTACAGAGATGGGACGATTTGTTTGTGTGTGTGTGTATATATATGCATGCATTTATTTGAGCCTTTGAGATGCTTTTGTTGTTTACAAAAGTGCACGTTTGTGGTTCCAGATGGAGGAACGCTTTGAAGTGTGTGTGTCGTAATTTGGTGGGTACTAATATTTGTCCTCTTTCACATGAGATTTAGAAATGTGTTTTTGTGTGGTTTTTTTCCAAATCCCACTCCCTGAAAGGATTGGATAGGTATTAACTAAAGGGTAACGACTGCATCTTGCCCTGTGATAGGTTAAGGGGATCCTCATTACAGATTGGCACACAAGCCTAGGGGTTAATGATGGTGGGGTTTAAGCAGGTAGCCTAGCGGTTTTTAGTGTTGGGCCAGTAACAGAGGTTGCTAGTTTGAATCCCCGAGCCGACAAGGTGAAACATCTATGGATGTGCCCTTGAGCAAAGCACTTAACCCTTATGGCTCCAGGGTTACCGTTCATAATGGCTGGCTGAGATCCTTGATAAAATCCTGCTCCAGTGCACTCAGAACCTCAGACTGGGGCAAAGGTTTACCTTCCAACAGGACAACGTCCCTAAGCACACAGCCAAAACAAAGCAGGATTGGCTTTGGGACAAGTCTGTGAATGTCCTTGTGTCCCAGCCAGAGCCCGGACTTGAACTCGATTGAACATCTCTGGAGAGACCTGAAAATAGCTGTGCAGCAACGCTCCCCATCCAACTTGACAGAGCTTGAGAGGATATGCAGAGAGGAATGCAAGAAACTCAAATACAGGTGTGCCAAGCTTGTAGCGTCATACCCCAAAAGACTTGAGGCTGTAACCGCTGGAAAAGGTACTGAGTAAAGGTTCTAAATACTTATGTAAATGTCATCGTTTTTCTTTATACAAATGCAAAAATGTCTTATTCCTTCTCACTTCAGGCCAAATTTCTCACTCCTCCCTAATCCACAGCTGTCCTACCTTACCAGTGACTGAAACCAGACTGTTGCCCTTTGCCTCCCTCCATAGGACCCACTGATTAACTTTCCATTCACCTAGTTCTTATCCGCCATTTACCCAAACACATACATTCATTATACATGTAAATTCATCAATAATTTATAGTAGGTAATATGAATAAGTATATTTCAAGCTAGAATCCAACATATCTGACCAAGGAAACTGCTTGTGTAACGGTGTGATTAAATTGTAAAATTCCTGCATAAAATTGGTATTATGCCACTTCCTGGTGGATTAGTGGGTTTACATTCTCTAATACACTCAGTGATAAAAGTATGGGATTCTGGGTAATCCACAGCAAATTTATGGAGAATTGCTGTGGGTGAGTTGAAAATTGAATGGTCCCGGGATAGAAATGTATAAAGTTGACATTACATCAAAAAAAATCCACATTTTACATTAGCAATTGATGTTATTAGTAACTAATGCTGTTGGTTTGGCGTCAGATATGTTATTTGCCAATGTGGGTTTTATGCTAGCTAATGTTCCCTCTTTGAAGTTGGTAGCTAACTGGAGAATGCATCTTCTTTAGGAATGCTGTTATATCCTGTCTACTACTCATCATTCATCCATACTGTGTGTGTCCCATGATCGCAGCTTTGGAAATAAAATAACTATCCATCCATTACTCCTTCCTGTGTTGACTCACAGACTTGACGGATGGGACCAGGAAGGTCACACTTGCCCTACACACTCTCCTTGTCCTACTTGTAGATCGGAAAGGACTGTATAGGTATTAACAAATGATAATGACTGCATCTTGACCTCTGATAGGCTAAGGGGATCCTTCTTACTGATCGGCCTAGGGGCTAATGTTGACGGGGCTTTAAAACAGCCTAACCAAACAGCCGTCTGATCCCGCAAGCTTCACGCTGGTATTTACGAGGCTACTTTAAAAACAGGCCATCTTGTCTAACTGGCCATATTGACAGGTGTTTCCTCAGCTTCCTCCACCACTGTGATCTCCTCAACACATTTGGACGGCAGGGCCTGAGGGACAAACGGTGGAAACCAGAAGGAGGAGAAGTTTTGTTAGCTCCACAAAGAGAGAGGATATGTTAGTTTACAAAAGTAAACATGACTGTTATTGCTCTGTGCGTGTGTTTATTCACCTGAAGTAGGTCGTCTCTCTCCAAGAGGTGTTTAATCTTCAGTGGGGGACCAGGGATGGGGGGAAACAGACGGTCCCTGAACACACACACCACAGGGAATCAGACAACTAATACCATAGCGTTATATCATTACATTTAAACCGTATACTGTTTTCATATTGTTCTTGCCAGTTACTGTTCAATCACAAAGGCAATTTTCTTCCCCCTTCTGTTGTTTTCTAAGAATAAACGGATGTTTTTCACCTCTTGTTGGAAGGAAGTTCTGTTTCACAGTGAAAATGTGTGCGGTCTGTAGACAGATGCTTAAATCTAACACCTCTGCCCTTATTCTATTAATACGTTGTTGTCTTCTCTCTATCTTTCTCTGGGTGTCGATTTTTTGTAACTGTTTTGTTTCTCTCTGGTCCCTCCCATTCTCTCTGTTTCCTTCTCTCTTTCTCAGTCGCTCTCTGTTTCTCTCTGCTGCTCTGTCGCTCTCAGTCGCTCTCTGTTTCTCTCTGCTGCTCTGTCGCTCTCTGTTTCTCTCTGCTGCTCTGTCGCTCTCTGTTTCTCTCTGCTGCTCTGTCGCTCTCTGTTTCTCTCTGCTGCTCTGTCGCTCTCTGTTTCTCTCTGCTGCTCTGTCGCTCTCTGTTTCTCTCTGCTGCTCTGTCGCTCTCTGTTTCTCTCTGCTGCTCTGTCGCTCTCTGTTTCTCTCTGCTGCTCTGTCGCTCTCAGTCGCTCTCTGTTTCTCTCTGCTGCTCTGTCGCTCTCTGTTTCTCTCTGCTGCTCTGTCGCTCTCTGTTTCTCTCTGCTGCTCTGTCGATCTCAGTCGCTCTCTGTTTCTCTCTACTGCTCTGTCGCTCTCTGTCGCTGTCTGCTGCTGCTCCGCTTCTCTCTGCTCTCTTTCTCAGTCGCTCTCTTTCTCAGTCGCTCTCTTTCTCAGTCGCTCTCTTTCTCAGTCGCTCTCTTTCTCAGTCGCTCTCTTTCTCAGTCGCTCTGTCTCTGTCTGCTGCTGTCTGCTCCGCTTCTCTCTGCTCTCTTTCTCAGTCGCTCTCTTTCTCAGTCGCTGTCTGCTGCTGTCTGCTGCTGCTCCGCTTCTCTCTGCTCTCTTTCTCAGTCGCTCTCTTTCTCAGTCGCTCTCTTTCTCAGTCGCTCTGTCGCTCTCTGTCGCTCTCTGCTGCTGCTCCGCTTCTCTCTGCTCTCTTTCTCAGTCGCTCTCTTTCTCAGTCGCTCTCTTTCTCAGTCGCTCTCTTTCTCAGTCGCCTCTTTCTCAGTTGCTCTCTTTCTCAGTTGCTCGCTCTGCTCTCTCTCGTTGGAAGGAAGTTCAGTGTCACTGTGAAAGACAGAAGCTAAAATCTAACACTTCTGCACCTACTCTATTAATATGTTGTCTTAATGTCAGTGTCTCTGCTCTTTCTCAGTGTCAGTGTCTCTGCGTCTCTTGGCTCTCTCTCTGCCTCCGCGTCTCTTGGCTCTCTCCCTGAGTCTCTTGGCTCTCTCCCTGAGTCTCTTGGCTCTCTCCCTGAGTCTCTTGGCTCTCTCCCTGAGTCTCTTGGCTCTCTCCCTGAGTCTCTTGGCTCTCTCCCTGAGTCTCTTTGCTCTCTCTCTGAGTCTCTTTGCTCTCTCTTTGAGTCTCTTTGCTCTCTCTCTGTGTCTCTTTGCTCTCTCTCTGTGTCTCTTTGCTCTCTCTCTGTGTCTCTTTGCTCTCTCTCTGTGTCTCTTTGCTCTCTCTCTGTGTCTCTTTGTCTATTTACTCTGTGTGTCTTTGCTCTCTCAGTGTCTGTGTCTCTTTGCTCTCTCAGTGTCTCCTCCCTCCCCATGAACCCAACAGAATAAATACCTCTGGAGTCTGATCAGCAGCAGCAGAGCCAGGAGGATCATGGGTATCCCCAGAGTGATGCCAACAACCGCAGGAGTGTTCAGCTGATTGTGTGATTCAGACGGGGCCACCGCTGCACACACACACAGCAGTGTAAACATAAACAGACAGAAAAGACTGCTAAATCAAATGTAAAAATACATTCAAAAAAAGATTAGAGGTCGACCGATTCATTAATTAGGGTCGATTTCAAGTTTTCATAATAAATCGGTAATCTGCATTTTTGGACGCCGATTATGGCAAATTACATTGCAATCCACGAGGAGACTGCGTGGCAGGCTGTGACCACCTGTTACACGCGTGCAGCAAGGAGCCAGGGTAAGTTGCTGGCTAACATTAAACTTATCTTATAAAAAAACAATCAATCTTAACATAGTCACTAGTTAACTAGTTGATGATATTACTAGTTTAACGAGCTTGTCCAGCGTTGCACATAATCAATACGGTGCCTGTTTATCATCGAATCACAGCCTACTTCGCCAAAAGGGTGATGATTTAAAAGAGCATTCGTGAAAAAAAGCACACTCTTTGCACCAATGTACCTAACCATAAGAAAGGATGTTTAAAATCAATACACAAGTATATATTTTTAAACCTGCATATTTAGTTCAAATAAATTGATGTTAGCAGGCAATATTAACTAGGGAAACTGTGTCACTTCTCTTGCGTTCCAGGGCAAGCAGAGTCGGGTAACAGTTTTGGCCGCCTGGCTCATTGCGAACTGTGTGAAGACCATTTCTTCCGAACAGAGACCGTAATTAATTTGCCAGAATTTTACGTAATTATGTCATAACATTGACGGTTGTACAATGTAACAGCAATATTTAGACTGATGGATGCCACCCGTTCAATAAAATACGGAACGGTTCCGTATTTCACTGAAAGAATAAACGTTTTGTTTTTCGAAATGATAGTTTCCGGATTTGACCATATTAATGACCTAAGGCTCGTACTTCTGTGTGTTATTATATTATAATTAAGTATATGATTTGATATTTGATAGAGCAGTCTGACTGAGCGGTGGTAGGCAGCAGCAGGCTCGTAAGCATTCATTCAAACAGCACTTTACTGCGTTTGCCAGCAGCTCTTCGCAATGCTTGAAGCACAGCACTGTTTATGACTTCAAGCATATCAACCTCTGAGATTAGGCTGGCAATACTATAGTGCCTTTAAGAACATCCAATAGTCAAAGGTATATGAAATACAAATGGTATAGAGAGAAATAGTCCTATAATTCCTATAATAACTACAACCTAAAACTTCTTACCTGGGAATATTGAAGACTCATGTTAAAAGGAACCACCAGCTTTCATATGTTCTCATGTTCTGAGCAAGGAACTTAAACGTTAGCTTTTTTTACATGGCACATATTGCACTTTTACTTTCTTCTCCAACACTTTGTTTTTGCATTATTTAAACCAAATTGAACATTTCATTATTTCTTTGAGACTAAATTGATTTTATTTATGTATTATATTAAGTTTAAATAAAAGTTAATTCAGTATTGTTAGAATTGTCATTATTACAAATATATATAAAAATGGTCCGATTTAATCGGTCTGGGCTTTTTTTTTGGTCCTCCAATAATCGGTATCGGCGTTGAAAAATCATAATCGGTCGACCTCTAATCCAGATGTCATTATAATATCGATGACTGCGGACTCACGGATGGTGTTGCTCCAGCTGCTCCAGTGTTCAGATCCTCTGCAGTTACTATTCTTCCTCACCCTCATCTTCACGTCGTACCGTTGTGTGTGGTCCAGGTTGGTCTTAGTGAATGTCAGTCCCTCTGTTAAGCTCCTCACCTTTCAAGACACACATACAAATAGCCTCTTAATAAAAACAGGGCCACCACTGAACACAAGACAAGTTAAGACAACTCCTCTGGTATACTCATCTATTTATTTTTTTACTTAACACTTTTCTTAATACTTTAAGGGCTTGTAAGTAAGCTTTTCACTGTAAGGTCTAAACCTTTCGCATTCGGCCCATGTGACAAATACAATTTGATTTGATAGTATTACCAGGTCATTGATCTGGAGCTGGTAGTGGAAGCATCTGGGTGTGGTGTTGGACGGAAGATCCCACTGCACCAGCAGACCCTCCTCTCTGACCCAGGCAGTGATGTTGGGGGGCGGGCGCAGTACTTCAATATCTATGGTGTCCATTTTATTGGTGTAGATGCAGCACACGCCGGGGCGTGACACTTTGAAAGTCAGACTCAAAGAGGTGACGCCGTCACCCACACTCCCCTGGCAGCCAGCAGACACGCCTCGAACCACACCGCCAGGCCATCCCTGGCCTCCCATGACCTCAGAGACACAGTCCACACTGGAGATACTCTCATTGTTCCTACACACACTGATATTCACACACACACACACCAGCACTTATAACAGACACCTTAATTAAAGGTGGGTGTCATGTACTAAAATTAGATTACATTTTTATTATACTGTAAAATGGTAATTGCACAGTAATAACCAATAAATTGACAAGTTCTACTATCACAATTGTTGCTAAGCCTTTCATTTTCTATGTATCTTGGATATTGTGCGAGGGGCTTACGAGACAGAGGCAGAGGATTGGCTGTCATTAAGGAGACCATCGAATTTCCAGGAGCAGTTGAGTTGATTGGTTGGGTAGATAAGACAGCGGGCCACTCCACCTAGAGTTACAGACAGGGTTTCAGCGAGTGTGCATGCGTGTGTGAGTGTGTGTTTGGGTCTTTGTGCATTTTGTGTTACTGGGTGATAGGTTGCAGGGGTGAATGCTGGTGTCAATGTCAGTGTCTTCATAGTCCTCGCTGTCTTCATCGTCGTCGCTCTGAACCAGCTGCATAACACCATGAGAATCCCTCTGGTACACTCTCTGGCGCACCGGGGACAGAAAAAGAAAGATATTGTAAATCTAAAATGGTTTGAGACAGGGCCATTAGAGACCACAGACTATCATAGTGATCTTACTTCACTGTAATCCGTCTCGTCATCCTGGCAGGGGTATAAGGGAGGCAGTTCTTGGATCTGGTCAGGTTCTAGGCTCTGGTGTGTGTGTCTAGCAGGGCTTCGGGTCACATCCAGCCTTGTAGTAACTGTCCCCGCAGTCAACCCTTCTGTGCTCTCAGAGAAACTTGTTTCAGTCGTTTGAGTTACTGTCAGACAGACAGAGACAGAAATAGAGCTCAGTAAGGTCGCACACTATAGGGTAACAGTTTTGGGGAAGCTACTCTGAAATCATAGTTACTCATAGTTATTCATAGTTACAATTACTTCACACTAGAAGTTAAGCTACATTAAAGATGCCCTTAGGAACTGACTGTACAAAACATAGACATGACAGACTGACCAGGTGAATCTGGGTGAAAGCTTGTTACTTGTTAAATCCACTTCAAATCAGTGTAGATGAAGGGGATGAGATAGGTTAAAGAAGGATTTTAGGAAGGTGTTCTTAATGTTTTGTAGTTTAATTAAGTAAAACTACATTGAAAAAGCAGTTCACTACATCCAAGCTACTTTGGGAGAAAAAAATGATCATATCTAAATCTGAAATGTCATAGACTACAAATTACAAAAACACCTCACTCTGGGGTCAGGTGTTAAATGTTTAATGCTGCCATTTATCTTAGCTCAATATCAAATCATTTCTGGGTAACAATTAAGTACTTCAATTTAATTGAAAGCAATCACTGTAGTCAAAAATAAACGAAAATAGCTTCTTAGCGAAGAGCCATTTCACAAGCAATAATTTTGCCAAGAGTGTCTGGGAGTGGTCTGAGTGGGGAGGGGAAAACTGAAAACTAGGAGAGAGGTTTGGAACTCTTTCTTATTGGTCTATCAAACTAATTGAATGCATGTTGATGTCACCAGACAGGCCAAAACTCCATCCCACCAAAACAGGGACAAATTTCAGGCGGTCTTTTCAAATAGCTCTTAAATGAAAAGGATATCATAATTTTCACAATTTCACAGTCTTTTTTCATCCTCATGGTGTGGAAATATATGTCAAACACAGGAAAATCCCATTTGACTGCACTCGATCTTTAACTAAATGTGTAATTTGACCGATTATTAATAAAGACAAAAGCTGTTTCAAGTGAGAAATAGGCCGTTCTGAACCTGAAAAGGAAATTAAATTCTTGCCTATATCACACACATCTTCTCTTTTTGCAAAAAAATAAATAAAAATGTGTAGTTCCAATAGTTAGCTACTCCACTATATGGATTTGAATTGATTGGAATTCAACTTCCACCATGCTACTGCAAAATGTAGTTTAATTACTAGTTGACTTAAATGTAGTTCGCTACTCCCCAACACTGCAGGGTAAACGCATGTAAGGATGATACACACACATTCACACACCTTTCTCTGCTCTCCCAAGGGAATGCAGCACCACAGCACAGACCCAGAGGACCACCAGATATAGCCCCATTGCAAACCTGGGGGGGCAAACACAGATATCACACCATGATAAAAACCTAACTACTTCAGCAGGGATGAAAATAGCCCATATTAATACATGTAGCCTTTGAGATTATGTTAATGTAAATCAATAATTTGCTAACATCAGATAACATTTATATTAGACATTTATGAGAGTGAATTAGATAATTCATTTGATGATACAGCAGTAGCAATACAAGGAAGTAACATCTACAGAAGAGACAGAAATGCTTATGAGGGAGGTGTTGCTGTATATATATATTCAGAGCCATATCCCTGTAATGCTTTACTAAGATCGTATGTCAAGTGTTATTGAAGTGTTGTGGTTGCTGGTTCATTTGGCACATCTAAAGCCTTTTCTTTCAGGGTGTTGCTATAGGCCACTAAGTGCTAACAGTCAGTATCTAAATCATGTCTGAAATGCTTGATAGTGTATGTGATGTGAACAGAGAGGTCTACTTTCTTGGGGACCTGAATATTGACTGGTTTTCATCAAGCTGTCCGAGGAAGCTTCTTACTGTAACCAGTGCCTGTAATCTGGTTCAGGTTATTAATCAACCTACCCAGGGTGTTTACAAACACTACAGGAACAAGATCATCCACATGTATCGATCACATTTTTACTAATGCTGTAGAGCTTTGTTCTAAAGCTGTATCCACCCATTGGATGCAGTGATCACAATATAGTGGCTATATCCAGGAAAGCCAAAGTTCCAACAGCTGGGCCTAAAATAGTGTATAAGAGATCATACAAAAGATTCTGCTGTGATTTACATTGATGATGTTAATATTTTTTGGTCTGATCCACTTGATGAATTTATGAAATTGTTTCTTCCAGTTATTGATAAACATGCACCTGTTAAGAAACTGACTGTTAGAACTGTTAAGGCTCCATGGATTGATGAGGAATTGAAAAACTGTATGGTTGAAAGAGATGGGGCAACAGGAGTGGTTAATAAGTCTGGCTGTACATCTGACTGGCTGACTTACTGCAAATGGAGAACTCAAAAAGAAGAAACTGTATTATGAAGACAAGATCAATGATATAAAGAATAATGGAAACATTTAATTTAAAGTACTCAAGTTATGGGCAAAAAGACAAATTCAATTCTTTCATCAAATCAGATGGCTTATTCATCACAAAACCATTTGAGGTTGCCAATTATTTGAATGATTGTTCAGCGATGTCATTTACAAAATAGCCCCCAACACTCTACTCAGCAAACTGGATGTAGTCTATCACAGTGCCATCCGTTTTATCACCAAAGCCCCATATACTACCCACCACTGCGACCTGTATGCTCTCGTTGGCTGGCCCTCACTACATATCTGTCGCCAAACCCACTCAAACAAACTAATCTAAGTCTTTGCTAGGTAAAGCCCCGCCTTATCTCAGCTCACTGGTCACCATAGCAACACCCACCTGTTGCACGCGCTCCAGCAGGTATAATGCACTGGTCATCCCCAAAGCCAACACTTCCCTTGGCCGCCTTTCCTTCCAGTTCTCTGCTGCCAATGACTGGAACGAATTTCAAAAATCTCTGAAGCTGTAGTCTTATATCTCCCTCTCTAACTTTAAGCATCAGCCAATCTGTAAATAGCACACCCGACTACCTCATCCCCATATTATTATTGCACATCATCAATTGCACATTCTGTCACTCCAGTATTAATGCTAAATTGTAATTATTTCCACCTCTAGGGCCTATGTATTGCCTACCTCCCTACTCTTTTTGTCGCACTGCTTGACTTTATCTTGATCAGGTCCCAGTTGTAAATGAGAACTTCTTCTCAACTGGCCTACCTGGTTAAATAATGGTGAAATAAAAAACGTATTTAAAAAATTGTATTTGGTACAAATGATTCGTTAAATTCAAGACCTCAGCTAAATCTGGTAATGAATGGTGTGGCTGTTGAACAAGTTGAGACTAAATTACTTGGCGCTACCTTAGATTGTAAACTGTCATGGTCAAAACATATAGATTCAATGGTTGTAAAGATGGGGAGAGGTCTGACCATAATAAAGAGATGCTCTGCTTTTTTGACACCACACTCCAAAAAGCAAGATCTGCAGGCTCTAGTTTAGTCTAATCTTGATTATTGTCCAGTCGTGTGGTCCAGTGCTGCAAGGAAAGACCTAGTTAAGCTGCAGCTGGCCCAGAACAGAGCAGCACATTTTGCTCTTCATTGTAATCACAGGGCTGATATAAATACTACGCATGCCATTCTCTCTTGGCTCAGAGACTGACTGCCTCACTTATTTTTTATAAGAAACAATGTGTTTCCAAAATAGTTTGCATAAGTCAACTTACACACAGCTCTGACACACTTATCCCACCAGGGGTCTTTTCACAGTTCCCAAATCCAGAACAAATTCAAGAAAGCGTATAGTATTATATAGAGCCCTTATTGCATGGAACTTCCTTCCATCCATCCATCTCATATTGCTCAAATAAACAGTAAACCTGGTTTCAAAAAACAGATAAAGCAACAGCTCGGGGCACAACGACTCTCCCCCATTTTACCAAGATAGTTTGTGTGTATGTACTGATATCTAGGCTACGTGTGCCTTTTTAAAAATGTATGTAGACTGTATGTTACAGTCCTTGAGCAGTTCTTGTCTATTGATGTTCTGTATCATGTAATTCTGTATTATGTTTCATGTGGACCCCAGGAAGAGTAGCTAGTCAATCACGGACTACAGGAAGAAATCTTTGAGGACAATACAGTGCCACTGACACGGCCTGCAACGAAAACATGCGGTCTCTCCTTCACTGCAGCCGAGGTGAGTAAGACATTTAAACGTGTTAACCCTCGCAAGGCTGCAGGCCCAGACGGCATCCCCAGCCGCGCCCTCAGAGCATGCGCAGACCAGCTGGCCGGTGTGTTTACGGACATATTCAATCAATCCCTATACCAGTCTGCTGTTCCCACATGCTTCAAGAGGGCCACCATTGTTCCCGTTCCCAAGAAAGCTAAGGTAACTGAGCTAAACGACTACCGCCCCGTAGCACTCACTTCCGTCATCATGAAGTGCTTTGAGAGACTAGTCAAGGACCATATCACCTCCACCCTACCTGACACCCTAGACCCACTCCAATTTGCTTACCGCCCAAATAGGTCCACAGACGATGCAATCTCAACCACACTGCACACTGCCCTAACCCATCTGGACAAGAGGAATACCTATGTGAGAATGCTGTTCATTGACTACAGCTCGGCATTCAACACCATAGTACCCTCCAAGCTCGTCATCAAGCTCGAGACCCTGGGTCTCGACCCCGCCCTGTGCAACTGGGTACTGGACTTCCTGACGGGCCGCCCCCAGGTGGTGAGGGTAGGCAACAACATCTCCTCCCCGCTGATCCTCAACACTGGGGCCCCACAAGGGTGCGTTCTGAGCCCTCTCCTGTACTCCCTGTTCACCCACGACTGCGTGGCCACGCACGCCTCCAACTCAATCATCAAGTTTGCGGACGACACAACAGTGGTAGGCTTGATTACCAACAACGACGAGACGGCCTACAGGGAGGAGGTGAGGGCCCTCGGAGTGTGGTGTCAGGAAAATAACCTCACACTCAACGTCAACAAAACTAAGGAGATGATTGTGGACTTCAGGAAACAGCAGAGGGAACACCCCCTATCCACATCGATGGAACAGTAGTGGAGAGGGTAGCAAGTTTTAAGTTCCTCGGCATACACATCACAGACAAACTGAATTGGTCCACTCACACAGACAGCATTGTGAAGAAGGCGCAGCAGCGCCTCTTCAACCTCAGGAGGCTGAAGAAATTCGGCTTGTCACCAAAAGCACTCACAAACTTCTACAGATGCACAATCGAGAGCATCCTGGCGGGCTGTATCACCGCCTGGTACGGCAACTGCTCCGCCCTCAACCGTAAGGCTCTCCAGAGGGTAGTGAGGTCTGCACAACGCATCACCGGGGGCAAACTATCTGCCCTCCAGGACACCTACACCACCCGATGTCACAGGAAGGCCATAAAGATCATCAAGGACATCAACCACCCGAGCCACTGCCTGTTCACCCCGCTATCATCCAGAAGGCGAGGTCAGTACAGGTGCATCAAAGCTGGGACCAAGAGACTGAAAAACAGCTTCTATCTCAAGGCCATTAGACTGTTAAACAGCCACCACTAACATTGAGTGGCTGCTGCCAACACACTGACACTGACTCAACTCCAGCCACTTTAATAATGGGAATTGATGGGAAATGATGTAAATATATCACTAGCCACTTTAAACAATGCTACCTTATATAATGTTACTTACCCTACATTATTCATCTCATATGCATACGTATATACTGTACTCTATATCATCGACTGTATCCTTATGTAATACATGTATCACTAGCCACTTTAACTATGCCACTTTGTTTACATACTCATCTCATATGTATATACTGTACTCGATACCATCTACTCTATCTTGCCTATGCTGCTCTGTACCATTACTCATTCATATATCCTTATGTACATATTCTTTATCCCCTTACACTGTGTACAAGACAGTAGTTTTGGAATTGTTAGTTAGATTACTTGTTGGTTATTACTGCATTGTCGGAACTAGAAGCACAAGCATTTCGCTACACTCGCATTAACATCTGCTAACCATGTGTATGTGACAAATAAAATTTGATTTGATTTGATTTGATTTGCTGCTTTTGCAACAGCTAATGGGGATCCTAATCAAATAAAATAAAAACTCAAGGCACATCAGAACTTCAACATTCAGAGGGCCACACATGTTTGACTTATTTCTACCAGGTTTAAGAGTGTCGCCTGGAGTTTTTCTTTAATCATGTCATTCCATGGGCTTTATAGCTTCTGGTAGAGGCTTCTCTCAGGTATAGATCTAAGACACCGGTGCCCCCTGTATATAGCCCCGCTGTTGTTATTTACTGCTGCTCTTTAATTTATTTTCTTTCTTAAAACTGCATTGTTGGTTAAGGGCTTGTAAGTAAGCATTTCATTGTAAGGATTGACTGTTGTATTCGGCACATGTAACAAATAAAATTAGATTTTGGAGACCAGCTTAACTACATGAAATCCTTCCCCTTTCCAGTACAAACCAGACTGACTTTGGAACAGCATCTAAGGGAAACTTGATGATATACACTCATGGGTTTTAGACAGTTGAGAAACACAAAACACTAAATTGCCCCCTTAACATTGGACATATCAAAAGCTCAAAACAGCACAAGACATGTTAGGCTTAAGTGTTAATAACATAGAGAGGTTAGAATGATGGTCTCATATCAAGATAAAAGTAAAATACCGTTGTGTTTCACCGAGTATCTTCATTGGTCTGGTCTTGATGCCGTTTAGTGTCAGCAGAAAGAGTGTTGGCACACACACTGACTCCCTCTGGAGGGAAATGTGACATTACTCATTACTAGAAAGTTGATAGACAGGAAACTACATCCAGTGGTGTATTAAGTAGAAATATTTTGAAGTACGACTTCAGTAGTTTTTTGTGGCATCTGTACTTAACTATTTATATTTTTGACAACTTTTACTTCACTACATTCCTAAAGAAAATAATGTGTTTTCTACTGCATAAAAAAAGTACTTATTACATTTTGAATGCTTAGCAGGACAGGAAAATGGACTAAGTCACACATTTAATTAAAGAGAAAATCCCTGGTCATCCCTACTGCATCTGATCTGGTGGACTCATTAAACACAAATGCTTTGTTTGTAAATGATGTCTGAGTGTGCCCCTGGCTATCCGTAAATGTTTATATTGTGCGTCTGGTTTGCTTAATAAAAGGAATTTGAAATTATTTATACTTTTGTTACTTAAGTATATTAAAAACAAAAGTAACAATCAGTATCTGGTGTGGCCACCAGCTGCATTAAGTACTGCAGTGCATCTCCTCCTCATGGACTGCACCAGGGGCTAGCCCTCCGATCCAACAGGTCCCAGACGTGCTCAATGGGATTGAGATCTGGGCTCTTCGCTGGCCATGACCAGAACACTGACATTCTTGTCTTGCAGGAAATCATGCACAGAATGAGCAGTATGGCTGGTGGCATTGTCATGCTGGAGGGTCTTGTCAAGATGAGCCTGCAGGAAGGGTACCACATGAGGGAGGAGGATGTCTTCCCTGTAACGCACAGCTTTGAGATTGCCTGCAATGACAACAAGCTCAATCCGATGATGCTGTGACACACCGCCCCAGACCATGATGGACCCTCCACCTCCAAAATCGATCCCGCTCCAGAGTACAGGCCTCAGTGTAACGCTCATTCCTTCAACGATAAATGCAAATTCGACCATCACCCCTGGTGAGACAAAACCGCGACTCGTCAGTGAAGAGCACTTTTTGCCAGTCCTGTCTGGTCCAGCAACAGTGGGTTTGTGCCCATAGGCGATGTTGTTGCCGGTAATGTCTGGTGAGGGCCTGCCTTACAACAGGCCTACAAGCCCTCAGTCCAGCCTCTCTCAGCCAATTGCGGACAGTCTGAGCACTGATGGAGGGATTGTGCGTTCCTGTTGTAACTCAGTCAGTTGCTGATGCCATCCTGTACCTGTCCTGCAGGTGTGATGTTTGGATGTACCGATCCTGTGCAGGTGTTGTTACACGTGGTCTGCCACTGCGAGGACGATCAGCTGTCCGTCCTGTCTCCCTGAGGCACTGTCTTAGGCGTCTTACAGTACAAACATTGCAATTTATTGCCCTGGCCACATCTGCAGTCCTCATGCCTCCTTGCAGCATGCCTAAGGCACTTTCACGCAGATGAGCAAGGACCATGGGCATCTTTCTTTTGGTGTTTATCAGAGTCAGTATTAAGGCCTCTTTAGTGTCCTAAGTTTTCATAACTGTGACCTTAATTGCCTACCGTTTGTAAGCTGTTACAAGCTGTTCCACAGGTGCATGATCATTAATTGTTTATGGTTAATCAAACAAGCATGGGAAACAGTGTTTAAACCCTTTACAATGAAGATCTGTGAAGTTATTTGGATATTTACGAATTATCTTTGAAAGACAGAGTCCTGAAAGAGGGACGTTTCTTTTTTTCCCTGAGTTTATATATATATATGTATGTATGTGTATATATAAATATATATATATATTTACCCCAAAAATATATGGGGGATTGGAAATTATGCAGAAAATTACATTAATGGAAGCTTCAATCTATCCGCAATATTAAATCTGATCCACCCCCCCACCAAAAAAAAAAATATATATAAAAAATAATATTAACAAAAATAAGAAGACACAGTGGGAAATTCAATGCAACATATGTCTGGTGAAGTCCACTAAGCATTTTGCATGTAATCAAATCAAATTTGTTGAGCAGATGTTATTGCGGGTGTAGTGAAATGCTTGTGCTTCTAGCTCCAAAAGTGTAGTAGTATCTAACAAGTAATATCTAACAATTTAACAACAATACACACAATACACACAAATCTAAAGTCAAGGAATGGAATTAAGAATATATAAATATTTGGACGAGCAATGTCAGAGCGGCATAGACTAAGATGCAGTAGAATAAAATAGAATACAGTATATACACATATGAGATGAGTAATGCAAAATATGTAAACATTATTAAAGTGACTAGTGTTCCATTAATAAAGTGGCCAGTGATTTCAAGTCTTTCCACCAGGGAAACTATATGGCAGCAGCTTCTAATGTGCTAGTGATGAGTATTTAACAGTATGGTGGCCTTGAGATTGAAGCTATTTTTCAGTCTCTCGGTCCCAGCTTTGATGCACCTGTACTGACCTTGCCTTCTGGATGATAGCGGGGTGAACAGGCAGTGGCTCTGGTGGTTGTTGTCCTTGATGATCTTTTTGGCCTTCCTGTGACATCGGTTCCTGGAGGGCAGGTAGTTTGCCCCCGGTGATGTGTTGAGCAGACCGCACCACCCTCTGGAGAGCCCTGTGGTTGCGGGTGGTGCAGTTGTCGTACCAGGCGGTGATACAGCCCAACAGGATGCTCTCAATTGTGCATCTGTAAAAGTTTGTGAGGGTTTTAAGGTGCCTAGCTAATTTGTTCAGCCTTCTGAGGTTGAATAGGCGCTGTTGTGCCTTCTTCACCACACTGTTTGTGTGGGTGGACCATTTCAGTTTGTCAGTGATGTGTATGCAGAGGAACTTGAAGCTTTACACCTTCTCCACTGCGGTCCCGTCGATGTGGATGGGGGGTGCTCCCTCTGCTGTTTCCTGAAGTCCACGTTCAGCTCCTTTGTTTTGTTGACGTTGAGTGAGAGGTTATTTTCCTGGCACCACACTCCCTGGGCCCTCACCTACTAGGCTCTCTCGTCATTGTTGGTAATCAGGCCTACTACTTGACTACTTGACTAAACTTGACAAACAGTTACATGACCTACAGCATAGTCAAGCAAGTTATGCTTCCGATATTTTCAACAGGGTACTACTGGAAAGCTCACGGCACATTGGTAATAGTCTCAAGCTAGTCTCATCTGCCTCTGTCATCTCAGTGAACCTGATGAAAATCAGTTAACATGGTGACCATCAATGTTTTTCATTGTTTTTCACCATGTTAACTGTATAATCTTTTTTTTTTAACTATGCAAAATCCTTGGAAACATAAGTTGAAGGTGGGGAAGCCTATGGGCTTTTGAATACTTCCAAGCAGTCAAAAAACGGTACCTTCGATTGAATGTGTAAAAGGACAATTCCCTGACCGGGAATCGAACCCGGGCCGCGGCGGTGAGAGCGCCGAATCCTAACCACTAGACCACCAGGGAAACTATACTTCCAATTCCAACAAGTGACATGACATATATTACACGACGTAAACATAATGTCCGATTGGTTAGTTGAGCTAGCTAACTTAAAGTACTCACACTTGGCTTTTACGAGGGAAGAGGGGAGCACACGGTGAGCAAATCACTCTGCAGTAGCGGTGTGAGGGTAAAATCACTGGGGAAGCCAATCCATAAAAAAAAGCGAGTTGTGATTATTGCGTTGTTTGCTCTATAACCTCTTAGCTCATAGGCCAAGCCACCGTGATATATAGGCCTAAGGCCGAGACAATAAGAAGACACAGTGTCAGAATACATTCAACGCAACATCTGTCTGGTGAAGTCCATAAAGCATTTTTCATGTAACAAACAGTTACATGACCGACAGCATGGTCAAGCAAATTAATATATCTGACATTTTCAACAGGGCACCGGAAAGCTCACAGCACTACGGCAATAGTCCAAAGTAGCCCTGCAGTACTTCCGAGCGTCTGCACCTTTGCTCTACCGACTTTGTTAACATGAAGAAAAACAGTTAACATGTCCAGCAAAGTTTTTCATTGTCATTCACAGTTAACAAGTTGAAACACAATGAAAAAGACTTGCAAGCAGAAATTGTTCCGTGAGTAAAAAGAGTTGTTCCCTGACCGGGAATCGAACCCGGGCCGCGGCGGTGAGAGCGCCGAATCCTAACCACTAGACCACCAGGGAAGCTATAATATTACAAGAGAAAAGTGAAATAAAAAAGCTTCACGGAAATAGAGCAAACATTGTATTCATATCAAATAGGCTAGGGTCATCATGTTAACTATGAATGACAAAGCACGAGCGATATCCTATGCTCTTGCTTATGCTGGTGTGTCTGTTTGTGGTAGAAATGTCCTTTAGCAAGTAGCTAGAGATAACATAGGTAGCTAGAGTTTATACACTTAATTGTATTGTTCCATCTATTAATCTAATCTGCTCACTGTGATTAAAATGTATATAATTTATGCTTATTAAATACAAACTTTCCCCTTGATTTTCACAGCAGACCACCCACTTAAAGCAGCAGCAGTCCAGCTTCAGAAAACTGCCAAATGGAATCATTGTCTTAATTAAAGGACAGTAAGGATTCCAGGAGTTACAGGACAAAAAAACGACTAAAAGAGCATGGAGCAGGGCTGTGTCTCCAGAAAAAAGTGGTGGACTCAGCCAGGAGGGCTGTACTGCTCAGAGGTGGCAACCCAGCAAGCAGAGCACATTTGCTGGGTCAGCATAAGATGCAGTTTGGCCTTTATAAGGAGCAGACCTTCAAGTGGGTGGTTGAAAGTGTGCTGGGTATTGGTGGCATCGATGCAGAAAGAATCTGCCTCTCAGCCAGCAAGTAGTGATTTAAAAAACCATGCTGCTAATAAAATGGCTTTCAAGAAACACATGTAGCTCTTCCCTGAGGGCTGGGAGGCTATCAGGATTAAGTCCAACATCCAGCCACTGTTATGGGTGTAAAATGGCACAGTGATGCCATCTGTTGGTAAATGTTCATTACTGCAACTCTTGTGTTTTACCGGGGTGCTTGAGATACCCGGATGTGTTGTGATGTACTGAACAAGACGTGTTACTCGCATCAATGCCTCTGTCTCGTCATTTAACGTTCAAACAGCCACCTCCCACCACCGAGCCATGCAAAGACCAGATGACCACTGGTCCCATTTCCCAGAGGTCCTCAACATCCTCACTCAGGTCATTGCTGGTTGGAAAACTACACCCCTTCCAGAATCTCGATAGGACAAGGAAGGTGATTGAAAAGAAGACGGATAACATTACTAAAGAGATCGATGTTAATTAAGATAGGAACGGTCTTTGGAAGCAATAGCAGGCCATTCAGCTGAACTACAGAGGGTTGTCAAGCATGTGGAGGAGGCAGGAGGAAGAATTGCTACTGTGGAAACTTCAACTAGATCAATAAATAAAGGCACTTGATAAACAGGTGCGCGAAATTGCGGAGCACATTGACGACTTGGATAATCGAGGACGCAGATGCAATATCCGTGTTGTGGGACTCCCGGAAAAGGACACGTCCAGTATACATTTTCGTGCAATGGATCCCTGGCTACCTACAAATGTATACTAAGGCTGGTCGTGTGAAGCTGGACAGAGCCCATCGCTCTGAAGAACCGATACACGGTCACAACCAGCGCCCACGGCCAGTGGTTATAAAGTTCCACAACTTCACCCACAAGCAGCGCGTCCTGGATGCGGCCAGACGCATATCGGTTCTGACTGTAGTCAAGGTCCAAGGGTCTCATTCTTCAATGATTATTCCACAGCGGTTGTACTAAGACGCGTCGTTTGATGAGGTGAAGGCTCGACTCAAGATAATGAATATGGACTACGCACTGATGTACCCGGCCACATTGAAGATTATGGTCAACGGATCGCCTACTTTACACACCAGAAGAGGCTGCTGCGTTTATTGACTCTCTCAGGTAAATAACTTTCAGCTGCACCTCCGCAGCATTGGATAACTTTTTTTATTTGAATCTGATCATGAAGCAGTGATGTGAGTTCTCAAGTGCTCCTGTTCAGCAATATTCGTATGTTTTATCATTTTTCTTGCTAAAGTAACTGCCACTATAGCTCTGACTAGGGTTGTCAACTGTCCCGTATTAGCCGGGATGTCCCTTAAATTGGGCTAAATTGGTTTGTCCCGAAAGTGATCTCCCTTGTCCGGTATTTTCATCCAATCACGGTAATAGCGTAAACGCGCCAATTCCGGCAAAGTAATTTCTGTTGTTGTGAAATAAAAAAATCTAAAAAATGGAATAAACGAACATACAGTCAATAACTCAATAGAAAAAAAGTCTATATTCATTGTGTGCAAATGAGGTGAGGTAAGGAAATAAATAGGCCATAGTGGCAAAATAATTAAAATTGAGCAATTTAAACACTGGAGTGATAAATGTGCAAGTAGAGATACTGGGGTGCAAAGTAGCAAAAATAAATAACAGTATTGGGATGAGGTAGTTGGATGGGCTATTTACAGATGGGCTATGTACAGGTGCAGTGATCTGTGAGCTGCTCTGACAGCTGGTGCTTAAAGACTTCTAGACTGGGGTGCAAAGGAGCAAAAATAAATAACAGTATGGGGCTGAGGTAGTTGGATGGGCCAGTGGGTTTGGCAATGAATTTGAAGCGAAGGCCATCCAATGAGAGCATACAGGTCGCAGTGGTGGGTAATATATGGGGCTTTGGTTACAAAACGGATGGCACTGTGATAGACTGCATCCAATTTGCTGAGTAGAGTGTTGGAGGCTATTTTGTAAATGACATCGCCGATGTCAAGGATCGGTAGGATAGTCAGTATTATGAGGGTATGTTTGGCAGATTGAGTGAAGGATGCTTTTTTGCTAAATAAGAAGCTGATTCGATTAGATTTAATTTTGGATTGGAGATGCTTAATGTGAGTTTGGAAGGATAGTTTACATTCTAACCAGACACCTAGAATATGTGGACATCTACAAATACCTAAGTCAGAACTAACCAGAGTAGTGATGCTGGACGGGCGGGTGCTGGTAGCGATCGGTTGAAGAGCATGCATTTAGTTATACTTGCATTTAAGAGCAGTTGGAGGCCATGGAAGGAGAGTTGTATGGTGTTGAAGCTCGTCTGGAGGTTAGTTAACACAGTGTCCAAAGAAGGGCCAGAGGTATACAGAATGGTATCGTCTGCGTAGAGGTGGATCAGAGAATCACCAGCAGCAAGAGCGACATACAGAGAAAAGAGTTGGCCCGAGAATTGAACCCTATGGCACCCCCATAGACTGCCAGAGGTTCAGGCAACAGGCCCTCCGATTTGGCACACTGAACTCTGTCTTAGAAGTAGTTGATGATCCAGGCTAGGGAGTCATTTGAGACACCAAGGCTGTTGAGTCTACCGATAAGAATGTGGTGATTGACAGAGTTGAAAGCTTTGGCCAGGTCTATGTATACAGCTGCACAGTATTGTCTCTTATCGATGGAGGTTATGATATCGTTTTGGAACTTGAGCGTGGCTGAGGTGCACCCATGACCAGCTCGGAAACCAGATTGCATAGTGGAGACGGTACGGTGGGATTCGAAATGGTCTGTGATCTGTTTGTTAACTTGGCTTTCGAAGACCTTAGAAAGGCAGGGTAGGATAGATATAGGTCTGTAGCAGTTTGGGTCTAGAGTGTCTCCCCCTTTGAAGAGGGGGATGACCGCGGCAGCTTTCCAATCTTTGGGGATCTCAGACGTTACGAAAGAGAGGTTGAACAGGCTAGTAATAGAGGTTGCAACAATTGTGGCAGATCATTTTAGAAATAGATGGTCCAGATTTTCTAGCCCAGCTGATTTGTAAGGGTCCAGATTTTGCAGCTCTTTCAGAACATCAGCTATCTGGATTTGGGTGAATGAGAAATGGGGGAGGCTTGGGCAAGTTGCTGTGGGCAGTGCAGGGCTGTTGGTCGGGGTTGGGGTAGCCAGGTGGAAAGCATGGCTAGCCAATGCTTTTTGAAATTCTCAATTGTTGTGGATTTATTGGTAGTGACAGTGTTTCCTAGCCTCAGTGCAGTGGGCAGCTGGGAGGAGGTGCTCTTATTCTCAATGGACTTTACAGTGTCCCAGAACCTTTTGGAGTTTGTGCTGCAGGATGTAAGTTTTTGTTTGAAAAAGCTAGCCTTTGCTTTCCTAACTGCCTGTGTATTGATTCCTAACTTCCCTGAAAGTTGCAAATCGTGGTGGCTATTCGATGCTAATGCAGAACGCCACAGGATGTTTTTGTGCTGGTCAAGGGCAATCAGGTCTGGAGTGAACCACAGCTATATCTGTTCCTGGTTCTAAAATTTTTGAATGGGGCATGCTTATGTAAGATTGTGAGGAAAGCACTTTTAAAGAATAACCAGACCTCAATGCGTCAGTAGAAGATGCCAATATCCTTCCAGGATACCCGGGCCAGGTTGATTAGAAAGGCCTGCTCGCGGAAGTGTTTTAGGGAGTGTTTGACAGTGATGAGGGGTGGTCGTTTGATCGCAGACCCATTACGGACGCAAGCAATGAAGCAGTGATCGCCGAGATCCTGGTTGAAGACAGCAGAGGTGTATTTGGGCGGCAGGTTGGTCAGGATGATTGGCCAGTATGATATCTATGAGGGTGCCAGTGTTTACGGATTTGGGGTTGTATCTGGTAGGATCATTGATAATTTGTGTGAGATTGAGAGCATCGAGCTTAGATTGTAGGATGGCCGGAGTGTTAAGCATGTCCCAGTTTAGGTCACCTAACAGCACAAGCTCTGAAGATAGATGGGGGGGCAGTCAATTCACATATGGTGTCCAGGGCACAGCTGGGGGCAGAAGGTGGTCAATAGCAAGCGGCAACGGAGAGAGAATTGTTTCTGGAAAGGTGGATTTTTAATAGTAGAACTCAAATTGTTTGGGCACAGACCTGGATAGTATGACGGATCTCTGCAGGCTTTCTCTGCAGTAGATTGCAACTTTCAGGGTTTTTGGTGGCCTTCCTAAGCCAGGATTCAGACACGACTAGGATGTCTGGGTTGGCAGAGTGTGCTAAAGCAGTGAATAAAACAAACATTAGAAGCCTCCTCCCTAAGTTAACATGCATGAAACCGAGGCTTTTACGGTTACAGAAGTCAACAAATGAGAGCGCCTGGGGAATGGGAGTGGAGCTAGGCACTGCAGGACCTGGATTAACCTCTGTCTCCAGAGGAACAGAGGAGGAGTAGGATAAGGGTATGGATAAAGGCTATAAGAACTGATCGTCTAGTACATTCGGAACAGAGAGTAAAAGGAGCAGGTTTCTGGGCGCGGTAGAATAGATTCAATGCATAATGTACAGACAAAGGTATGGTAGGATGTGAGTACATTGGAGGTAAACCTAGGCATTGAGTGACGATGAGAGAGGTATTGTCTCTAGAGTCATCAATTAAACCAGGTGAGGTCACTGCATGTGTGGGAGGTGGGACAAGAGGGTTAGCTAAGGCATATTAAGCAGGGCTGGAGGCTCTACAGTGAAAAAAGACAATAATCACTAACCAAAACAGCAATGGACAAGGCATATTGATATTAGGGAGAGGCATGCGTAGCCGAGTGATCATAGGGTCCAGTGAGTAGCTGGGCGGGCAGGAGACACGGCGATTCAGACAGCTAGCGGGCCGGGGATAGCAGAAGGGCCTTAGGGGGACGTCGCGACGGAAGAAGTCTGTTGTAGCCCCCTCATGCAGTTACGTCGGCAGACCAGTCGTGATGGATCAGCAGGGGTCCGTGTAGTAAAAGGGTCCAAGCCAATTGGCAAAATAGGTATAGTAGCCCAAAAAATTGGCTGATGGACCTCTTCAGCTAACAGTCTGGTATGCTCTTGACAGATAGCGGGCCGCGGCTAGCAGGCTAGCAGATGGGCATTCAGGGGACGTCGCGACGGAGGAGCCTTTTGGAAACCCACCTTGGGCGGATTATGTCTGTAGTCCAGTCATGATGGATCGGCGGGGCTCCGTATTGGCAATAAAAGGGGTCCAGGCCAATTGGCAAAATAGGTATTGTAGCACAATGAGTGGCTGATGGACCTCTTCAGCTAGCCGGGAGATGGGCCTAGCATAGGCTAGCTCCAGGCTAATTGGTGCTTTCTTCGGGACAGAGACGTTAGCCAGAAGAAGCCAATCGGATAGCAGCTAGCTAGCTGGGATGATTCAGGTGAAGAGGTTCACAGCTTGCTGTAGGAATCCATGGATATGGAGAAAAATAAGTCCGATAAGCTCTGGGTTGAATCTGCGCTGTGCAGACTGGCAGGAGTTGCCCGGACTAAAGGTTAGCTGATGACCGCTAGCAGTGGCTAGCTGACTAGTAGCTAGTAGCTAGTTAGCTGGCTAGCTTCTGTTGGGGGTTCCGGTTCTAAAGTAATTAAAATAGCAGATCTATACCACATTGGGTGAGGTGGGTTGCAGGAGAGTATGTTGAAGTTGGGGTTAAGAGAAATATTTTTAAATTGTATGTGAAGAAAAAAGATATATGAAGTTATATACACGGGACACGACAAGACGAAGACAAAAGACTCCTGATTGCTACGCCATCTTTGATTGAAACAAGGAAGATGGAAGAAAGTACTGTCTTTTTTGAATAAAGAAAATATTGATATTGCTCTGTTGCAAGAAACTCATTTGGATGGTAAGGAGCATCTGAAATTGCAACAAGGGGGGTTTGGTCAAGTGTTTTTCTCATCCTTTACATCCAGAAGTAGAGGTGTAGCAATTCCTGGGGAAAAGAACCTACCACTTAAAGTGTCAAATTGTATGAAAGATACATTTGGTTGTTTTGTTATAATTAATGGTACTTTACACGGGCAGAACATTTCCATAATGAATATTTACTTCCCCCCCTGCCCACCCTCCTTGATTTCCTCACTAAAGTATTTCTAGACATTTCAGAATTAAACTCAGACATTGCAACAGTTGGAGGAGATTTTAATTGTTTTTTGAACCCCTTATTGACAAGTTTCCCAGCGGTATAGCTTCACTCTCTCCTCAAACTAGGTCACTTAAAGCTATTTGCTATAATCTGGGGTATGCTGATGTTTGGAGAACTTTTCATCCCTCCAACAGAGAGTTCACTTTTTTCTCTGCACCTCATGGATGTCAGACTAGAATAGATTAATTTTTTTATGCCCAGGATGTCTTTGCAGTCTGTTTTATCCGCTAGGATAGGAAGCATAGTCATATCAGATCATGCGGAGGTCATCCTGGACATAAAACTCAATGGGGCATCCAATCTGTCAAGACCTTGGAGGTTGAATACAACCATTCTTAAAGACCATACATTCACATCATATTTTTATTAGAGTTTAAACCATTT
This sequence comes from Oncorhynchus clarkii lewisi, assembly GCF_045791955.1. Lineage (NCBI taxonomy): Eukaryota > Metazoa > Chordata > Actinopteri > Salmoniformes > Salmonidae > Oncorhynchus > Oncorhynchus clarkii. The sequence goes on along the minus strand of NC_092166.1, from coordinate 33,511,779 downwards.
TTCTCTAATTCTCAACAGAACCCCTCGCTTCTTTGGGAAACCTGTAAAGCGTACGCCAGGGGTCCAATTATGTCATACACAGCCACTGAGGGGGAAAAAGCATGAAAAGCAAAAACATTAGAGGGTGAATTAGGTACTAAAGAGAAGGACTACGTTAAAACTCCCACTCCTGCCCTATTAAAGGAAATATCAGTCCTTAGATCAACGTTGGACTCACTCCTAACACAGGACGCTGAAAAGAAGATGAGATTTGTCAGGCAAGAGCTATATGAACATGGTGATAAACCAGGAAAGTACCTAGCTAAAAAGAGAGCTGACTCACAGTCAGTTGCTACTATTACTGAGTCTGATGGCAATCATTTATATGAAAAATAAATTGATAAATGAACAGAGGTCTCTCCTTAATGCACCTATTACCGATAATAGGTGCATTAAAGCTTTCTAAAGTTCTAGCCACAAGATTAGAGGACTCACTGCCACTAATTGTGAAAGGAGACCAAACTGGCTTCATTAAGGGCCGTAAGTCATGTAACAATGTCAGGCAGCTTCTTAATGTTATTCAAGCCTACCAACGAAGTGCTATGGATGGTCTTGCGCTCTCCCTAGATGCTGAGAAAGCATTTGACCGTGTGGAGTGGTCTTACCTATTATTTGCTCTGACTAAATTTGGTCTAGGGGACAACTTTTTATAAAATAGGTTAAAGTTTTCTCAGGCTGCTGTCCTTACTAATGGGCTAAGGTCAAATAGATTCTCTATACACAGAGGTACTAGACAGGGCTGTCCTTTGTCCCCTCTCCTATTTGCACTCGTTATGGAACCACTGACCGAGGCCATCAGGATAAAGCCTGCTATACAGGGGCTGCTCATTGGTGAGGTTCACCATAAAATAAGCTTGTATGCTGATTATGTCCTGATATTCATCTCTAGTTCTGAGACTTCAATTACATCTCTTCTTAATATTATTGAATTATTCAGTGAAATCTCAGGCTACAAGATTTACTTAACTAAATCAGAGGCTATGCCACTTGGTAACCTTCATTCTGTACCTAATACTTCTCCCCCCTTTCCTTTTAAATGGCCCCCCTCAGGTTTTACGTATCTGGGTATATTTGTAACTTCTAAATTCCAGCAAATGTACAAAGCTAATTTTATTTCCTTGTTTGATACAATAACACAGGATCTGGAGTGCTTGAACTCACTTCCTATTTCATGGTTGGGTAGAATATCCCTCTTGAAAATGAACATTGGACCCAGTTTCTTTACTCTTAGGTCTCCCTAGCAGACATGTAACTTCTGTGAGTAAGAGGAGGCTTTACAACATCCTTACTTTCGCAGTGAGGAAAAACATCCTCTTACAGTGGATTAGTGATCAGGTTCCTTCTATTAAAGATTGGCATAAGATACTATTTGAATGGGTGCCACTGGAATATCTGACATGTACATTGCATTCTAAAACAGATCAGTTCTACAAAGTATGGGAACCTTATCTAAATGATCTAGAACCTGAGGTATCAGCTATTATGCTGCAAGGATTTTCTTAGAATGGTGGTGATCTATTTGTTTCAGAATTATACTGTATGTTCCATGTGTTGAACCTAACTTCTTGGTTTAAACTGAGCTTTAGTGTTTAATTTCTGTTTGTTTGTTTAAAATGTATGTATTGGGAGATGCAATGATGGGGAGGGGAAGATTGTGTGTGTGTGTGTGTGTGTGTGTTGTGACGGTCCTGAATTTGTCTGAACCGTCTCAGTGCTTCTCCTTCCAATAGGTCGCTTCCTTTTTAATTCCCAATTAAATATCCAGCATCAGCTGCGCAAAAGTGGAGTTGTGATGGAGACGCGAATGAGGATGTGTTCAAACCTCAGTTCCGAAGCGTCTTTATTCCGTTTGTTTTGTTGTATTTAAAAGTGTGCTTTGTAGCCTAGTCGCAAGTTTAACCAGGATCGGATCCACGCATTGCTACCTTTGGACTACACATCTCAGTTGTTTTCCGCTGGTTCTTTGTGGCCTTTCTCCGCTGGAGATCTGTTGGCGGATTGGATTGTCTGACTGACCACAACTATTTTGCATACGGTATTTCATTTGTTTTAGAGTGATGTATACCGTGATATTTAAGACTTATTGAGATGTGATATTATTTATGGTTGTGTGGTAAAATATTTGATATTTTGACTGTATGATTGAGACTGCGTTTACGCTACACTTTATAAGTGGACAAACATTGCGTGACTAAGGTCACTTGAGTTCATTTACCGGGCTGGACTCTTTTTAGGCCCAAAGTACGGGACTTTTCTGGAGGAACCAGGGATCATTATTTTGTTAAATGATCACACAGACAATAATATATGTTGGTTATACAACCCACGCAAAATAATACAGTTGTTTTGAAGTAATTTCCAAAGTTTTAATGGTTTATGAAAAATGTCAATCCAGACTTTTACATGAGTCCTTTGTATTGTTGTAGACTTGACGGACCAGACAGGACTCTTTCCCTCCCAAACCAAAAGGAGAAATCAATATTTTCACAACCTACCTGGCACCCCTACAAACAATAACCTGAAGTCAAAACTGTTACTGTGTGTGTGCTGTTTTTTTGCTTTGTCTTTGGTGAATCTCTTAATATGGGTGAAAATTGTGAAATTCCAATAAAAATACTGCTACAAAAAAAATGGTGGTCACAAACACTCACTTAACTAATGTTGCTTGTAGCTTTAAAATTAGGATCCTATACCTTAAGTATTTGGTGATGGTAGTTATCTAGCTAAGTAACTCTCTTTTCCTTTTCTTCTTATTTCAGAGAAAGCATGTACACCATCTTAAAAAGTATGGAGAACTGATGGCAAACATACTGAAGAGAGAACATGCCCATAAGACTCCCTCCACCATCAAGCAGAGCACATTACTGAAGACGGTGTCTCTCAAATCCATCGACAAAGCTGTGATGAAGTATGTGGTCCAAGGGCTCCAACCATTTGCTGTTGTAGAACAAGAACCGATCAGAGAGTTTGTCCAGGATCTACAGCTTAACCAGTTGAGTCTATGGGGGCGCTATTTCATTATTGGATAAAAAAACGTGCCCGTTTTAAGCGCAATATTTTGTCACGAAAAGATGCTCGACTATGCATATAATTGACAGCTTTGGAATGAAAACAGTCTGACGTTTCCAAAACTGCAAAGATATTATCTGTGAGTGCCACAGAACTCATACTACAGGCGAAACCAAGATGAAACTTCAAACAGGAAATTAGCAGAATTTCTGAAGCTCTGTTTTCCATTGTCTCCTTATATGGCTGTGAATGCACCACGAACGAGCCTGCCCTTTCTGTCGTTTCTTCAAGATGTCTGCAGCATTGTGACGTATTTGTAGGCATATCATTGGAAGATTGGCCATAAGAGACTACATTTTCCAGGGGTCCGCCCGGTGTCCTTTGTCTAAATTGGTGCGTAATCTTCAGGTGCGGGCATTTTCTCCTGGGATTCAGGAGAGAAAGCGCACTTCCACGTACGATATATAATCAAAGAGATATGTGAAAAACACCTTGAGGATTGGTTCTAAACAACGTTTTCCATGTTTCAGTCGATATTATGGAGTTAATTTGGAAAAAAGTTTGGCGTTTTGATGACTGGATTTTCGTTTTTTTTTGGTAGCCAAACGTGACGCACCAAGAGAAGCATATTTTGAAAATCTGAGATGACAGTGTTGTTAACAAAAGGCTAAGCTTGAGAGCTAGCATATTTATTTCATTTCATTTGCGATTTTCATGAATAGTTAACGTTGCATTATGGTAATGAGCTTGAGGCTGTATTCACGATCCCGGATCCGGGATGGCTAAGTGCTAGAGGTTAACTCAAAGATCTTATCAAGGCCCACACTGCGCTCCAGGGTTGATGAAGCCTCCAAGGAAATTTAGAAGGTGACTAAGGCCACGAGAGGAGTTAACCACATCGCCGCCACCGACTGCTGGTCTGCAAGAAGACAGAGCTTCATTGGTGTTTACAGCCCACTCGATAGACCCTGACAGTCTCAACAGATGTTCTGCAGCCCTGGCCTGTAAACGGTTGAGAGGATCATACACCTTTGTGTTGGCAGGGGCCCTAAATTACATCCATTCTGAGATTAAAATCCGGGCTAAGATTGTTAGAACAACAACAGACAACGGCTCTAACTTCTTGAAAGCTTTCCAAGTTTTTGGATAAGATGAAAACATCGAGACAGTGGAAGCAGTGGGTGGTGAAGCAGCTCAGCCAGGACAGGAAGATGGTGAAGAGGAACAAGAGGAGAGTGAAGAAGTGGAGTTTGTTGATGTGGCCACGATCCTGAATGAAGATGATGATTTTGTGTACCAGCTGCCGAAGCACCAGCGATGTGCTTGCCACCTACTCAACTTAGTATCTACAGTGGATGCCCTGAAGGCAACATCCAGTGAGGCTTACAAAAAAGTATCCCGTTCAACATTTGGCAAGTGCCAAGCACTTTGGATCACATGCTGAATATCCACACTTGTAGCATTGATTACTGTAGTTAAATCGGGTGAAATGGTTAGTGGTCACCTTTGTATAGGGTTAGGAAACAGTGTATGTATATATATGTATATATTTCATAGGTTCAATCCAGCTGAACTTGCCTTCCTCACAGTGTATGCTGCCACCATGAGCCCAGTCGCAAAGGCCATCAACATCCTGCAGGCTGAAACCAATGTCCAGATGGGGTGGCTACTTCCAACTATCAACCTGCTGATCACAAAACTTGACTGAATCAAGTTGTCCCTGAAGTACTGTAAGCCTCTGGTGGATGTGCTACAACTGAGACTGAAGAAGCGCTTCAGCCACATGTTTCACGGCCCTGAGCTGATAGCCGCTGCAATCCTTCTCCCCAAATTCTAAACAACGTAGACAAAGCATGACGCCACCATCAGAATGGGTAAGACAACATGTGGTTAATTAACAGTATTTTATTATTCATAAACAACTGTGTATAGTGTTCATTTGTGTTAAGAGAATTATGTACTCCATGTTCATAAACTGAACTACTCGGTCTGCTACCAAGAATTTGTAAGATTCTTGTTGAAATGAAACAGACAGAGGCCAGTCTACAATAGTCAGCAACGTTTATTTACGAGAGCTCTCCCCATCATATCATGTACATTGGTTTATACACAGCTCAAGAAATAAAGGGAACACAATGTAACTCCAAGTCAATCACACTTCTGTGAAATCAAACTGTCCACTTAGGAAGCAGCACTGATTGACAATAAATTTCACATGCTGTTGTGCAAATGGAAGACAACAGGTGGAAATTATAGGCAATTAGCAAGACACCCCCAATAAAGGAGTGGTTCTGCAGGTGGTGACCACAGACCACTTCTCAGTTCCTATGCTTCCTGTTTTGGTCACTTTTGAATGCTGGCGATGCTTTCACTCTAGTGGTAGCATGAGACGGAGTCTACAACCCACACAAGTGGCTCGGGTAGTGCAGCTCATCCAGGATGGCACATCAATGTGAGCTGTGGCAAGAAGGTTTGCTGTGCCTGTCAGCGTAGTGTCCAGAGCATGGAGGCGCTACCAGCAGACAGGCCGGTACATCAGGAGACATGGAGGAGGCCGTAGGAGGGCAAAACCGCAGGACCGCTACCTCCGCCTTTGTGTAAGGAGGAGCAGGAGGAGCACTGCCAGAGCCCTGCAAAAGGACCTCCAGCAGGCCACAAATGTGCATGTGTCTGCTCAAACGGTCAGAAACAGACTCCATGAGGGTGGTATGAGGGGCCCAACATCCACAGGTGGGGGTTGTGCTTACAGCCCAACACCGTGCAGGACGTTTGGCATTTGCCAGAGAACACCAAGATTGGCGCCACTGGCGCCCGCCCTGTGCTCTTCACAGATGAAAGCAGGTTCATACTGAGCACGTGACAGAGAGGCGCCGTGGAGTACATTCTGCTGCCTGCAACATCCTCCAGCATGACCGGTTGGCGGTGGGTCAGTCATGGTGTGGGGTGGCATTTCTTTGGGGGGGCCGCACAGCCCTCCATGTGCTCTCCAGTGGTAGCCTGACTGCCATTAGGTACCGAGATGAGATCCTCAGACCCCTTGTGAGACCATATGCTGGTGCGGTTGGCCCTGGGTTCCTCCTAATGCAAGACAATGCTAGACCTCATGTGGCTGGAGTGTGTCAGCAGTTCCTGCAAGAGGAAGGCATTGATGCTATGGACTGGCCTGTCCGTTCCCCAGACCTGAATCCAATTGAGCACATCTGGGACATCATGTCTCGCTCCATCCACCAACGCCACGTTGCACCACAGACTGTCCAGGAGTTGGCGGATGCTTTAGTCCAGGTCTGGGAGGAGCTCCCTCAGATCTACTGAGATCCCTCAGATCTACTGAGCCTCATTGTGACTTGTTTTAAGGACATTACATCAAAGTTGGATCAGCCTGTAGTGTGGTTTTCCACTTTAATTTTGAGTGTGACTGAAAATCCAGACCTCCATGGGTTGATAAATTTGATTTCCATTGATAATTTTTGTGTGATTTTGTTGTCAGCACATTCAACTATGTAAAGAAAAAAGTATTTAATAAGAATATTTCATTCATTCATATCTAGGATGTGTTATTTAGGATGTGTTTAGTGTTCCCTTTATTTTTTTGAGCAGTGTATATCTCCCATTTCATCATAAATGTCCCTCTTCTCAGACAATGACAATATAGTCTACAAGTTTTCTCCTACACATACATTGCTTATCACATCCTACAACATGTGGCACAATCTACTGCAAGCCCAACAGTTTCTCCCCTCTTTGTGTGGGGGGACTTCCTTCCCCGTTATCAGTTTCACAGAGGTCACAAGTTGTCTGCCACAGTTTCTCTTCTCTTATGGACAAACATTCTTCATCATTATACAGAGAGGGGTACAATTCTGTTTGTTAAAGTTCTACTTTAAATGTATACATCATTTAGTCATTATTCATACAATTCATAACAATTTGACACTTCATAGATTTGAGAATCACCCATTTAAACTACATTCCTGACTCTGTGGTTCAGTCCGATGGGTAGAACACTTGAAAAATTAAAGGAGAGCCGCACACTCTAGGAGCTCAGATATAATCATTTTAATAACCAACGTCGCCTCTAGATCAGTCTACTTAGCCCTGTTGCTTGGTTTATATAACTGCAGGTAGCCTAGTGGTTAGAGCGTTGGACCAGTAACCGAAAGGTTGCTAGATCGAATATCCGAGCTGACAGAGTAAAACTCTGTCGCTCTGCCCCTGAACAAGGCAGTTAACCCACTGTTCCTAGGCCGTCATTGTAAATAAGATTTTTTTTTTCTTAACTGACTTGCCTAGTTAAATAAAATATGGATGGGGATGGATTCACGTAGGCTCATAACGGCATGATTTATATTGTCATCTTCCTTGTATTTCAGGAATGGACGACATCAAGGACCACCTGGAAGATCCCTTGGTGCAGCTAGGTGATGGCACCAGTTCATCAGATGAGGACTTCTTCTCTGCATTGAAAACGTCTCAAGCACAGGAAAGCTCCAATCAGCTGGACGGATTCCTGGCCTATTCAGCTGATCGTATGGAGTTGCTCAAGTGCTTCTCGGCAGTCTGTAAGCTGTCTCTGAGGTTAAACACACCCGTACCTGCATCAGCTTCCTGTGGAAGGCTGTTCAGCATTGCAGGACTTGTTTTCAGCCCCAGGAGAGCAAGGCTGTATTCCAGAAACTTTGAAAACCAGCTTTCACTGAAGATGAACCATAAATTCTTCAACTTCAACAGCTTAACGCTAGCAAGCCCAAGGATGCCTTATGCATTTTTGTTAACTGTGAAATTTAAACATAAATTATAGGTGTCCTTGTTACAAAGTTATGACCAGACACTGATTTCTAATACAGTTCCATCAGTGGTGATGTCCTCATATTCCTACAGTGATGTTGTGTGTACTTTTGATGAGCTGTTCTTTCTAAAGCAATGTAACTGATTGTAAGTGCTTACGTGTACTGGCTATATTCCTTTTCTATTAAGGCATAATTCTGTTTTGTCTGTAAGAGATGTATTTTGAAGTGTTGCCTATATTTGACAATCCACTTTTTAACATTTTTATCTGAGCTCTTACTGCGTCCTTAAGACTTAACTTTCAGAAAAACTCAAACTAAATAAAAGGTCTGGTTGTTTTGCTTTTTAGATTTACGGCTCTTACGTTTCATACTTTTGATACTTAAGTACATCCACCACTGCTTAATATAAGGAATTGAATGTATAACTTTTACTTTGTACTTTCACTCAAGTATGATAATTGTTACTTTTTACACTACTGTACTTAAGTACATGTAAAACCAGATACTTTTTTACTTATACTCAAGTAGTATTTTACTTGGTGACTTGGTCACTTTTACTTGAGTAATTTTCTATTAAGGTATCTTTACGTTTTACTCAAGACAATTGAGTACCTTTTCCACCCCTGCCAGCAACAAGGCACACTTGTTGGGTCAGCACAAGATGCAGTTTAGCCTTGGCTTTAGAGGAAGCAGACCTGTGCTGGGTTAAAAAAATAAATAAAAAAAAATGTTTTATTCAAAATGCAGATCAACAATTTACATTCTTACAACATACAAAACAGAACGCAGGTATTAACGAGAAAATACTGAAACAAACAAACAATTCTAGTGCAATTGTAATCACTCTGAAAAAATGTTATTGTAATGATTTAGGAAAATATTATTTTGTTATTGACCAAATACTTATTTTCCATAATTTGCAAATAAATTCATTGAAAATCCTACAATGTGATTTTCAGGATTATTTTTTTCTCATTTTGTCTGTCATAGTTGAAGTGTACCTATGATGAAAATTACAGGCCTCTCATCTTTTTAAGTGAGAGAACTTGCACAATTGGTGGCTGACTAAATACTTTTTTGTCCGACTGTAAGTAATTTGTAAGGTTTTCCCAAAATTCTGAAACAAATTTACATTCAAAGAATAAGTGAGACAAATTCTCACTTTTTTTCACATAAAACACATATCAATTGCCACCAATTTGGGTATCATAGAATTACATGGATATATCTTATGTAAAATTTTGAAGTGCACTTTGTTTGGTGTACAATATTTGTAAGGCCTTAACCATGCATTTTTCCAGACAACATCAGGAATAAGCATGTTCCAGAAAAACGTTCCTCTCGGTGTAAGTTTGTTTTGTGAATGAAGAATATGTCTTATATATTTATTACAACAAGATTTCTCAAGTAAGCCCACACCTTCCAATCTGAGTTCTGGATAAACTTTGTGATCATTACCAAAGCTAAGATGAGTTTTCATCGGTATAGTTAGACCACTGGGAATGGCATTGATCACAGAAATAAACTCTCTGAAAGGTATTGGAAACTTTCAATTTTAAAAATTGTTAATATGTGAGAATATTACCCTTGTTGTCGAAAACATCAAGAGCAAAGTCAATATTCCTCTCATGCCAGCTGGGGTAGAACAATGACTTACTTATTCCTTACAGTTATTTATTTATTTTACCTTTATTTAACTAGGCAAGTCAGTTAAGAACAAATTCTTATTTTCAATGACTGGCCTAGGAACAGTGGGTTAACTGCCTGTTCAGGGGCAGAACGACAGATTTGTATCTTGTCAACTCGGGGATTTGAACTTGCAACCTTCCGGTTACTAGTCCATGTCTGAATTATTCCACAAAAGAGCTTTATGTGGGGAAAAATTGTGTAGGAAACATATTTTCCAGGCCATTAAAGCTTGTTGGTGAGACCTGTGCTGGGATCTGGTGGCATCCGTGAAGATTGACTCAAAAAAACATGCTGCCAATCAGATGACTTTGAAGGAGTACCTGGAGGTTCCACCCCAGCATCAAGGAGGAAGTGCAGCCAGCGTAAGCGAACACTGAATTATTTCAATCGGCGAGCGAATCACTTTAGTCGTACAGGTAAAGTAAAGTCGTAGCTATTACTATTAGCTATCAAACCGTTGTTAATATATCTTGATAACCACATCGGCAAAATATGCTCACTGATAGATGACACAAAAGTAACTAGCTAGGCAGCTAACGTTACTCATGCTTAACTTGCGCGTTACTGTAATATTAGCTACTTTTACACTAAACCTATTAACGTTAGCTCCATAGCTATCAAATAGTTTCTAAACCTACTAAATCATCTTTGGTATTACTGGGCAGTGGTGGATAATTATCTTAAAAGTAAAGATACCTTAAAAGAAAATGACTCAATTGAAAGTGAAAGTCACCCAGTAATGTACTTGAGTAACAATTAAAAGTGAAAGTATTTGGTTTTAAATATGCGTAAGTATCAAAAGTAAATGTAATCGCTAAAGTATACTTAATGTATCAAAATGTCAAGTTCAAGTATAAATATTTTCAAATTCCTTATATTAAGCAAACCAGACGGCACCATTTTTTTATGGACAGCCAGGGGCAAACTTCAACACTCAAGACATAATTTACAAGTGAAGCATATGTGTTTAGTGAGCCCGCCATATTGGAGGCAGTAGGGATGACCAGGGATGTTCTCTTGATAAGTGTGTGAATTGGACTATTTCGGGGGGCACTCAAGATGGCGGCATGAGAGGGTCTAACATTACTAGCTGAGGAACAATTTTAGGGTTTTCTCACAGCTAAAATCAAAGAGAGCGCAGATGACATCATGGATTTGGTGGAAAAGAACACTATCAGTATCGTACTATTAATGTAGTTTTTGTAGGGTTTTTGGATTAACGCCAAAAATAAGGTCTGTGATAAACACAGGTTTAGGAGATCTTACATTTTTTGTCTGTGAGATAATCTTCATCAGCTAACGTCACTTTTTGTGAAATTTGAAGCATTTATGTAATACAAAAAGCACATAAAGCACCAAGACTTCATAATTTAAACTGACTGATATTATCTCATAGAACAAAACATATATAAGATCTCTTAAGCCTGTGTTAACCTTAGACCTTATTTTTCAGCGTTTATCCCAAAACTCTATTCTTTCCCCATTTAATTTTCCTATTAGGAATGGCTGAATGAACCAGAGGTATCTAATTTTCTGATTTTTAGGACTACAAGCTTTCGAGCTCCATTGAGGCTGCTATCAGTCTCTGGCCCACACTCCAGTACAGTAGGTGGCGGTAATGCACCAATAATATTTTATGCTAACCACTGTAAAACCCCACAGAAGAAGAGGAAGTACAGTGGCGGGAAGTGGCCATTTTTTTTTTTTTTTTTTTAACTTCATGGCTTCAACGAGAGGGGGCAGTCGTTCTCCCCTGCACAGGCTAGCTATAACTTGTATCAGTCAATGCATTTTGAATGTGACCCATTCTTGGAATTTCTAAAAACTTATTAGGAACATGGTAGGTTTTATTCCTGTTTAAAATATTTGATATCATGAACAATCTTTCTCTCTCTTAAGGTCCACTATGCAGACGTTGAGAGAGAATAAGACTTTGATTACAGAGATTCTGTCTGCGGATCCTGAGTTCATCCTTCAGCATGTGCAGCAGGCGAAGATAGTGAACCAGCGTGAATACAACAACCTAAACGTCGCTGGTCATTCCCCAGAGACCATCATCATCAATCTTCTGGACAAAGTGATGAACAAAGGAACGGCAAAATGCCTCGACTTTGTGACCCTGCTGCAGCAACCAAATATCATAGATACCTACTCTAGAATGGAGGAAGTATTCAGCAACAACCTCACAGCACCCAGTGACCACACCTTCAGCACAGGAACCAGAGGCCCATACACAACCTCCAGTACAGGTACTGCACACTACTTAGCTGTGCACCACAAGTAGACTCTACACTGCATGTCAATTTACAGATCAATGGACATACATTAGCAACGATCATCAAAATTGTTATAAGATTTTAAAAACAGTTATCATAAATGCAACAGTTGGACAATGAGTGAAGATACTCCAAACTTTTAGAATTGTTAAAAACCCATCAGATATTAACTGAATAATAGCACATCGAACTTTTTATGGATTTGGGTGGGAATTCAGGTATTACATTTGTTGTAAAATGTCCCTTTTTTTCTTAGGATGCACTCATATATACATGTTCCATTTTTTTTTTGTAAGATTTTATTTAGGTTAGAAAATAGAAAATTGACATAGACAAAAGACAATTTAACATTTCACAGACATGGCTCCAATAAACTAGACTGGCTGGGACTTAATGCCCAACCTTCGACATAAAGAAGAAGAAGAAGAAAGACAAAAACACCAACTCAGACGTACATACATTTCAACAAACATTAATGACATCGTACTTGCTCAGACCTATATGTTCCCACCATATCCATACCCATCTTGTTTGTTCTCATAGTCTTTACATTTTTTGGGGATATTTCTAGTGCTTGTAATACTTTATGCCATATATCTTGAAATTGTGCTAATTTGTTTCTCTCTGTTACCAATCTTTTTTGAACTATTTCAATAAGAATGCATTTGATTCTCCCACTGTCTTAACGATGGGAGGATTATTTGATTTCCAGTTTTTTTAAGTAAACTTTTCAAAGGATAAAGCATTAACAACTTCGAGAAAATGAAAGATTCTACAAGAACCAATATCACTCCCTAAAAATACACCCCTGTGGAACAATCCTTCCTGTACAATAACATGCTGCTAACCTGTACTGTCAGTTAGCGTTGATCTGCTTACTCATATTGTCTGTAGTAAGGGACACTAACACATGCTAACGGGTTTTTCCAGATACTACTGGCCAGGCGGTTGGAATGAGCAGTGAGGTAATTGCAGCAATCCCGTATGCTTTCATTCTTAGCAGAAACAAAACCTAACAAATCATCACAACTACACAAAACTAAACTGCTCGAAACACAACATTCACAATACTACTCACAACCCAACTGAGCACCTCAGACCACCGCCAAGTCCAGTCAAGCCAATGAATAAAACATATTTTTATTTTTGCACTACAAAACATACACAAGGAACACAGAGTTTTAACCTGTGTACACAGCTCTGAGTTAAGTAAGTGTTTGTCTCTTGACTGCGCAGTGTGTGTATGCATTTTTGTGCTAAATCCCATGGCTTTTCTCTGTGTTCCAGGTCTGTCAATACCGAATGACCAGCCTGCCACGTGGTCATTGTTTAATCATCAACAATGTGCACTTTATTCAAATGGGGGAAAGAAGGGGATCAGACAAAGATGCTGGTAATGTAACCAATGTGTAAAACAGTTCTAACATATTTGTTCCATATTGTTGTTGCATGAACATTGATCTTGTTCCTCTTGCCTTAAAACATCCTGGTATTGTAAAAGGGACATATTTATGTGGCTTGGTTTAGTGTTTGTCTTGAAATTGTTTTGTGTGTGCTTTTCCTGTAGAGGTTCTGAAGGATGTGTTCCAGTGGCTCGGTTTTAAGGTGACTGTACTCCTAGACCAGACAGCACTGCAGGCCCGCGAGGAATTGAAGAGGTTTAGTGACGAGACGCATGGCGACGCCTTTGTCTGCTGCGTACTGAGTCATGGTGGCAAAGGAGTTATCTATGGCACAGACGGCGAACCCATCTCCACCAATGACCTCTTCTCACCCTTCAAAGGCACCAACTGCTCCACCCTCATTGGCAAGCCCAAGGCCTTCTTCATCCAGGCATGTAGGGGGAAAGATACCCAAGCTAGAGTGCAGTTGGAGGCAGACGAAAATCCAGGTGTAAATCCAGGTCACCAGATCTACATTCCAGCTGATGCCGATTTCCTGTTTGCCATGGCCACTGTCGAAGACTACTACTCGTTCAGAGTCCCAACCAGTGGGTCCTGGTTCATCCAGACTCTGTGCAAACAGCTCAAACAGGGCTGTCCCAGGTGAAGCCTGATTTAATATGTGCTCTAGAGCACCAAATCTGGTGGGTCGCGTCGGGAGGTTTTGAATGGCTCGAGGTTATTTATACATTTTTTATGAAAAAAATACTACAGTCTGAACTTTAAACCAGGTGAAAAAGTGTGTAGAAATATAATGAGCTTACTTTTTAAAAATATAATTTAAAGTGGCAATACTTCACTTTTTGGGCGACCTGACCAAATTCACATAGAAATGTGAGTTATAGATCTATCATTCTACTTGAAAGCAAGTATAAAGCAGTAGATCTGTTCTATGTGCGCTATTTCTATGCTTCCCGGTCTTCATTTTTTTTGTTAGGTCTTTTACTTTCGGTTCTGTACACAATCTTCAAAGACATGAAACAACAATAATATAGATATAAAATATATTTCAGCGGTTTAGATGGTGCAATGATTCTCTACTGTCTTATCTTGTCACATAAACTGAAATGAGGCTAACTATGAGGTTTAGCAACCAGGAAATGGAGCGATTTCTGCATAGTGTATTTGTAATCTCTGAAAATGTTTTCTTCATCACAGTATTTTCAATATAAAGCTATTAGCAGCACTATTTTGGTTGATTTTTGTGGTCTCAAACTAGTGAGTTTATTAACATTCTTAAAGAATATGGGCAAAATGTTATTATTGACAATGAGAGGTGGGAATGTTTTTCCCTATAATTGTTAGATTTACTATCAATATAGCATTAAATAGTTTTCCAGGTTGTATTTTATTGATGTATTTTTTGCAATTTCTGTCCTGAGGCCAAACCATTTGAAAAACAATGCTCTGGAGGAGGCATAAATATTATTACATGGTAATGACCTAACAAAGCAGATGTTTAGTAGGAAAGAGCTGACAATGCAAAACTGACCATATTCTACAGAATAACAGTATTATTCGGAACTCCAGTCTACACACTGTCAGGTGTAAACCAGGGACTTGTCTAGATAAAGGCTAGAACAATATTACCATAAAATCTATTAGCTCGTAGTGAGCAAGTCCCCTGACTAATCAGAAACTAATGCATTGCTGGCGACGAGAAGTATATTTTATGGACGGTGTGTGTTGTCTTTCCTGGGTGTTAATGTCTTCGTTGTCTGGTATGCGTGTGTCTCCTGCTCTCTCTAGAGGTGATGACATCCTGACCATCCTAACACAGGTCAATAGAGACGTAAGCCAGATGGATGACCGATACCAGGATAAGAAGTCCAGGGAATACAAGCAGGCCAAGCAGATGCCCGAGCCCAAGTACACGCTGACGAAGAGGCTGGTGTTCACAGTGCCGCCCCAATGAGACGACGCCAGAGACAGAAGAGAAAGTGAGACATCTCACAGGCCATTTTTTTTATGGTAGGGTAAGGCGAGCAGAGAGACAGTTCTTATTGGGCAGTTTCCCATTGAAAAAAATCCTGTCTGTTTAAGTGGGCGTTCTTTCTCACGTGAGCATGCCAGAGATTACCGAGGAACTGTTGGCTCACGCGGGAAAGCATGCGCACACGAGTGACGGGAACCTTGACCATTTTTTTCAATGGTAAACAGCCTTTATTAGACATCTTCATTATCCACCATCTTTGACGATGCGCTATGACCCAACAACCTGAAGACCCAGAGGTCAATCCTGTTGTCGTGGTCACTGTGGCGTTTTATGTTTATGTTCTGAGCTGATCTGCTGCTTGGTGTTGAAATGAAATGTTATGCCTTGTTTTAATATTTTTTTCCTTTTATAGTGGGGGGTGGTTTCATGCTCGTGGGAATGTTGCGTTCACGTGCTAGTCGGAAATGGGAAAATCTGAAATTTCCAATTTGCAAACTGGTGGTGAGCTAGCTAACATTGCTAATAATAAAGTTAGCTAGCTTGCTTAACATTGACATATGGTCAAACTGGCTACATTCTCCATTTTGGTAAGGTTGTAATTGTCCAACACAGATTTGTCGTCATCTTCTGGTTCAAAAGGTAAAAAGTCAGTGGTGATACATCACAATTTGGCAACAAGATTTGAGTTTGCCACTTGGAGTGCTGGTTAAATGAAATTTCCCACTGGGAACTAGGAGCTTCCGATAGCACGTGAACGCAACTCCAGCAGATATACCAAAAGTCCAGGGGCATTGCTGCATCTCGATCAAGTAAACTAGGCTAGATTTAACCAAACTAAGAATGTATTTGATATGTGAAGAGCTCAGGATCACCATTCTTTGTAAACAAGTGGATTCTCATAGCAAGAACAAAGTAAATCGATATCAACACATTGCTTCAGCTTCACTTTATTGCATGTTGTGATTTGATCTTCTTTCCTAATTTGGGTTATTTTTTACAATCATGTTCTTACCTGCCTTTCACCTTAACATATTTTATACCTGGAAATAAATATTTTAATCCAAGGTTGGTTGCTGAAGTCTTATTAAATCACATTCTCCTCAGAATTAGAGACATCTTGTTGAACTTTAAAAATGTGAAACATGGCGAATAGAAAAATAGACACCCATTTCACTGATTATCTCCAGAACACATTTATTACAGATAAAGAAAACATTCCACAATTTCCAGCATTTAATGGAAAAATTTATTAAAATCTCATGAGTTTGAAACATCTTTCAGGAAATCAGACATGCCAACCAATGTTCAACACACTGTCTTATGGGAGATGGGCCACGGTAGAGGCTGCTGTGGTAGGGTTCCTGAGAGTGACAGCTTACTGTTTAGACATGACAGCCATTCTGAAGTGTCTCGATCCAGAAGGAGGGACAAGATTTGACGCTTTAAGTCAGCCAACCAGAGGTGTTTCAGAAGTAGGGGAGGAAGAGTTTCTTGGTGAGGGTGTACTTGGGCTCAGGCATCTGTTTGGAGTCTCTATACACTCCTCTGCTGACCTCACGATTCACACGCGTCAGCACCGACAGAATATCCTCCCCTCTACACAGGAAACAGGAAATACACATCACAATACATCTCTCACCTGTTATAAAGATGTATGTTTTTAACTAGGCAAGAACAAATTCTTATTTACAATGATGGTCAAACCCAGAAGACGCTAGGCCAATTGTGCGTCACCCTATGGGACTCCCAATCATGGCCGGTTGTGATACAACCTGGATTCGAACCAGCGTGTCTGTGGTGATGCCTCAAGCACCGAGATGCAGTGACTTAGACCACCTAGTGGTCTAAGTCACTAAGTCAGGAGCCCAGAGATAACAACCTTGTATCTGCCATCATGGTGTCTGACTGCATGGGCAGCGTCATTGAGGCTATCTCCATTTTAAAATAGTCACATTTCTTTTGATGTTTGAAAAAAGTGGCAAGCTTATATGGCCACCTGCAGTGCTGGAGTCTTGAACCAAATCTTATGTGAAATGAATTTGTGACCACTAGATCGCGGTCATATAGCTTAAAGCCATTTACAAACTAAACAAACCAATTTGAAGAATACAATAAGGGTCTGATCATTGGCCGATCGCTCCCAACCCGTACGAATTCCCACCCAGTTGACTATTTAAAGTGTAGTCAAAATTACGTTTGGGCTTCCCTGGTGACATCACAAGGCAGTAAATTGGTTTATAGACCAATAACGAAGAGAGTTCCAAATCTGTCAATAAGAGCTAGTTTTCAGTTTCCCCCTCCCTACTCAGACCATTCACAGACAATCAGAGCAAAATTCTGTCTTGAGAAAGTTCTAAAAAGCACAACAAAAAATATGAAAAACTATTACAGTAAGGTACTTAATTGTTACCCAGAAATGATTTGATATTGATTTAAAAACAGTTGCATTGGACCGTTAAAATGGTGGAATCCCTCAATGGCAACATCCCAAAAATGGGTTATTTCTATGTAATGATCTTAATAAATCTCTATGGTTAATGCCAAACCTAACCCGCTTCCCTTCTAATTCACCTGTCCGCTCCCCACTCCAGCTGTTTGCAGAGCTCCTGGATGTAGATGGAACCTTCCTTAGTGTTTCGGAATGACTTGCACTCCTCTACTGTTGCCATACCGATCAGGAAGTCTGCATCCCAGGGGATGGACTCGATGGCGCCGGCGTCTGCCTCATACCGCCCCTCTCTCTGCCTTATGGAGGGGCTGAATAGGGCCCCTCGCTGGAAGCCCTTCCCCTGGCAGGCCTGGATGAAGAACAGTTTGGGTTTGCCCATCAGAGAAGGGCACTGCTTGCTGGTGAAGGGTTGTGTGAGGGAGCGAATGAGCACCTCCCCCCCATCTGTCCCAAGCACACAACCCTTCTCCCCATGGGACAGCACACACACCACCTAGGACCAGGCACAGGGATTAGAGTAGTTCAACCTACTTTAATTAATTGGAGTCCAATTGGGCTTCAAGAGTAGAGCTACTGTACCTCCTGAAGAGACGAGAATTATGACCTCACTACTCACCAGAGCATCTGCCTGTATGTGACTCCGCCCTCCAAGCTCCTCTACCGCACCCAACATGGTCTTCTCTGTCAGGTCGCTACACACTTCCACTTTAAACCCCAACCTGGAGAACACATTATGCAGAGCCTCTACACACAAGAGACAGAGAGACAGATGGGAGAATTTAACATCCAGGTTGGCCAATTCACTGAATGAGATCAGGCTCATAATATCAACCAATGAGCGAGCATGCCTACTCTCGTCCTGCTCAGTTCCTGGTCTGTCTGTCAGACCTGAAAATCCCATGAAGTGGTAGTTATTGATGATTAAGCACGTCCCCCGAGGATTACAGGTCATGGAATAGTGCTCCATCTGTTGGGCAAACACACACAGGAGTTACCACCATGGAAAAAAAAAAAAAAAAAAAAAAAACACTACCAAATGTTAGAATCTATGATTGGTGTCTAAAGTGTATCCCACTGTCTAACCTCAGAAGTCTTCCAGGATTGCGTCGGTGAAGTGGTCACCTGGTCAGGCCCAGACCCAGGCTGAGTTTCCGTCATTGCATCAGAGTACAACCTTATGCGTTGCCCACGCTCACCTGTGGACAAGAACACACTTCAACTACCTGTGTGTGTGTGTCTGTGTGTGTCTGTGTCTGTGTGTGTGTGAGACTTACAGTTGGGCCGTGTCTCTGATATAGACAGGCTCTGTAGTGACTGAGGGGAGCTGAGTTGCTGTTCCTGGTTGCTGATTGGCTGAACAGAGTACTCCTGCCGTGACACACTGCCCCTTGCTGAAAAACAGCAGCCACATGAAACAAATAACTATATTTTTATATACTGAACTATCAAATCAGCGCAAGAGAGTGGTATGAGAGAGAAGAGAGAACAGTGAGAGTGACTTGTACCGGCTAGCCAGGTGTGTCAATATGTACCTTCTCTATGCTGCTGTACTGTGTGGGCCAGCTGTGTGTCAATATGTACCTTCTCTATGCTGCTGTACTGTGTGGGCCAGCTGTGTGTCACACTCCTCCAGTATCCTCTGTAGCTCATCCAGTCTGTCCTCCGTCAGCAGCTCCTGCCTCTCCATCTCACACAGCACCTCCAGAGCCGTCTATGGGGAAGAAAGAGAGAGTGAGAGAGGGTGTAATTGTGTGTGTGTGTTAGGCTGCGTTTACAAAAAGGCAGCCCAATTCTGATATTTTGCCCACTTATGGGAAAAAGCTGATCTGATTGGACAAAAGACCAATTAGTGGAAAAAAATAAATCAGAATTGGGCTGCCTGTGTAAACGCAGCCATAGAAGGTACGGTGAGATTCCCATTTTCAGCCCGAACCCGACGGCCCTTTAACAGGCTGGGTCTGAATTTCTGAGAATTGAGTCGGTCCGGGCGGGGTTCGGGCTTGCTGCACACCTTTTACTACTACTGCTCTCGTCGCAGCAGTAGCCACTATCGGCACCAGGATTACAATATTGGCTGGGTATGAGACATGTGGCCATGATTAAACATATTTTTCTGATGACTGAAACGTTTTCAAATTGTGATGCGAAAAGGCTGGAGCGCATTCAGGAGAATGATGATCCACGAGACCTAGACAAGCTGCGCATCTTAGAATCAGGAGAAGCCGACACATCCTAACATATATACACCCTATGACTGCACCGCTAATGGGCCTTCCTTGTAAAACTATTGAAAGGAGACCCATAACTGATCCAAATGTTTTCCTAATTTGGCCTAGGCTTGATGCAGTTATTTCAGAATAACATGCATCCACAACATGGGGCTTTTGAGCAATTATTCAAATGATGGATGTTCAGTAGAAAATATCTTTACAGTAAAACTTCAGTTAATAGCCCAGTTTTATTTGCTTAAATCACTGAACACAACATGCACTTAGAGACAGACTTCTATTTGAGCCAGGCGTCCATTTCCTTAATGCATACAGCTTTTGCTCATTTGCTTAGTTAACTGTATAATTTCAGATTTCACTTCCAGCATTTTAAACAATTCTTCAATCCCTACACTGTGTAATCATGTACACACTAGGTCACGTTTCTTTTGTCTTAGTATGCCTAAAAAAAATGTATATTAATATCAACAATTTTCCTTGACAGAATAATTATCTTCTTTGACTGTGCATTTGTCAGTTCTTACTTTCGCCACTAGGTGGCAATTGGACGATTTATGGGGGTCACAGTACACCTGAAGTTGTTGACTATGTTTGTGCTTGCCAGTTAGCTAGCAGTTCTCAGCTGTTAGAAGCCAACGGCTAGCAGTTTCTTACTGGCAATAAAAACAGAGGATTAAATAATTCAGCAATGACTCAAATTATGGAAATTTAACAAATCAAACAAATCTCGTAAAACAATTAATGGTAACCTCGTAAGAAATTCAGTTAGACCAGCGTTTATTTGAAACAGGTGTTCATTTTCTGAAATGTGTGCCGTTGTCCGGCTATTAAAAGGGACAGGGGGCTATTTGAGACTGTGCTTAATTGAAGTTTTACGGTGTTTGTTTGTTTGTTTGTTTAAATATTCTAGGCTCTTTTTTCATTTTCAAAATAAAATGCCTTATCGTTTAAAAAAAGGCATGAATCATGCTGTGTGATGACATTAATTAATGATTGATTGAGGCCTAAGTGACGGCTATAACACGACAAGCTCGAGGGTGGACAGATTAAGCAAGGCTACTAGCCTACAAGGCCTAATATTGATAAAAGTAACACTTATTATAATAATTCTAATAAGAGAAATAGACCAAGAAGAAAAATACAAGACCAAGAAGGAGGAGGAAGAGGCACATGCTTATTCTGTGCTAAATGGGTGTTGGATTTTTTTTTTTTTTAAATTTGTCTTTTGACCGTTTAGATCAATGTAAACACTAATGAAATTAAGAAATCCCAGAGTCTTTTCTAATGAAATCAAGTTGTAAAGCCTTTTAAAAACAGTTGCATTCATAAAATGCAATTGCTTTATACATGTTGCGGTTGCTTGGAGCTCAATTGATATCGCATCGGATTACTGTAATCAGTAGTAAACAAACACTCAAAAAACGGGCAACAGCAGCAAGATCTGTCTAATTTCTTAAGGTTTGGATATTTTATAAAGTCAAGATGCATTCAAAGGAGAGTTCTGAGAAAAGATGCTTCCTCGTCTTCCCATGCTGCTGCCGCCTCAACCACATTGTTCTCAACAGTCAATATAGCCTACTGGTGAAATGGCAACGTTATTTTTTCTAGAAATCAAGTTTAAAAATATACATTTATTTATTTCACCTTTATTTAAGCAGGTAGGCTAGTTGAGAACAAGTTCTCATTTGTAACTGCGACCTGGTCCAGATAAAGCAAAGCAGTTCGACACATACAACACAGAGTTACACATGGAATAAACAAACATACAATCAATAATACAGTAGAAAAATCTATTGACAACATGTGCAAATGAGGTAGGATAAGAGAGGTAAGGCAATACATAGGCTATGGTGGCGAAGTAATTACAATATAGCAATTAAACACTAGAATGGTAGGTTGTGCAGAAGACGAACGTGCAAGTAGAGATACTGGGGTGCAAAGGAGAAAAAAACAGTATGGGGATGAGGTAGATTGGATGGGCTATGTACAGGTGTAGTGATCTGTGAGCTGCTCTGACAGCTGGTGCTTAAAGCTAGTGAGGGAGGTAAGAGTCTCCAGCTTCAGAGATTTTTGCAGTTCGTTCCAGTCATTGGCAGCAGAGAACTGGAAGGAGAGGCGGCCAAAGGAAGAACTGGCTTTGGGGATGACAAGTGAGATATACAGTGCCTTGCGAAAGTATTCGGCCCCCTTGAACTTTGCGACCTTTTGCCACATTTCAGGCTTCAAACATAAATATATAAAACTGTATTTTTTTGTGAAGAATCAACAACAAGTGGGACACAATCATGAAGTGGAATGACATTTATTGGATATTTCAAACTTTTTTAACAAATCAAAAACTTAAAAATTGGGCGTGCAAAATTATTCAGCCCCTTTACTTTCAATGCAGCAAACTCTCTCCAGAAGTTCAGTGAGGATCTCTGAATGATCCAATGTTGACCTAAATGACTAATGATGATAAATACAATCCACCTGTGTGTAATCAAGTCTCCGTATAAATGCACCTGCACTGTGATAGTCTCAGAGGTCCGTTAAAAGCGCAGAGAGCATCATGAAGAACAAGGAACACACCAGGCAGGTCCGAGATACTGTTGTGAAGAAGTTTAAAGCCGGATTTGGATACAAAAATATTTCCCAAGCTTTAAACATCCCAAGGAGCACTGTGCAAGCGATAATATTGAAATGGAAGGAGTATCAGACCACTGCAAATCTACCAAGACCTGGCCGTCTCTCTAAACTTTCAGCTCATACAAGGAGAAGACTGATCAGAGATGCAGCCAAGAGGCCCATGATCACTCTGGATGAACTGCAGAGATCTACAGCTGAGGTGGGAAACTCTGTCCATAGGGCAACAATCAGTCGTATATTGCACAAATCTGGCCTTTATGGAAGAGTGGCAAGAAGAAAGCCATTTCTTAAAGATATCCATAAAAAGTGTCGTTTAAAGTTTGCCACAAGCCACCTGGGAGACACTCTATACATGTGGAAGAAGGTGCTCTGGTCAGATGAAACCAAAATTGAACTTTTTGGCAACAATGCAAAACGTTATGTTTGGCGTAAAAGCAACACAGCTCATCACACTGAACACACCATCCCCACTGTCAAACATGGTGGTGGCAGCATCATGGTTTGGGCCTGCTTTTCTTCAGCAGGGACAGGGAAGATGGTTAAAATTGATGGGAAAATGGATGGAGCCAAATACAGGACCATTCTGGAAGAAAACCTGATGGAGTCTGCAAAAGACCTGAGACTGGGACGGAGATTTGTCTTCCAACAAGACAATGATCCAAAACATAAAGCAAAATCTACAATGGAATGGTTCAAAAATAAACATATCCAGGTGTTAGAATGGCCAAGTCAAAGTCCAGACCTGAATCCAATCGAGAATCTGTGGAAAGAACTGAAAACTGCTGTTCACAAATGCTCTCCATCCAACCTCACTGAGCTCGAGCTGTTTTGCAAGGAGGAATGGGAAAAATGTCAGTCTCTCGATGTGCAAAACTGATAGAGACATACCCCAAGCGACTTACAGCTGTAATCGCAGCAAAAGGTGGCGCTACAAAGTATTAACTTAAGGGGGCTGAATAATTTTGCACGCCCAATTTTTCAGTTTTTGATTTGTTAAAAAAGTTTGAAATATCCAATAAATGTCGTTCCACTTCATGATTGTGTCCCACTTGTTGTTGATTCTTCACAAAAAAAGACAGTTTTATATATTTATGTTTGAAGCCTGAAATGTGGCAAAAGGTCGCAAAGTTCAAGGGGGCCGAATACTTTCGCAAGGCACTGTAGGTCTGTAGCAGTTTGGGTCTAGAGTGTCTCCCCATTTGAAGAGGGGGATGACCGCGGCAGCTTTCCAATCTATGGGAATCTCAGAAGACACAAAAGAGGTTGAACAGGCTAGTAATAGGAGTTGCAACAATTTCAGCAGATCATTTTAGAAAGAGGGTCCAGATTGTCTAGCCCGGCTGATTTGTAGGGGTCCAGATTTTGCAGCTCTTTCAGAACATCATCTATCTGGATTTGGGTGAAGGATAAGTGGGGGAGGTTAGGGCGAGTTGCTGTGGGGAGCGCAGGGCTGTTGACCGGGGTAGAGGTAGCCAGCATGGCGAGCCGTAGAAAAATGCTTCTTGAAATTCTCAATTATTGTGGATTTATCAGTAGTGACAGTGTTTCCTAGCCTCAGTGCAGTGGGCAGCTGGGAGGAGGTGCTCTTATTCTCCATTGACTTTAGTGTCCCAGCGTTTGTACTACAGGATGCAAATTTTGGTTTGAAAAAGCTAGCCTAAGCTTTCCTAACTGCCTGTATATATTGGTTCCTAACTTCCCTGAAAAATTGCATATCACGGGGGCTATTCGATGCCAATGCAGAACGCCACAGGATATTTTTGCTGGTCAAGGGCAGACAGGTCTGGAGTGAACCAAGGGCTATATCAATTCCTGGTGCTAAATTTAAAGGTGTTTTTGGAGGGTGAGTTAGTTAGGATGATATCTATGAGGGTGCCCATGTTTACAGATTTGGGGTTGTACCTGGTAGGTTCATTGAAAATTTGTGTGAGATTGAGGGCATCAAGTTTAGATTGTAGGATGGCTGGGGTGTTGATCATGTACCAGTTTAGGTCACCTAGCAGCACGAGCTCAGAAGATAGATGGGGGGGGGCAATCAATTCACATATGGTGTCCAGGGCACAGCTGGGGCAGAGGGTGGTCAATAGCAAGCGGCAACAGTGAGAGACTTGTTTCTGGAAAGGTGCATTTTTAGAAGTAGAAGCTCGAATTGTTTTGGTACAGACCTGGATAGTAAGACAGACCTCTGCAGTAGAGTGCAACGCCGCCCCCTTTGGCAGTTCTATCTTGGCGGAAAATGTTATCGTTAGGCATGGAAATTTCAGGGTTTTTGGTGGTTTTCCTAAGCAAGGATTCAGACACGGCTAAGACATCTGGGTTGGCAGAATGTGCTAAAGCATACTTAGGGAGTAGGCTTCTAATGTTAACATGCATGAAACCAAGGCTTTTACGGTTACAGAAGTCAACAAATGAGAGCACCTGGGGAGTAGGAGTGGAGCTAGGCACTGCAGGTCCTGGATTAACCTCTACATCACCAGAGGAACAGAGGAGAAGTACGATAAAGGTATGGCTAAAGGCTATAAGAACTGGCCGCCTACACGTTCGGAACAGAGAGTAAAAGGAGCAGGTTTCTGGGCACTATAGCATAGATTCAAGGCATAATGTACAGACAAAGGTATGGTAGGAAGATAGTACATTGGTGGTAAACCTAGGCATTGAGTAATGATGAGAGAGATAGTCTCTAGAGACGTTTAAACCAGGTGATGTCATCGCATATGTGGGAGGTGGAACAACATGGTTAGTTAAGGCATATTGAGCAGGGCTAGAGGCTCTACAGTGAAATAAGACAGCAATCACTAACCAGGACAGAAATGGATAAGGCATATTGATATTAGGGAGAGGCATGCGCAGCCAAGTGAATCGGATGGGTCCAGTAAGTGGTTGGGCTGGCTGGGGACACGGCAATTGACAGTTAGCAGGCCGGGGCTAGCAGTTAGCAGGCCGGGGCTAGCAAGTTAGCAGAAGGGCCCTAGAGGGATGCCGCGATGGGGGAAAAGTATGTTTTTACCTCCTCGTGCGGTGACGTCGATAGACCAGTCGTGGAATTAGTCGGGTTCCAAGTAGCAGAGGGGTCCAAGTCCAATTGGCAAAATGGGTATAGTGGTCCAAGAAACTGACTGATGGATCAGCTAACAGTCCAATATGCTCTAGATAGCTAGCAGGCCGTGGTTAGCAGAATGGGCCTTCAGGGGACGTCGTGCCTGAGGGGCCTGTTGGAATCATCGGGCAGATTATGTCAGTATTCCAGTCGTGAAGGATCGGCAGGGTTCCGTGCCCCGTACCGGCAGTAGAAGGGGTCCGGATATTGCAGCCGAGGAGTGGGCTTCAGGAGTAGCCCAGGAGCCCTCGCCAGGAGATGGGCATAGCATGGGCTAGCTCCAGGCTAATTGGCGCTTGCTCCGGGAGGGAAATCTTAGCCAGGAGTATTCATCCCGGGTTGCGGTTAGCTAGCTGCGAAGGTCCAGATGAAAAGGTTCAGAGTTTGCGGTAGGAATCCGGGGATATGGAGAGAAAAATAGGTCCGGTATGCTCTGGTTTGAAATGCGTTGTACGAACTGGCGAGAGCTTTCCGAGCTAAAGGTTAGCTGATGACCGCTAGCAATGGTTAGCTGACTGATAGCTGGTAGCTAGTCAGTTGCGGAATTCCAGTTCCGGAATTCCACATTGGGTGAGGTGGGTCGCAGGAGAGTATTTTGAAGTAGAGGTTTAGGAATAATATTAAAAAGAATGCGAAGAAAAATATTTTTTTAAAGATATGTACATGGGACAAGACAAAGACGTCTGACTGCTACGCCATCGTGGATTCATTCCATGTATGTGATGTTGGACTCGGGTAGGGCTCGGGCTAGGTCGGACCAGGCTCAAATTTTCTAGTGTGCATTTGCAAATGAGTGTGTGCATGTAGGTGTTCTCACAGTGCAGGGATCCAGTCGTCCTCTGGGCAGTTTGTCACTCAGCAAAAACTTCATCTTAGTGAGATTCTCCTTAGTTACATCTTCTGAGACCTTATACAACATCCTCCTGAGAGAGAGAGAGTGAAAGAAAGAGAAAGACGTAATGCAACCAGTGATTTACCAGAATGTCCAGCTGTTCAGTGTTGCTGTGCTATGTGGTCCATTGTGGTGCAAATGCAGACACCCCTCTGTGCTCACCTGTACTGTGAGAGGGCAGGGCATGCGTCTGTCTGGGTGTGGGCCGTTTGCTCCGGCTGTCTGCTGTCGGTCTCCAGGAGGCGGTGAAGGTCCAGTCGACCAATGACAGAGAGGAGTTGGGACAGGAAGTAGTGGTCCTCCAGCAGGCTTTTCTCCTGCAGCCTCAGGAACAGGCCACGCCCATCCTCCACCTGAAGCCAGCCCACAAAGGATTAGACAGTGTTGCGTTCCAATTCTCTACACTTGCTTTCACTGATATAAAAGGAATGGACTGATGGGAAATATAATGATAGGAAACTCTATAGCCATGGACCACTTTGAAAACAATTAAAGCTTTAATTAAAACATGCTCTGGGGATACAATGTACATTTTGTGTTTTTTACATTTTTTATACCCAAATTCAATTCAAATTTATGGTATTGGTTTCACCAGTTTCCATTTGGCACTTGTAACATCTGAAAGGATTGCATAGCAATATGGCATAAACTCCATAGTGCGCTAGGATGCGCTATCCTAACCACAATCCTAATATACATCATCCAATCACTTCAAAGGAGGTTAGGATTGGCAATTCATCTCGATCTTAGCCCTCTGTACGTGGTCCCTATCCCTCACCGTCTCCAGGCGTTTCCTATTGAGCACATCTCTGCACAGGAAGCACAGGGCAGCCACCTCAGAGGAGTCCAGCTCCTCATCGATACGAGACAGCAGGCGCAGGTCCATCACACACTGGATCCCCTGACCAGACCGCACTGCAACATCCACTTGCACAGGGCTATGAGAGAGCGGGGGGGGGGGGGGGGGGGGGGGGGGGGGGGAGAGAGAAAGTAGAGGAGGTAAGTCCAACATGTTGGTCCATTATTGCTGGGTCAGGTATGAGGAGATGACCAGGAGGAA
This sequence comes from Oncorhynchus clarkii lewisi, assembly GCF_045791955.1. NCBI lineage: Eukaryota > Metazoa > Chordata > Actinopteri > Salmoniformes > Salmonidae > Oncorhynchus > Oncorhynchus clarkii. The sequence goes on along the minus strand of NC_092166.1, from coordinate 33,484,247 downwards.
GGCTTCCTAAAGGGCTATGAGAAGTGACCAGCCTCTATATAAACTCCTGGGTGACAGGATGAGAAACCCACAGGCCACAGTCAACAGTGTAGGATGTATGAATGAAAGAGAGGTGAGCTCATATTGTTTTATAGGTAGGATGTCAACATGTGTTTTTTTTTCCATGATTACCTGATTAGGTTTTTCCCAGGTCATAGATATTTTTATTTTACCAGGCAAGTTGACCGATAACAGATTGTAATTTACAGCAACCACCTGGGGAATAGTTACAGGGGGAAGAAACAGATGAATGAGCCAATAGGAAGCTGGGGATGATCCAGATGCGATCAGGACATGCAGGTTGAAATAAAGTCTGAACCAATTATATTAATTTGGGGGCAGTTCGAAAAGTTTGAAACATTTATGACAATTTAGCTAGTGAGCTTGCTGTTGCTAGCTAATTTGTCCTGGGATATAAACATTGGATTGTTATTTTACCTGAAATGCACAAGATCCTCTACTCAGTTCCATCTTTCAATCCCCCACGTGGCTATATGCGCCTAAAAACCAATGAGGAGATTTGAGAGGCAGGACTTGCAGCACGTTGAGCATCACAAATAGAACCAAGATCTATTTTAGCGCCCAGCTACGCAGACACTCGCGAGCAGTGTGGGTGCAATGATTGAATAACATGTATGTGTAAATTTATGCGGTGTGGTGAACATGTTAGACCATGCACTCTTCCATCACATGTACAGCCGATTCTCAGGATCTTACACACTATTGAGATGCTGTTGAGCCCACACTATTACACTGTCTGAGTCAAGGACTACACACTTTCTGGTCAGTTTTGATTACAATACTGGGTGGGGTGAATATATTTTATATGACATACATAATTTTTTGTTAACTAGTAAATAGTGTGTTTAAATTATTTATAACTTGTTAACAATTTCTGCTAGTTAGTTTTTGCTTCCATGTGGGTTTTAGCTTACTTGAGCCTGCTAACTGAGGAGTATTAATTCACCTGTTTCCATACATGTTTCATGATAAATGTTTCTTACAAAGGAGTTGTTTAATCTAACTGCTTAACTATTTTATCTGTACATATCTTTTTTTTAACCAATTTTTTTCCTTATCTACAGGAAAATGCCACGGGCACTACCTGATGTGTGGAGACATTTCACTGCAGCTAATGTACAAGGAAAAGCAGCGTACATTTGCAAATTCTGTGCCAAATCATATGTGAAGAATGCAACAAAGATGCAGAATCATCTGGCCAAGTGCATAAAGTTCCCTCAGCGCTCACAACCTCTGACAAAAGTCCTCTACTTCTATTCGAGGTGAAAATGATGAATCCGACACCTTATCGATAGCAACAGCTCATGGTCCTCCTGGAATCAGAAGTTTTTTTGACTCAATTGCAGAACATAGTCCGAGAAATGCTGATGAATTTCTTGCTCGAGCTGTGTATGCAACTGGTTCACCTCTGATGCTCGCAGGCAACGTGTATTAGAAGAGATTTCTGAATGTTCTTCGCCCAGCATACACCCCTCCAACCAGACATTAACTGCCTGTTCAGGGGCAGAACAACAGATTTGTACCTTGTCAGCTCGGGGATTTGAACTTGCAACCTTTCGGTTACTAGTCCAACACTCTAACCACTAGGCTACCCAGCCGCCCCATGCTTTATCTACTCATTTGCTGGATGCAGAGTTCAAGTGAAGGTCAAGCAAATCATAGAGAAAGCAGACTGTGTTGCAATCATCTCTGATGAGAGGTTGAATGTTTGCAGGAAAGGAATAATTGACTACATCAACCCCACCCCTCAACCAGTATTCTACAAGAGCACAGACACAAGGGACAACAGACACACTGGTGTCTACATTGCAGATGACCTGAAGGCAGCCATCAATGACCTTGGACCACAGGAGGTATTTGCACTGGTGACAGACAATGCTGCGAACATGAACGCTGTCTAAAGTGGAGGAGTTCTACCCTCACATCACACCCATTGCATGTGCTGCTCATGCATGGAATCTGCTCCTCAAGGACATCATGACACTGAAAACAATGGATACACTCTACGAGAGAGCCAAGGAAATGGTTACGTTTATGAAGGGTCGTCAAGTTATAGCAGCAATCTACCTCACCAAGCAAAGTGAGAAGAGTAAGAGCACCACATTGAAGCTGCTCAGCAACACTTGTTGGGGTGGTGTTGTCATCATGTTTGACAGTCTCATGGAGGGGAAGGAAGAAATGGCCATATCACAGTCTGCCGATATGGACAGCCCCATCAAGAGGATCCTCCTGTGTGATGTATTTTGGGAGAGCGTGGTAAGCAGCCTGAAACTCCTGAAACTATAGTAGTATTAGCCATTGCATGGATTGAGGGAGACAATTCCATCCTGTCTGATGTTCAGACTCTGTTGCAGATGTAAGCGAAGAATTCTGCCTGAAGCCCATCCACGTCACAGCGTACATGTTGAACCCCAAGTCTGCTGGCAAGAGCATCCTGTCTGGTACAGAGATCAACAATGGTGTCATCACTACCGTGTCTCGCCACCTTGGCCTGGATGAGGGCAAGGCTCTTGGCAGTCTTGTGAAGTACACTTCCAAGCAAGGGCATTAGGAGGGAGCTGTAATATGGCAGTCGTGCCAACATATCTCGTCAGCCACCTGGTGGAAGGTACTTTCTGTATCTGAGGCTCTTTCCCGTTGTTGGTCATCCTCCAAATCCCACCAACATCAGCCGCCTCAGAGCGCAACTGGTCCTTGTTTGGGAACACACACACCAAAGCACGCAATAGGCTGACCAATAAAAGGGTTAAAAAATGGTGGCCACCTGGGCAAATTTGCGGCTTTTTGAGCCTGACAACGAGCCATCCACAACCAGGCTGGAAAGTGACAGTGAAGATGAGGCCTCAGAGTCTGATGTTCAAGAGGTGGACATTTAGGAGATCCATAGAGAAGACATGGAAGCATGAGAGGAAGACAACCAAAGCTTTAGTTTCTAGACTATCATTTTGTTGAAAACGTTTTTTTGATTAAACTGAAATTGCAACCAACTTTCTATGGCCTCTATTTTGGAGATTATTTTGTTTTCAAATAACCAAAAGGGAGTGGTTGTAATCTGTACAACGGGAAAAAGGCCATTCTTGAACATGAGGTGAGACATTCTTACTACTATTTGTACATATGTCTTTCAGCCTCAACAGGAGTGGCAACAAAGTGGCAAGGTTCCAGCTAGCAGCAGGATATTATGCTAGCAGTAAAGATTCAGATTTTTTCCCCTATGCAAAGAAATGCTCAACTTCGGGAATATTTATTTTTAGCACTCTAGTGCAGTACAACTGTTTTTCACAGCATTGCCATCACCTTTGAAAAACATTAATGGATTATTTGACATAAAATATTACAAATAAAAGTATTATTTCTACCAGCATTTCTTTTGAAAGTTCACACAAATGCTGGTATGTTGAAAACTATTGTCCAAAGTGAACAAATGAACTCAAACTTACGGACAATGTCAAATGTGATATAGCGAAGCATCGGAGTGAGTTGGGTGCATAATTACGCAGGTACTTTCAGATGACACAAACAACTGGATTCGTTCTCTCTTTCATGCCCTTTCTCCAGTCCACTTACAGATATCTGAACAATAGAGCCTCATCAAAATTGCATCAAGCGGTTCTGTGAAAATGTAATTTAAATCAGAAGCCACTGCCAGATTTCTGGATTGGGCTGCGCGCTCAGAGTATCCTGCCTTGGCACATTGCGCTGTTAAAAGACACTGATGCCCTTTGCAACCATGTACTACCTATGTGAGAGTGGATTCTCAGCCCTCACTAGCATGATAACTAAATACAGGCACAGACTGTGTGTGGAAAATGATTTAAGACTGAGACTCTCCAATACAACCCAACATTGCATGTGCGTCCTTTCAAGCACACCCTTCTCATTAACCTGTGGTGAGATATTCACAACTTTCAATGAACAAATAAAACGTTTTATATGTAAGATGGCTAAATAAAACAGCAAAATTACTGATTAATAATATATTATTATTTGTGCCCTGGTCCTATAAGAGCTCTTTGTCACTTCCCATAAGCCAGGTTGTGACAAAAACTCACACTCATTCTGATGTTTAATAAATCTATCATATAGTGTGTGTGTGTCAGGCTTACAATGATGGCAAAAAACAACATTTGAGAGTGCGCTGACCCTGGTGCTAGAGGGGGTACGCAGCTGGAGGTTGAATGTTTGAAGGAGTAGCGGACTATAAAACGTTTGAGAACCACTGGTGTAGAATATATTTACAGAAACACACTTAATAAAATACATGGTATTGTTATTACTCAATCGTCCTAAAATCGTCTCTTGTGTTGGGCAACGGGTTGAATACAGAGTGCTGGTGACAACTTACTCCACCCACTGCAATGCAATACACTGTATATGGGATACTTATTGGTTTGTGGGGGGAAAATATCAAATAATCTTCACCTCCCTTAGTAGGGTCTCTAATAACTAGATATGCAAAGTTGGTACTGTGTTGTACATATCCTGCAGCAGTTCTCCACCCCTCCAATACACTGTATATGAGATAAATATTGGGTTGTACAGAGAAAATTATTCTACCTTTCTCAGCTAAATTGGGGTGGGAAATACTCTGTTGGGTCTCTAAAAAACAAATATGTGTAGTTTTGGAGGGGGATTGTGTTATGCATATTAGTGATCGGGGGGGGGGGGCAATATGTATTGTTTCAACAATACCGCAATATTATTTTTGCGCTGGTTGGCTGTCCCGGTTCTTTTGGGTGTCAGGGAAAATGTATGGAGTAAAAAGTACATTACATTCCTAAAGAAAACAGTGAAGTAAAAGTGGTTAAAATATAAAGAGTAAAGTACAGATACCCCTTCCACTGCCCCCAATGCTGTACATGGGCTATATGAACCATTAAAGTCCAAAAGTCAAACCTTTTTATTGTGACCAAGCTGGGTTTAAGAAAATAATTGGGAGGCTATGCATAGCTGGGGTGAACCTACATGATTTTACTGGGATTACCGACACCTTTTTATTTGTTAGGCCAAAGCGATTGACCTGTCAAGGCTGCCCTCAGGCTGATTTAAATGTGTAAAGGAGCAGCCAGCACATCCCCATTAGATTAATCTAGGACAGATTCATGTCAGTCCATCATTGTCTTTGAAGCAGTTCTCAACCAATCACCAATCCATTAGGGCAAGGCAAGTACATGAACGTTTAGTATGGAATGGCATTTTGTTTCATACTGGAAGCAAACACGTTAAGCACATTTATTTTACGATGTTTTGTTTTTCTGGCTGATTTATTATTGCTGTATTGAATATGATTGTATTGTTTTGAAATTAATGTAACATGCTGAACTAAATGAGTGTCTATAACAAGACAGACTGCGTAATAACCAGACGTTTGACAAAGCCCCCCTGAAAAACAGAATATTTGATTAATGTAAAGACCTTACATCAGGGATCATCAACTAGATTCAGCAGCGGGATGATTTTCTTCTTGAGGGGATGTTCGGAACATAATTACAAATGATTTGTGGACTGCAAGAAGCCCAAAACAGATATAATATTTAACTAAAACAATTTCAAACCTTGCTTACAAAATGTATACGATCACGTGTCTCTCGGTTATGCATGGAAATACTTCAGAACAGATTTTGCTAATTAAAATCATTTGGTAGCTAATTTCCTTGTGTTTTTATAGTTATGTACAATGCTAAAATTCAACAACAAAAAAAGCTCAGAAAACTTGGGGGCTTAATATAGACACCAGTGGGCCAAATTCGGCAGACAGTTTGGGAACCCTGCCTTACGTAAAGTTATACTGTGTTTTTTTTTTTTACAGGCCCTACTTTATTTTATTTTATCTTTATTTAACTAGGCAAGTCAGTTAAGAACAAATTCTTATGTTCAATGACAGCCTAGGAACAGTGGGTTAACTGCCTTGTCAGCTAGGGGATTCGATCTTGCAACCTTTCGGTTACTAGTCCAATGCTCTAAACTCAAGGCTACGCTGCCGCCCCACAACTTAGTTGTGGGCAATGGAATGGGTGGAGTATAAAGTGCTCCTGGCCCTGACGTACAGGACGGAAATCGATTCGGAGCAGGCGAGTTTGATAAGGACCGTACAAAGGACCGAAGACAGCTTTTTAACAAAGTTATGTTTTCATGTCTTAAAAAATGTTTTACTTTTGTTAGATAATTTATACACATTTTAAATGGCTTTTACAGATTTGGATGTTTTACATGAAAAAGTACTTTTATTTATGGTTGTTTTTAGTGGTACTTTTTAACAATTTAAATGTAATATTCAAATGCTGTTTTTTTTTTATGTGTATAAAGGCTGTAAATATATAAATGAATAGATTTAAAAAGGAAATGTTACAATAAAACGTTTTCAAAAACAAATAAAGTGCTCCTGGGTAATTATGACACATTCACGTGATGTCAGAAACTCGAGTTCCCCACTTGGGAAGTATCAGAATCAAACAATAGGAAGCTTTACGTAAATAACCTAATAACATTAAATAACATTCATTTGACATAAAGTGAACCACAGTCCCCCATGAAATAACACCATCTGTAGATTCTACAGACCCAACTGAGTATTTCCCACCCCACTTAGGCGGAGACAGGTAGAACATTGGCCATTGGTTAAAATTCGACATCTTTTTTTATCAGCTAATATCCCCACAGGAGGCCTTTTGGTAGGCAGTCATTGTAAATAAGAATTTGTTCTTAAGTGACTTGCCTAGCTAAATAAAGGTTAAATAAAAACAAATAAATACAGTGTTGAAATGTGGGCTTTTATTTAGAAAGTTCCCCGATTAGCATAAAAAGTGAGGTCATCATTTGTGCTGCTGGCAGAATAGTTTATTCTGTACTTTTGAAATTGCAAATACTATACAAAAAATGTCTACACCATGTTAAATAAAATCAACTTGTAATTAAACAGTAATACAGCACTTGACTGTTGTCATGGATAGGAACTTAAAATAAACTTTTAAAGGCAGACACAACTCACCTTGGGTCGGCTGGGCGAGTATTTCCCGCCGGCTTCTTCTACTAACGAAACTACGTAGTCAGTTAATGAGACGCCAATGAGATAAGACACGACTAAATAAAGAGAACAGCCAATTCACTCAACTGTAACATACAATGTACGCAAAATGTATACCTCTTTTTTTTTTTAAATACCACTGCCACCGCACTCTTCGCGCTGTCCTGTTTTCTTTCGGTTCGACTTCTTCTCCACGGTTTTATCATTTGAGTCAGGAAGTAGGTCATGACAATGGGCGTGGTTGTACAGTAACATGATGACGCATTGAATAAAATGCTCAAAAATCTCGTCATCCCTTTTCTGGTTACAGAGACAGATAATTATAGGGCCTTTGGTGTAGTATGTACAGTTGAAGTCGGAAGTTTACATACACTTAGGCTGGAGTCATTAAAACTTGTTTTTCAACCAATACATTTCTTGTTAACAAACTATAGTTTTGGCAAGTCGGTTAGGACATCTACTTTGTGCATGACACAAGTAATTTTTTCCAACAATTGTATACAGACAGATTATTTCACTTAAAATTCCCTGTATCACAATTCCAGTAGGTCGACATACACTAACTTGACTGTGCCTTGAAACAGATTGGAAAATTCCAGAAAATTATGTCATGGCTTTAGAAGCTTCTGATAGGCTAATTGACATCATTTGAGTCAATTGGAAGTGTACCTGTGGATGTATTTCAAGGCCTACCTTCAAACTCAGGGCCTCTTTGCTTGACATCATGGGAAAATCAAAAGAAATCAGCCAAGACCTCATAAAAAAATTGTAGACCTCCACAAGTCTGATTCATCCTTGGAAGCAATTTCCAAACGCCTGAAGGTACCACGTTCATCTGTTTAAACAATAGTACGCAAGTATAAACACAATGGGACCACACAGCCGTCATGCCGCTTAGGAATGATACACGTTCTGTCTCCTAGAGATGAAGATACTTTCGTGCGAAAAGTGAAAATCAATCCCAAAACAACAGCAAAGGACCTTGTAAAGATGCTGGAGGAAACAGGTACAAAAGTATCTATATCCACAGTAAAAAGTGTCCTATATTGACATAACGTGAAAGGCCGCTCAGCAAGGAAGAAGCCACTGCTCCAAAACTGCTACAAGAAAGTCAGACTATGGTTTGCAACTGCACATGAGGACAAAGATCATACTAATTGGAGAAATGTCCTCTGGTCTGATGAAACAAAAATAGAACTGTTTGGCCATAATAACCATCATTATGTTTGGAGGAAAAAGGGGGAGGCTTGCAAGCCGACGAACACCATCCCAACCGTGAAGCATGGGGATGGCAGCATCATGTTGTGGGGGTGCTTTGCTACAGGAGGGACTGGTGCACTTCACAAAATAGATGTCAGCATGGGGGAGGAAAATTGTGGATATTTTGACGCACCATCTCAAGACCTCAGTCAGGAAGTTAAAGCTTGGCCGCAAATGGGTCTTCCAAATGGACAATGACCCCAAGGATACTTCCAAAGTTGTGGCAAAATGGCTTAAGGACAACAAAGTCAAGGTATTGGAATGGTCATCACAAAGCCCTGACCTCATTCCTATAGAAAATCTGTGGGCAGAACTGAAACGTGCGAGCAAGGAGGCCTACAAACCTGACTCAGTTACACCAGCTCTGTCAGGAGGAATGGGCCAAAATTCACCCAACTTATTGTGGGAAGCTTGTGGAAGACTACCCAAAACGTTTGACCCAAGTTAAACAAAAGGCAATGCTACCAATTACTAATTGGTTGTATGTAAACTTCTGACCGACTGGGAATGTGATGAAAGAAATCAAATCTGAAAGAAATAAAAGCTGAAATAAGTCATTCTCTCTACTATTATTCTGACATTTCACATTTAAAAAAAAAGTGGTGATCCTAACTGACCTAAGACAGGGAACATTTACTCTGATTTAATGTCAGGAATTGTTAAACTGAGTTTAATTAGTTGGCTAAGGTGTATGTTTTTTTTAAACAAAGCTGGTGTAGCAGTGTAGACGTTGTTCTCCCGTGTAAATGTGTCTTTTTCCCGTCTTTATTTGAAATCGCTCTAGTTGGAGACTTATCTCCCTCACCAACTTTAAGCATCAGCTATCTGAGCAGCTTACCGATCGCTGCAGCTGTACACAGCCCATCTGTAAATAGCCCATCCAACTACCTACCTCATCCCCATATTGTTTTATTTACTTTTTTGCTCTTTTGCACACCAGTATTTCCAGTATTTCTACTTGCACATCATCATCTGCACATCTATCACTCCAGTGTTAACTTGCTAAATTTTAATTACTTCACTACTATGGCCTACTTATTGCCTTACCTCCTTACACCGTTTGCACACACTGTATATAGACATTTCTATTGTGTTATTGACTGTATGTTTGTTTATTCCATGTATAACTGTGGTGTTGTTTGTGTCACACTGCTTTGCTTTATCTTGGCCAGATCGCAGTTGTAAATGAGAACTTGTTCTCAACTGGCCTACCTGGTTAATTAAAGGTGAAATTAAATAAATATGTAAACTTCCGACTTCAACTGTATTAAGTGTAATGAAGACAACCACAAAAGCACATTTTGCTTCAATAAAAAATAATGCTTTATTAAAATTTCAATTGAGACCACACACAGCTGAAAATGAACTCTAATTCCTCATTTATGTCTCAATAATCTAGTAAAGTCCCCATCTCATTTCCTTCATAACAGCCTTACTGCCCAAACCACTAATAGTTCAGTTGACACACAGGAGATGAAAGAACTAATGCATTAAAGAGTCAAAGGACGTGCCCCTGATGACACATATAGGTAGGACTAGTCTACCTGGCCTGCGCACAAATGTAGGCCTATAAATGTGCCCATTTGGGGATGTCTGATAGTATTTCTGATTGTCTTAACTCATCACCACTAATGAGCTGTGAAGCTTCTCAAAGTGCGGAGGTCAAACTATGTGCGGAGGTCAAAATCATAAAAAACGATCTTCCAAATCTATTATTTTCTAATGTAGATTACTTCTCCTTGCCATTATCATTTACCAGATGATAAGACAAGACGTGAAAAATAAAGTTTTTCTAACATATGATGGGGATCCCTGGGTAGCCGGTTTTCCTGGGAGGGGGGATCCCTGGGTCACCGGATTTTCTGGGAATGGATCCCTGGGTTGCCGGTTTTCCTAGGAGGGGGTTCCTGGGTCACCGGTTTTCCTGGGAGGGGATCCCTGGGTTGCCGGTTTTACTAGGAGGGGGTTCCTGGGTCAGACAGTATACAGCGGTCTGACTTCCCCCCGGGTTTTTGATGACTCTAGTACCCACCTCTACGGCCCCCGAGGTGGCGACTACCCCCCTCCTCCTGCATACGGCTTCCCGGCCTATGGAAGTCCCCCACCCCCTACCCCCGCCCCCTACCCCTCTGGTCCCCATGGTCCTCCATACCCCGGTCAGCCTGCAGGGTACCCCATTGGGACCTACCCAGGCCAGCCTCACCTTGGTGGTCCAACACCAGGGTATCATGCCCAGCCCACAATACCACCCATGCCCCGCATCACTACTCCTACAATGCCAACCAGTGCACTGTGCGGTAAGCCTGAACCCTCCTCTCTCACCTGGCTGGGGCTTATTCTGAGCTTTCTCTTATTCCCGAATAAGCTCTTTTGCACAGATTAATATGAATCCTTGATACTGAAGGTTATACTTTAGTACTTGATCACCAGTCTTGTGTTCTGATGAGGTTTCTGTTGATGTCACAGGCGATGGGGAGGGGTTTGCTGAAGGCCGTTTCAACAGTCTGAAAGTGCGACATGCCTTCATACGAAAAGTGAGACAGCACAACAAGCAAGCACACACAAACACAAGGTGATGTAATTAAACAATAAGGCACGAGGGGTGTGGTACTGTATATGGCCAATATACCACAGCTCAAGGCTGTTCTTACTGTAGGCACAACGCAACGCGGAGTGCATGGATACAGCCCTCAGCCGTGGTATATTGACCATATACCACAAGCCCCTGAGGTGGCTTATTGCTATTATAAACTGGTTACAAATGTAATTAGAGCAGTAAAAAATAAATGTTTTGTCATACCTGTGGTATACGGTCTGATATACCACGGCTGTCAGCCAATCAGCATTCAGGGCTCGAACCACCCAGTTTATAATATAGTATATTGTCTCTTTCTCTTAGGTGTATATGATTCTGGCATCTCAGCTACTCATCACTGTCACACTCGTTGCAGTGCTTGTGTTTCTATGACTGTGGTATGTCTGTGTATTAGTGGTTTTGTGTTACTGCACACATGTGTTGAACTGAGTTACCCTTCTCTGCAGTGACTCTGTAAAGCGGTTTGTGATCAGAAACCCAGCCGTTTACTGGTTGTCATTGTAAGTACTATCCCTTTGTACTGACCTATGTTTTTACAGTGTTGTTGGATTGACAGCTGTGCTGGCTCATGTCTTGGCTGTGCTGTTTGATTGACAGCTGTGTTGACCTATGCCTTTGTAGCACTGTGTATATCGTCACTCACATTCTGCCGGTCTGCCGTAAAGGACCCAGGTGAGTCTCTTTCTTAAAGAACATCACCTCTAGAAGATGACAATAAAGTTGACCAAAAAATGTATAATAGTTTACAATAGAGTTGACAATAGAGTTTTATTGTATTAAAGTGCTGTCCTTAACGTAGCCACTCGCCTGTCTTTAGGAGGAAATTCCCACGGAAAGTCCTCCAGCTCCCCACCTTTGTCAGTAACTAGCAATATTCTGTACTGGTCCAGGCTAGTCTATAGTCTACAATGGTATTTACTGGTCGATGATGGACTTTAGTGGTTTGTGCTGGCCTGCTGTGGTTTATATTGATCTGTGTTTTCTGTTGCACAGACACTGGCCATGTCCTACTGTACATGACAGGGACCATATCCAGGTGATACAGACACACACAGTGTGGTAGTCACGTCTGTCTGTCGCCGTGTGTGCGTCTCTGCTCTGTGTGTAGTTTCTATGATACTAAAGCAGTGCTTCTGGCTCTGGGCATCGCGGTCATCGTATCGTATGCATCATCACCACAGTATTCTACTTCCAGACCAAGGTAAGAGGACGGCCGGGACGGCGCAAATGGAATGTCATCAAACACCTAGAAACCATGCGTTTGATACTATTCCACCAATTCAGGTCCAGTCATTCCCATTAGTCCGTTCTCCCCCAATTAAGATGCCACCAACCTCTTGTGGTGTGTGTGTATGTGTGTGGACCTCACCTCATGCACAAGCCTATTTTGTGTACTGGGGGTCGTTGTCATGGTGGCAGGCATCATCACAGTCATTGTGCTCTCCTTCACACATGTGAGCTTGCACTTTAGACACCACGTGTTTGATACCATTCCAATGACTCTATTCCAGCCATTATTATGGGCTGTCCTCCCTCACCAGCCTCCACTGATGCCGAGTCATGTTTTTGTTCTATTACCGTTACTATTGTACTGAGGATAAAACACAGGTAGATGTAGTACAAACAGAACCACTTAAACTGTATCAGCATGTGTTTGTTCCTATAACATATACAATATGTATAATATATGTCTGATATGTTGAGGTTTGTACTGATGGTACTGATTG